>NC_041382.1:468897147-468978694 GCF_002162155.2 Triticum dicoccoides | reverse complement strand
TGACAGCAGCGAGGCGGCGCGACAGCAGGAGGCGACTGCTGCGGCTGCGGGCGGCGGGGCGAGGCGGCGGTGGCGGGTGGTTGTGGCAGTGGGGGTGTATATAAAGGGGAGGGGTTGGCTTGGGGAGGGGGCAAGAGGCGGCGGGGAGGAGTCCTGGCCGGACTCTCGGTCCGAGTCGGGGCGGCGGCCGCGCGGCCGGTCTCCTGGGAGGAGACGACGTCGCGGGGAGGTGGGCCGGCGGTTGGGCTTCGGCCCAGTTAGCCCCTGCGCAACTTTTTTTTTAAAATAATTCCACCGAAACAAAAAAATCCAAGAAAATAAAATAAAATTCTAAAAATGCCAAATAAATTTTCACCGTCTAAATAAAATATTTAGAACAAGATGAACATTTTCTTGGCCCTAAAATGCAATTTTGAAAACGTGCAATTTTTCTAATGCAAACTAAATTGCAATAAATCCAAATAAAACAAATATTTGATTTTAATATTTTTCTTCCAATATTTCAATTATCTTGGAAAAGTCATATTATCTCCTCTCATATATTTTAATATGAAATATTTTCGGAGGGAAAAATAATTAAAACAAAAAATCCTCGTTCCAAAATTTGATAAAATCAAATTTGAAAACCGGGGAAATCCCCAACTCTCTCCGAGGGTCCTTGAGTTGCTTAGGATTTCGAGGATCGCGAGACGAAATGCAATGAAAATATGATATGCAAGAATGATCTATGTATAACATTCCAAATTGAGAATTTGGGATGTTACAAACCTACCCCCCTTAAGATGAATGTCGCCCTCGAGATTCAGGTTGTCTAGAAAATAGGTGTGGGTGGTCTTTGCGAAGATCATCCTCTTGTTCCCAGGTGGCTTCGTCCTCGGTATGGTGGCTCCACTGAACTTTGCAAAACTTGATAACCTTGCTGCGGGTGACTCGACTAGCAAACTCCAAAATCTTGACTGGCTTTTCCTCATAAGTCCAATTATTGTCCAACTGAATCGCCTCCAAGGGTACGGTATCTCTTAGCGGTATAGCGGCCATCTCAGCATGGAACTTCTTCAACTGGGAAACATGAAATACATTGTGAACTCCTGACAGTCCTTCAAGTAACTCCAACTTGTAGGCAACTTCTCCCATCTGTTCCAAAACATGATACGGTCCTACAAATCTCGGGGCTAAGTTTCCCTTGACTCCAAAACATTTCACTCCTCGCAAAGGTGATACTCGCAGATATGCTCTGTCTCCAATTTCATAGGTTACCTCCTTGCGTTTCGAATCTGCATAACTCTTCTGTCTGGATTGAGCTATCTTCATACTATCTCGAATCAATTTAACTTTCTCCTCAGACTCTTTGATCAAGTCTGGTCCAAACAACTGTCGGTCTCCAACTTCATCCCACATCAACGGTGTTCTGCACCTTCGTCAATACAGGGCTTTAAATGACGCCATCTTCAGACTGGCTTGGTAACTATTGTTGTATGAGAACTCTGCGTAAGGTAGATTGTCATCCCAACTAGATCCATAATCTAGCGCACAGGCTCTCAACATGTCCTCCAGAATCTGGTTGACTCTCTCGGTCTGTCCATCCATCTGCGGGTGAAATGTTGTACTGAACTCCAATCTCGTTCCCAAAGTCTGGTGCAGCTGATGCCAAAACTTTGAGGTAAATTGTGTCCCTCTATCCGATATGATGGCCCTGGAAGTCCATGCAGACATACGATCCTGGTCATATATATCTTGGCCAACTTCGCACTGGTATAAGTTGTTTTCACTGGGATAAAGTGTGCTAGTTTGGTCAAGCGGTCAACTACTACCCATATAGAATAATATCCTGATTTGGTCCTGGGCAATCCAGTGATAAAATCCATGCCAAGTTTATCCCACTTCCATTCGGGTATCGGCATAGGTTGTAGCAATCCTGCTGGCTTTTGATGCTCTGCCTTCACTCTCTGACATACATCACATACGGCTACGTACTCGGCGATGTCCTTCTTCATCCCTGTCCACCAGAAACGTTCCTTCAAATCTAAATACATCTTGGTGTTTCCGGGGTGTATCGAGTATGGTGAGTCATGAGCCACTCCTGATGTATTAACTTCCTGATCTCTGTGTTATTGGGCACATAAACGCGGTCCTCAAACCATAAGGTGTCGTGCTCATCCTCACGAAAACCTTTGGCCTTTCCTTCGCTCAATTTCTCTTTTATCTCGGCAATCTCTTTGTCATCCTTCTAAGCTTCTCGAATCTTTCCTAACAATGTAGAATGAACCTCCATTGTTGCAACAAAACCTCTAGGAACAATCTCCAATCGAAGTTCCCAGAGATCCTCTGCTAACTCCTTCGGCAATCCCGTGCTTTCTAGGTTATTAGCGTAACTCTTCCGGCTCAAAGCATCTGCTATGACATTGGCCTTTCCTGGAGGATAGTGAAGCTTCATGTCATAATCCTTTATAAGCTCCAACCATCTTCTCTGCCTAAGGTTCAGCTCCTTCTGGGTGAAAATGTACTTCAAACTCTTATGATCTGTGTACACATCACAATGGTTTCCAATAAGGTAATGCTTCCAGGTCTTCAACACATGCACTACGGCTGCTAGCTCCAAATCACGCATGGCATAATTCAATTCGTGCGGTTTTAGTTGTCGTGAGGCATACGAAACAACTCTTCCATCCTTCATAAGCACGCTTCCAAGTCCTAAGCGAGAGGCGTCGCAATACAATTGAAAATCCTTACGTATATCTGGCAGTGTCAGCACTGGGGCTGTAGTCAAACGTTTCTTCAGCTCCTGGAAACTTGCCTCGTAATCTTCCGTCCATTTAAACTTGGTATCCTTCCTCAAGAAGTCCGTCATTGGCTTCGCAATCTTGGAAAATTTCTCAATGAATCTCCGATAGTATCCTGCGAGTCCAAGAAAACTTCGGATCTCGCTAACTAAAGTGGGTGCCAACCATTCAGTGACTGACTGAACCTTGGTGGGGTCTACTCTATACCTTCTCTTGATATAACATATCCAAGGAATCCGACTTCCTTCAACCAAAACTCGCATTTGCTGAACTTGGCATACAACTGATGTTCCCTGAGTTTCTCGAGAACTAAACGCAAATGCTCCTTGTGTTCCTCTTCATTCTTCGAATATACCATTACATCATCAATGAACACCACAACAAACTTATCCAAATATTCCATGAACACCTTGTTCATCATGCTCATTAAATAGGCAGGGGCGTTAGTCAGTCCAAACGACATGACCATATATTTGTATAACCCGTACCATGTGGCGAAGGCTGTCTTTGGTATATCCTTCTCGCGAATCTTCAACTGATGCTATCTTGATCATAGATCGATCTTCGAAACCACCTTAGCTCCTTGCAGCTGATCAAACAAATCATTGATCATCGGCAATGGGTACTTGTTCTTGATGTCACTTCATTCAATGCCCGATAATCTACAACCATTCTTAGGGACTTATCCTTCTTCTCAACCAAAAGCACTGGGGCTCCCCATGGTGATGAACTCTGTCGAATGTAACCTTTCTCCAATAACTCCTTGATCTATTTCTTAATCTCCTCCAGATCATTCGCGGGCATCCGATAGGTTCTCTTGGATATTGGCCCTGTGCCTGGCAATAGCTCTATCAAAAACTCGATATCTCGATCCGGTGGCATGCCTGGTAACTCCTCTGGAAAAACATTCGGGTAATCCTTTACCACATGCACTTCCTCCTGAACAACTCCTGTGAGGGTATTTACTTGGCTACTTCTTGGCACATGCCTAGATATATACTTGATCTTTTTTCCCTCAGGGGTGGTGAGACAAATTGACTTACTAATAAAGTCAATGCTTCCTCCATACTTTGACATCCAGTCCATTCCTAATATCACATCCAATCCTTGTGACTCCAAGAGTATTAGGTCAGACGGAAGAACATGGTTGCCAATGGTTTAGGGTATCTGGTCGCACCATCGACTAGCCATATACTCTGCTCCAGGTGAACTTACTAACAGATGGGTCCTAAGGGTTTGGGTCGGTAGTTTAAACTTATCCACAAATTCCCTTGATATGTATGAATGTGATGCACTAGTATCAAAAAGAACAAGAGCGGTAAATGACTTAACCAAAAACTTACCTATAGCCGCGAATGGCTGCTCTTCAACCTCCTCCACGTTAACGTGGTTTACTTGTCCTTTGTTGAATGGATTGGGCTTCTTCCCAGCGCTCCCATTTCCGTTTCCATTCTTCCCTTCAGGGCACTCCGTGGCATAGTGTCCAGTCCTCCCTTACTTGAAACAAGTAATGTGGCTTAGGTCTCTCTTGGTGGGTGTGGCTGGATTGGGGCGGTTCTGATTGTTGCTTGCTCCATTCCCATTCCTTGGGCCAATATGGTTATGGTTACTTCCTCCATTATGGGTGTGGCCTACATGGTTATGAACAAGTCCTCCCGAGTTCGGGGTTAGGCGAGGTTTCTGCTGAGCTCCTGAGTTGTACCTCCCTTGTCCATACTTCCTCTTACTGCTCTCAATCTGCTGCTGCTTCCCTTCAATCATAAGAGCCTTATCTACCAACTCTTGGTAGTTGTTGAATGTTTCCACCATCAACTGCATGCTCATCTCATCATTCAGCCCTTCCATAAACTTCTCCTGCTTTGCGGCATCTGTGGCCACATCATCAGGGGCATAGAGAGATAACTTGCTAAACTCATCCGCGTACTGAGCCGCAGTATGGTTCCCCTGGCGTAAGTTGTGAAACTCCCGCTTCTTCATACTCATAGCTCCAATTGAGACATGGGCTGTATGGAAAGCTTGCTGAAACTGGTCCCATGTCACCGTGGCTATAGGGTAGGTGACAGTGTAATTCTCCCACCATGAGGATGCTGGTCCATCCAACTGATGTGTGGCAAAACGCACCTTCTCAGCATCAGTACATCCTGCAGTGGTTAACTCCCTTCCAATCCTACGGAGCCAATCATCTGCCACTATAGGCTCGGTGCTACTGGAAAACACCGGCGGCTGCAACCTCAGAAAATGGGCTAAGTTGTCAACTGGTGGTGGTGGTGGTGGATTGTTGGTGTTGTTGTTGTTGCCTTGCTTCTGAACTAACAACTTCATCAGGGTATTCTGTTGCTGGATCAACTGAGTGAGCTCCGGTGGGAATGCAAATACGGGGTCACGTCTCAGAGGCATCTGATGGGTTTAGAGGGGAGAGATTAGAATAGAATGAGGTCTAATGAGAAAGCACTACCCATATGCACATGAGACAAACACAACCATTTCACTCAATCAATCAAGCAAGGCATACAATCGGTCTAGAACTATCGCAAAAGTGCTCGAACTACAGTATTTACATGGTGGAATACTATTACTGATATGGTGGTCTACTAAAAATATTCCTCGGTTGAAGACTCCATGATATCTGCTCCAGCTTCGTCTTCAAAGTCATCATCGCTAAGGTCAGAGTCGGTGTCGTCGATGATGAGGTAGTCCTCCAGACGAATCTCCTTGGGTTCTTCGTCTTCTTCTACTGGTGTGGGGTCTCCCATGAATATTCCTGTCTTCTTAATCAGGTCGTCATTCTTCTCCAGTGGTACGACGATTTCCTCCTCATAATCTTCACGTGTAGCCTTTAGTTCTTCCTCCAGTTCTGTGATCCTAGTCATTGCCTTCTTCAGATCTATCATGCATGCGCACATCTGATTCTCCTGGCGTCGAATGTGCTGGTTTAGTTCCTAGATGAAAGCTGCAATTGATCTATCCTTCCTTGTGCTGATCATCTCCCATTGCTCGTCTCGGCGCCCACAAATCTGATAGATAGTATCCTTAAGCTCCTTGTGATAAACTTCTCCAATGCGTCCCATGGTGATGTGAGCTGCCATACTCTTGCCTAGACTCCAGGTTGGTGCATCGAAGGAAAACTCTATGGGTTTAGTGACTGGCATGAAGGTTCTTCCTGGAACTTGAACTTGAATCATCCATCACTCCTCTTTTGGCAAAGTGGCATTGTAAGTCCCGGTGAAGCTTGGTATTCCTATGTTCAGGTACCTAGTGACTTCCTTCACGTGTCGTCCAAAAGGTGCTTCTTCATCCGGTTGTGCAAACTTGTTCCTTGCGTCCGCCATCCTAAAGAGTGGAAAATGGAGAGGAGTCAAAAATGAGAAGAGAATAGTGATCTATGGTTTTCTTAGCTTAGTGGTCGTGTCCTACACTCAGCGTGTGCTCTGATACCATCTTGTAGCGACCTGACCTCAAACGGTCAAGTCTCTGGGCTTCAATGTCATCCCTGGATCGGTAATGCTGACACACACAGTACTCGAGGATTTATAACAGAATAGCAATCACACACTTATTACATTGAATGTCTCCAAAGAGAACTCATTACAATAAATATGGCTTAAGGCCATCTAATACGATAACAGCAGAAGGCTTGGAAGATAAAGTGAGTCCATCAACTCCAACGGCATAGCTGAGCTGCACGACAATGACCTAACGAACCTTACTCCTCGTCTGAAAAGTATGCAACATAATACGTTGCAGCCCGAAAACAGGTCAGCACATGGAATATGCTGGCAAAGTAACACAGTAGAGCAAGAACAGAATAATGCTATCACTACATGCATATTTGGCTGGTGGAAAGCTCTATGGTTATAGTTTTCGCGAAAAGCCAATTTTTCCCTACAACAAAGGAATAGATTTTATTTAAATATCATGGCAGTTGAAACATCATTGAGAAGGTTCCTCCAACTCAATCCCAATTAAGGTAATTAAGAACCCAACAATTTTAATTTAAAGTGATGAGATACTTAAGATACTCCAAGTACTAGATACTCAAGATGTCCATAACAGGGGACACGGCTAACCATGATTAGTTTGTACACTCTGCAGAGGTTTGCGCACTTTTCCCCACAAGACTCGATCGCCTCCATTGAATTTTCTCGCACTACATGATGTTTGAGAAACGGATGACCGAGACATAGTCTTTCATAAACATTAACTCTCTACTCCGGGCAGACCATACCAAACCTACAACCCACTACCTGCTGATCCACCTCTTCAAGAGCTTCACGTAATTTACTCAACTATGCTAGAGCCCATAATAGCTTGTGGCTGCACACGGAAGTTTCTAGCATGAATCATCTCAGGTCCCTTTGAGCCTGGGTGGCGGTCCATAGGAAGATCACATGGGTACTCCAGGATTTCCAAAAATACAGGCAACACTGGGTACTCCAGGTGCCTCAATCCACCCAGATGTGTATTTAAGTTGCGACCTTAAGTTGAACCATTAATTAACACTCTCACATCTCTCATGGATTTCACTCACCCAAACCACATCTACGAGCATAGCATAGCAATATAATCATCGCGTAGAAGTAACTCCCAAGGGTTTGAATGTAACAGGGCAATAGGTTCTACCTCATCAACTACTTCCCAACCCACATGTTAATGACATCCTAACCATGCAATGTTTGAGGATTGGAACTAATGCATAAAAACTGGGTGGTAAAGGAGTATGATCAAAGTGTTACTTGCCTTGCTGATGATCCGCGAAACCTTGAGACTCCAAATAACACGCTTCGCACTCCGGGAATTCTATCGCAAACAAACAATAGCATACACAAGAAATCAAGCAAGCAAGCACGGGTAAAACTCAAATAAGAAGATCTAACCAGAAAGTTCAACTTAAGAACTCCGGTTTGCAAAAGAATCAAATCGAACGGAGCAACGAAACTCAAACGGCGAAGAAAACAAGATCTGTTTACTAATCTGAACCTAGGTCAAATTTTACAGTAGCAAAAGCTTGTTCAAGTTGGTTAAGCGGAAAGAGGGTGTCGAGACGAAGATCTAGGCGCTTGAATCGGATCAGAAATCGCGATCAGAAATAACCACGGAAAAATCCGATAAAAGAAAACTGACGAACAGGCCAACGAACAAGCGTTCGTTGTCTGTAATTAAAGAGCGAAAACCGTTCGTTAAACAAACATACGGACGAACGTCCGCTAAAAAGAAAAACCGGGAAAAACCGGTGAACCGATCTAAAAAAACGAACTAGGGTTTTCCTAAAAAACCGGATCGGTTTTCTTTTTTAAAAAAACTAGCGGCGGCGATGACAGGGCGAGGCGCGGCAGCGGGCGGCGGTGCGAGGCGGCGGTGGCAGGTGGTGGTGGCGGTGGGGGGTGTATATAAAGGGGAGGGGGTGGCTTGGGGTGGCTCGGGGAGGAGTCCTGGCCGGACTCCCGGTCCGAGTCGGGGCGGCGGCGGCGCGGCCAGTCTCCTGGGAGGAGATGGCGTCGCAGGGAGGTGGGCCAGCGGCTGGCCTTCGGCCCAGTTAGCCCCTGCGCAACTTTTTTTAAATAATTCCGCCGAAACAAGAAAAAAATCCTAGAAAATAAAATAAAATTCTAAAAATGCCAAAACAAATTTTCACCGTCTAAATAAAATATTTAGAACGAGATGAACATTTTCTTGGCCCTAAAAATGCAATTTTGAAAACGTGCAATTTTTCTAATGCAAACAAAATTGCAATAAAATCCAAATAAAACAAATATTTGATTTTAATATTTTTCCTCCAATATTTCAATTATCTTGGAGAAGTCATATTATCTCCTCTCATATATTTTAATATGAAATATTTTTGAAGGGAAAAATAATTAAAACCAAAAATCCTCGTTCCAAAATTTGATAAAATCAAATTTGAAAACCGGGGAAATCCCCAACTCTCTCCGAGGGTCCTTGAGTTGCTTAGGACTTCGAGGATCGCGAGACGAAATGCAATAAAAATAAGATATGCAAGAATGATCTATGTATAACATTCCAAATTGAAAATTTGGGATGTTACATGTACATGGTAGATTTCTCAGCAGGATCACAGTTGGCCGTATGTCTTGTAGCAAAAGCTTTAGAGTGCTGGCTCTGGCATCGAAGGCTAGGGCATGCGGTCATGAGGAACTTGTACACTCGCGAAGAAGAAGCATGTTGTAGGAATCGAGGGCGTCATGTTAAAAAAAGATCATCTGTGTGGTGCCTGCGAAGCTGGGAAGATGACTAGGGCAAGCATCCCTCAAAGACAATCATGACGACATCACGTCCTTTCGAGCTGCTTCACATGGACCTATTCAGCCCTACTCATTACTCCACCCTTACTACCACTTCTTGTCTCTATGGTTTCGTTATTGTTGATGATTACTCTAGATATTCCTGGGTGCATATAATTCTCTACAAGACTAAAGTGCGGGATGTCTACAGACGATTTTTCCAATCATGACATGACGAACTATGGCATCAAGATCAAGCACATCAGAAGTGACAACGGCACAGAGTTCAAGAACACCGGCCTCGACACCTATCTTGATACATTGGGCATCACACATGAGTTCTCTGCTCCATACACACCTCAGCAGAATGGCATCGTGGAGCGCAAGAATAGGACACTCATTGAGATGGCTCGGATGATGCTTCATGAGTATAAGACTCCAAGGAAGTTCTGGCCTGAAGCTATTGATGCTGCATGCCATGTCATCAACCGTGTTTATCTTCACAAGCTTCTAAAGAAGACATCATATGAGATACTGATTGGTAAGAAGCCAAACGTAAGCTACTTCAGAGTATTTCGTGCTAGGTGCTGGATCAAAGATCCTTATCAGACTTCAAAATTTGCATCGAAAGCACATGCAGGTTTTATGCTTGGTTACGGAAAGGATTCACACTCCTACAGAGTCTTCAACCTCTTTCACTATAAAGTGGTTGAAACTGTGGATGTGCGGTTCGATGAAACTAATGGCTCGCAAAGAGAGCACCTACCAAATGTGCTAGATGAAGTCTCACCAGGTGAATCCATCAAGCTTATGGGCACTGGAGAAATCATACCTTGGGAGGCACAGGCTGAAGAGGAACTTATCATTTCTGCACCAAATCAACGTGAAGACTCTGCTCAGCCTAAAGGCAATGTTGAAGATGAAGACAATGATCAGCAAGGGCAAAATCTTCGTCCAGTTCATCCTCGTGTTGCAAATGAAGTATAGATTGAGAAGATAATTGATAGCATCAATGCACCTGGTCCACTCAGTCGTTCAAGAGCAACTCAGCTAGCAAATTTCTATGGGCACAAGCATTTGTCTCCATATCTGAACCCAAGAAAGTTGCCGAAGCCTTCATGGAACCTGAGTGGATTCAAGCTATGCAAGAAGAACTTCAACAGTTCGAGCTGAACAATGTGTGGGAATTTGTCAAGTGTCCTGACCCACGGAAGCATAATATCATTGGCACCAAATGGATCTATCGCAACAAACAAGATGAGCATGGTCAAGTTGTCAGAAACAAGGCACGTCTTGTTGCACAAGGATACACTCAAGTTGAAGGGATTGACTTCAATGAAACATTCGCTCCGGTGGCTAGGCTTAAAGCCATTTGCATTCTGCTAGCCTATGCCAACCATCACAACATCCTCCTTTATCAAATGGATGTGAAGAGTGCCTTTCTCAATGGCAAGATTGAAGAAGAAGTGTATGTTGCACAATCACCTGGCTTTGAAGATCCGAAACATCCTGATGTGGTTTACAAGCTCAACAAGGCACTGTATGGCCTCAAACAAGCCCCTCGTGCTTGGTATGACACACTCAAAGACTTCCTGAAGAGCAAAGGATTCAAACCTGGTTCCCTGGATCCCACTCTCTTCACGAAGACATACGATAGTGAACTATTCGTGTGCCAGATCTATGTGGACGACATTTTTTTCGACTGCACTAACAAAAGATACATTGATGAGTTTGGACACATGATGCAAGAGCAATATCAGATGTCCATTATGGGTGAGCTGAAAATATTCCTTGGTCTTCAAATCCGTCAGCAAAGCAAGGACATCTTCATATCTCAAGAGAAATACCTCAAAGATTACCTGAAGAGGTTTTGAATGCAAGACTGCAAGGGATACACGACGCCAATGCCAACCAAAAGTCATCTGGGCCCCAATGACAATGGTAAAGAGTTCGATCAAAAGGTAACCACTCCATGATTGGTTCTTTACTCTGTTTATGTGCATCCAGGCCAGATATCATGCTACACATTTGCATGTGTCGGAGTAATGGGCCACGGTAGCCTAACCCGAGTCGTTGAGCATTTCAAGATATCGGGCCGGCTGCGCCCATCAAGAATCAAGGACGAAGCGCCGCCTTCTGGTGGCCGGCTAGCTCAAGTGGCTGGCTGCTAGAAGACGGCCAAGTACCAGAGGACAGCTGCAAGACAGGCCGGCTCCCAACAGGCGGCCTCCAGAGAGGGCGGCTCCTGCCAGGCAGCCCGCGGCGCCCTCAAAGTCGGTGCCCCCATAAATAAGACAAGACAGGATGTGGCCATAGTGTAGCCCATCACCCCCATATCCACGCGGGGCGCGTCCACAGTGTCACCGGCCGAGATCTCCGCACGACGTGGCACTGTTGCCATCCCGCCCTTGACGTCACCCTTGTTAGGTGGAACCTTGTTCCCATGACGACCTGTCGGTACAGCCTACAAGCGGCAGGCCCTACCAGGCAGCGAGATCCCAGAGGGCGGCAACACCTGAGCAGTCGGACCCAAGGGAGGCCCGCCTCTAGCAGGTGGCCCACTCTTCCCTTGGAGTCCACGTGCCATTAACCAGACGAGACACGGTGCGGCTGTAGTGGTCTCCCACCAGACGGCGGGACTGTAGCCACGCCCCCCGACCAAGCATGCATCATTTGCATTACTGCTATAGTAACAAGCAGCCGGCTAGGCCCGCTGTCACGACCGGTTTTCCAATAAAAATATTTATTGAGAAACCAATCTTTTGAGTCCAGTATGAGAGAAATCCTCCTCACTGGTAGACAAATTCTTGATATAATAAGCCAGTAGCATATAATATATTACATGGTCGAACTATGGTTGCTCAACCAAATTATTACAAGCACGCCAATAATTATACATAATGGCGGACATGACACAGTGGTGTGGAGGCATACTACTGACTCGAGGATAGGGCGGTGGTGGAAAAACACAGCGGGGAGAGAAATACAAGACTCTAAGTCTGTCATCTCATCGAACGTCGAGGTGAGGCTCGATGAATTTATTTGGTAGCGGAAGCGGATGTAAAACAGTGACCAAATCCAGGGTCGCACGAGACTGACTGGGACTCCTCTAGGTGTCGGACTCGCTATCAAACTCTTCATCCATGAGATCGCCTTCGTCAGCATCTGGCCAAATCAACAAGCCAATGAGTACTTTGAAAGTACTCGCAAGACAGTTCGGACGTAAGATATAACAAATGCATGCATGGATGCGTCATGAATAATTCACCAATGTACTTTTCAAAAATTAGCATAACAAGGTAAGTAAAAAGGGAAATGGCGGTAGTCCACCTGAAATCCCAACAGAACATAAATAACTACCGATCGGGTGTCTGAAGCGACGCCTCGAAAGGTGAACAAATAAATATAAGGAAATGATGCCACAGTCGGGCGTCTTAGCGACGCCACATAAAGGGCTTTAAAAGAAATACCACAAACGGATGTCGGGGCGACATCACAGAAAGGGCTTTAAAAGAAATGCCATAGTCGGACGTCGGGGCGACATCACAGAAAGGGCTTGAAAAGAAATGCCACAGTCGGACGTCGGGGCGACATCACAGAAAGGGCTTGAAAAGAAGTGCCACAGTCGGACGTCGGGGCGACATCACAGAAAGGGCTTGAAAAGAAGTGCCACGGTCGGACGTCGGGCGACATCACAGAAAGGGCTTGAAAAGAAATGCCACAGTCGGACGTCGGGGCGACATCACAGAAAGGGCTTTAAAGAAAAGTAAAATACAACAATGCCACAGTCGGACGTCGGAGCGACATCGCAGAAAGGGCTTTTATTCACAGGTAAATAATACTCATAATAAACATTTAATTCATAAGAATAAATGGGTTAGTCCATCCACAGGGATAATCATTTAACCGGAATTAGCACTCAAGCGAATCAGCGGAGTCTCTGCCATCAAAACTAATATTTGATTAGGATAAGATAATATCGATCTGGGACAGGGAATAGATGATTTGGAGGAATATAAGACTCTGCAGAGTTTGTACAAATTTTTTCCCACAGCCAACGGATTTCCGTAGTCACGAAGGACTAGTTCCGTTTACGGTATTTCGGAAGAAAACACAGCTAACCAGTACACACCCATCCTACCTCTCAATGCTAGGAATCACCCTAGACATCGTCCAAGAAAAACTTTTGAGATGGGGAGATCACAATCTCGAATAGCATGGGATCAAATTTATATACGCGCGCTCTAAGGGGTGCCCCCCTCTCGGTCCCAACTGGAAACACCCATGCCCCTTGACCGGATGACTGGCTTTAATCCAGGGCCATGGAACCATCATCACGGCCTCTCCTTTTTGGTGTGTACCAGAAAAGCGGTTTGCAACTTACTAAACCATATTCCTTGCGGAAAACATGTGGTAGTACAGGGAAGGAAATGAGAGGAACTGGACCGATACGGTTTGACACTAAAGTCACATTATCTGGCATAAGACTGGCATGCTACAACACTGCCATCTCACCCATCCTCATGCCAACACATGGCCATTCATCCTCACATCCATTCACATATGGATCATCGAACTCACTTACCTCATTATCACATAAAATAACGATCATCGATATGCTTCTCAATATGCCATAAAACTAACTAAGTGCAAAACATGCCAAGACACTCATCATATCAAAAGTTCAAACATGCTTGCCTGGTTCAGAGTAGTCGGAACCTAGCCCGGTGAAGTTCGCGGCTCCGTCACCTCCTTCGGTATCTACGGTATAAAGAAAATATATGCGCTATCGTAAATACCAAGGAGTGCACAGAAAGTATACCAAATATTTTTCAAATAAATCTGATAAAAACTAGACAAAATTTTAAAGAGAACAGAAAAAGAATCAATCAAAAATACTTTTCTGTTTAAAAGTTATAAGGGTTTTTGCCCAGGGACTCATCTGTAATGAAACAGAAAGTTTCCAGGGGCTAGCTTATAAAAACAGAAAATGCTTCGGCAGAAACTACACCAGCCCAAAGGGAAAAAGTATTTGCCCGAAGGCGCTTCCAGAAAACGTTTCAACAGAGAGGGCAGAGAGGCTGACGGTGGGGTCCACTCGTCAGGTTTGAACTTCAAAAAAAAGGAAGGCGAAGCTCGTCGGCGCCCGAGAGCCGCGGTGGTCGCCGGCGGCGATCCACGGCGAGGCAGGGGGATCGGAGGGTACCTCCGTGCTCAGGGCACCATTCCGCGTCGGTTGGTGGTGGTGGTGGTCGCCGGCGAGTACCACGTCGATGGCGAGCATTGCTCCGGCGGACGGCGGCTCGGATGGTCGAGGAACTAGTCGGAGAGGGCTGCAGAGGTCAAATTGAAGAGGGGGTTAGGCTCCTGGTAGCTAGAGAGGGTAACGGACGGGGTTTGGGCGCCGGAGATGGCCTCACCGGAGCGAATCGTGGTGGAGGCCGAGGCGGATAGGGGCGGCCGGAGTTGGGGGAGGAGACCTCCTCGAGGTCCTCCGAGTGGCCTGACGTGGTGTTGGTGAGGAGTGGGGATGAGGTGTGCACGAGGGTGAGCTCGGGGGCCCTTTTTATAGGCGGCCTGAGGCGGTTGCCGTGAATAGGGATCTCCGGCGAGTGATTACGGCGGTGCCGTGGATGTGCAGGGGGATTAGGGGCTTGGGCAGCGCCGTTGAGGTTCATCGGTCCCATTTAGGCGCTAAACGGGCTGGGGTTTGGCGTTATGGGTGAGCTCGACGGAACGGGGGTGGCGCGGCCCGTCGGCGGCAGGGAGCACGTTCCGTGCTTGCCGGGCCACGGCGACGGTGCCACGGGCGTGCGCTGGCACGGCAGGGACACGCGGAGAGCCAAGGGGCTTTGGGTGGCGCTGAACGGCGTTCTGCCGTGGTGTGCCTTCTGTCGGCCGCCACGGGAGGTCACGACGCCGCAGAAGACGCCGGCGAGGGCGGGCCAGCGCGCCACCGACGCCAGGAAGGCTCCACGCGCGCGTGTGAAGCTCCGGACAAGAGGGAGGGGCCACGAGGAACGTGCCAAGTGCACTGTGAATGCGTGAGTGAAACTGACGAACGCAAGATGACACTAAAACTGAATTTTTCTGAAAGTGCAAAGAACAGTGCAGCTCAGGTGTTCGACAGAATGTTTTTGGCATCCAGGGATTTTTCCTTGAGCTGATTTTTGGTGGAGTGACTTCTCATTGCTCAAATAGGTTGCCTGAATTTTGGTGGAATTTTTGGAGTAGTGTAGATATGAATTTCATCAAATTTGGCAAATCTGGTCCAAACTTGTAGAGACTGAATTTTGAAAAATTTGAAAAGAGGAGGAGTGGATCAAGATGGTTCTGAGTTGTGGGTACAAAGGACTATCCAGGAGAGTTGGTTTGAGGTCAAAACTCAAATGCAATAGGGTACTTGCTTTGAAAATCCCTCAGGCTCCAAATAATTTTCAGAATTGATATGAGAGGAAAAATAATTAGAATAAAATCCAAAACTTGTTTGGATTAGTTGGGACAGAGAACTTAGGTTGATCACAAGGTGTAGGGGAGGTTTTTGGAGGGGTTTTACCACATGGGCAAAAATGCCAAGTCATGGGTGGTTCCAAGATATGAAAATCACAAATTTTCATGGAGTTTCATTTTAAAAGGAAACAAATTAAACTCCCAAGAATGAATTTGAGAGGGAACCAACAGAGAAGAAGTTTTCAAAATATCAAACACCAAAGTTTGAAAATAAAATCCTTGCCAAAGCAAAGGAAGTTTTTAAGAGGAAAATTTTCTGAAAGTAGAAATTAAATGGCCTCTTTTCAAAGAAAACCACAAGGTTTTTGATAAAAACCAAATAAAATTTTTGGAGTGTCACAACACCTACCCCCTTAGGAAAAATCTCGTCCCCGAGATTTCAGCTGATCCTTAAATAAGTGTGGATGCTCTGTCCGAAGAAAATCCTCGCTTTCCCAAGTTGCTTCACTGTCGGTGTGATTGCTCCACTGGACTTTGAAAAACTTGATGGTCTTCTGTCGGGTCCTTCTTTCAGACTCCTCTAATATTCTTACGGGACGTTCCCGATAAGTGAGGTCTGGCTGCACGTCAATGTTTTCATGGGATACTTGTTTCTCTGGGTTGCTTACGCACTTCCTTAATTGAGAGACGTGGAACACGTCGTGAATATCGGATAATTCCTCGGGTAAGTCTAGCTGGTAGGCTACAGTGCCTCTTCGTGCCACTATGCAGAATGGTCCAATGAATCTTGGTGCTAACTTTCCTTTAATCTTAAACCGTTGCAATCCTCTCATAGGGGACACTCTCAGGTATACGAACTCACTGGGTTCAAAGCTGACCCTTCGATGTTTCTGATCATAATAACTCTTCTGTCGACTTTGAGCGGTCTTAAGTCGGTCTCTGATTAGCTTGACCTTTTCCTCGGCTTCTCTGAGCATATCTGGTCCGAAGATACGGCTGTCTCCGGTCTCTGACCAATTTAACGGAGTACGACATCTTCGTCCGTATAAAGCCTCAAATGGTGCCATTTGTAGGCTGGCCTGGTAGCTATTGTTATACGCGAACTCGGCATATGGCAGGCTTTCTTCCCAACTGGTTCCATATGTGAGGACACATGCTCTCAGCATGTCTTCTAAAACATGTTTTACGCGTTCTGTTTGTCCATCAATCTGTGGGTGGTATGCGGTACTGAAGGCTAGTTGGGTTCCCAGAGCTTGTTGTAAATGCTCCCAAAATCTTGAGACGAACTGAGTGCCTCTGTCGGATATTATAGTCTTCGGTACACCGTGCAGACAAACTATGCGGGAACGATAAATCCTGGCAAGCCTCTGAGTGTTGTAGGTTGTCTTCACTGGAATAAAATGTGCCACTTTGGTCAACCTGTCAGTGATGACCCATATGGCATCATTCCCGTGTTGTGACTGAGGTAGTCCGACAATAAAATCCATCCCTATTTCATCCCATTTCCACTCAGGTATTTTGTTAGGTTGCAGTAGTCCGGCTGGTCTCTGATGTTCAGCTTTTATGCGTTGACATGAGTCGCAACATGCAATGAAGGCGGCTATGTCCCTCTTCATACCGTGCCACCAAAATCTTTCCTGGATATCCTTATACATTTTGGTTCCTCCAGGGTGAATTGAATATGGAGTGGTGTGTGCTTCAGCTAAAATTTTCTGCTTAAGGTCTTCTATGTTTGGCACGCAGAGCCTTTCTCCGTACCATAATATTCCTTCATTGTCTATTACGAATTCCGAGGCCTTGCCCATACTCAACTTTCTTTTGATGCCTTCGATGCTGGTGTGACCGGGCTGAGCTTCTTTAATTTTCTCCACAAGGTTGGGTTGTATTTCCAAGTTTGATATGGTGCCTTCTGCTACCATTATCAAGTTGAGCTTGGCAAATTCTTGTTGGAATTCGGGCCTCAAGCTGTGCAGATTGTTTTCGTCGGAGCTGGGTTTCCGACTAAGGGCATCGGCCACTACATTTGCTTTCCCTGGATGGTAATGGATACCAACATCATAATCCTTTACCAATTCCAACCAGCGTCATTGCCGTAAATTTAGTTCTGGCTGCGTGAAAATATATTTGAGACTTTTGTGATCCGTATATATTTCACATCGATTCCCAAGTAAGAAATGCCTCCATTCCTTGAGTGCATGAATAACTGCTGCCATTTCTAAGTCATGAGTGGGATAGTTCTCCTCATGTTTGCGAAGTTGCCTTGAAGCATAGGCGACAACCTTGCCTTCCTGCATTAATACGCATCCGAGACCCTTTTTGGACGCGTCACAATATACTTCAAAATTCTTGTGTATATCGGGTACAATTAATACCGATGCTGTCGTTAACTTCCGTTTTAGCTCTTGGAAACTTTTCTCGCAGGCTTCTATCCATTCAAACTTCTTATCTTTCTTGAGCAACTGTGTCATAGGCTTGGCTATGGTGGAAAATCCTTCAATAAATCTGCGGTAATATCCTGCCATTCCCAAGAAACTCCGAATGTCCGTTACGCTGGCTGGTGACTTCCAGCCAAGTACGATCTTGACTTTCTCTGGGTCTACTGCGATACCGTCTTGGGTCAGCACGTGACCTAGAAAGCCTACTTGTCTTAGCCAAAATTCGCACTTGCTGAACTTGGCATACAATTGGTGTTTTCTTAGCTCTCCTAGCACAATCCTGAGATGTTCTGCGTGCTCTTCTGGTGTCTTGGAGTATACCAGTATATCGTCGATGAATACCACGACGAACTTGTCCATAAACTTCATAAATACTTTGTTCATGAGGTGAACAAAATATGCTGGGGCGTTAGTTAATCCAAATGGCATCACTGTGAACTCGTACAGTCCATATCTGGAGGTGAAGGCTGTTTTGGGGATATCTTCCGTTCGTACTTTCAATTGATGGTATCCTGACCTTAAGTCAATTTTTGAGAATACCTTGGCCTGAGCGAGTTGATCAAACAAATCGTTTATCCTTGGCATCGGGTATTTGTTTTTGACTGTGACCATGTTAAGTGCTCGATAGTCAATACACAATCTCAGCGTTCCATCCTTCTTTTTGGCAAATAAAATTGGTGATCCCCAAGGTGAGGAGCTGGCTCGAATGTATCCTTTTTCCAGTAATTCCTTTATTTGCTTCTTCAACTCGATCAACTCGGATGGTGCCATTCTGTATGGTTTCTTGTATATGGGGGTGGTTCCTGGTGCTAGCTCAATGCGGAATTCTATTTCTCGGTCTGGTGGCATGCCTGGTAGTTCTTCAGGGAATACATCTGGAAATTCACACACTACTGGAACCTTGTTTAGCTCAGAAACGTCCACCTTATTTAATCTCGGTTGCCGGGGTATTTTTCCTTCCTTGGCTGATACTCTTATTGTCTTCCCTTGGTGGTGTGTGAGAATTACGGTCCTGTTGAAACAGTCGATAAAACCCTTATTGGTGGTTAGCCAATCCATTCCTAGGATGACATCCAGTCCTTTATTTTCCAACACAATAAGATTTGCGTGAAACTCCAATCCCTCGAACTCAATGACCACATTCTGACAATAATTCTGAGTAACTTGCTGAATCCCAGGGGACTTGATGATCATGGATTTCTCCAGGGGAAGCATCGAAAAATTATTTTGCAAAGCAAAACTTTTCGAAATGAAAGAGTGAGAAGCTCCAGAATCAAACAAAACCATTGCAGGTATTGTGTTGACAGGAAACGTACCGAGTACGATATCCGGAGCATTTTGTGCCTCCTCTTTGGTTACGTGGTTCAGATGACCCTTCCTGTGGTTATTGTTGGGATTGAAATTGTTTCGCTTGGGCGCGGAATTGTTGCCGCCGTTGTTCGGCTTTGGGGTTGAATTCCTTGGCTTGGGGCACTGTTTGGCATAGTGCCCTTCTTCTCCACAAGCGTAACAAGTAACGCCGGGGCGATAGGTGAATTCCTTGTCCCTTGCATGAAAATTCTTGATTGGGCGTGAGGCATTGGATGAGGATTTGTGTGTCCCACCCTTTTGAAAATCTGTCTTGCTTCGGTGATTGCGAGCATGGTTAGTCTGGTCCCTTTTCCGCTTGCGGATATCTTCCAGACTGCGTCTCTCATTTTCCAGAGTAATGGCTTTGTCCACCAGTGTTTTAAAATCAGGAAAAGTGTGCACGACCAGTTGGCATTTAAGCGCGGGCGCCAGACCGTCAAGGAATTTCTCCATCTTCTTGATTTCAGTCATACGCTCTTCATTGGCGTAGCGGGACAATAGAGTAAATTGATTGTTGTAATCTGACACTGTCATGTTCCTTTGTTTGAGGTCATCGAACTCTCTCTTCTTGATTTTCATAATACTCTTAGGAATGTGTGCACCACGGAAACCTTCCTTGAAATCATCCCAGGTTATGTCATTTTCGTTGGGATGCATGTGCAGAAAATTCTCCCACCACGATGCGGCTGCTCCAGTGAGATAGTGCGGAGCATACAATACCTTCTCGGGGTCTGAACATTTTGCAATAATTAATTTTCTCTCCATATCTCGAAGCCAGTCCTCGGCTTCAAGAGGTTTGTCAGTGTGAGAAAATGTTTGAGGACGTGTCTTCTGTAGCTCAGATAACTTGGAATGCTGCTGATACTGTCCATGGTGATTTCCCATGTTGATGACTTGGTTCATCATTTCCCGATGTTGTTGCTGACTCTGCTCATAAAGGCGGCACATTTGTGAAAGTGCCGATTCACTGCCCTGTTGGTTTGACTGTCCCTGAGTGAACTCATTGCTGGGTTGTGTATCATAATTTCCCTCTGGTGGAGTTGGCATGGAGCGAGTCCAAGGACGAGACATTTTTCACTCTGGGGAAATGTTTTTTTGCAAAACTTATAAGAAAAGCGGAAAGAGTCGCAAAAACAAATCCATAATGCATAAAGCTGGCAAATATAATTAAATAACCAAGCTTACTTAAGAAAAACAAATCGACTTGCGCACGGAGAAGGATTGCTCATTACATATCTTACACGCGGGCGGTAATTATACAATACATCATTCAGGATATGCGTACATAATCCTGACATGTTATTTAGGCTAGTGCACTTCTCCAGATCCTACATGATGCGCAAACAGGCTACTTATCACAACCTATGTACATATCTTACAAAGCGGTACAATACACGGCAGCTAAGCGTACTCAGGCAGAGATGTTGACGACCTCCTTTGCCCTGCCGAGGGCGAGGCGTAGCGAGGTTGGGGACTCGACTTCCTCCTTGCTAATGGGCTCCATACGTGTAGTGTTGCGCAGAGTGGACGGAACGGTTGCCAGGGGCGGAGCAACACGTACAGGAGTGGGCGCGAAGTGTGGGGCAGTGCGCGCTGGAGTGGGCGCAATGACTTGGTTGAATTCTTCGGTAGAAGGCAGGCGACGAGTAGGCGTAAAAGATGCTGATGATGAGACAAAAGTCAGTGGCGGTGCGATGGGTAGGAGCTCCCTCCTGTTGGCAGCACAGCCATGAACTGAGTCCATGCGGGTAGCTACGAAGTCGTCCACCAAGTTGTCGAAGGCTGCCTCCAGGGCCCGGAGATACTCAATGAGCATCTCAAAAGCCTCGTCTCGCTCTCCTCTGGGGCAGGAGTATGCGTAGTGACAGGTGTAAGGCACATGGCACGGAAGATAACGGTAACGACGAGTCTTCATCACGGGAAGGACATCCCTGAGACGAGCTATCGCCTCACGGGCTGCCATCTGCATAGCATGCCTCTCCGTAGGCATGGCTCTTGCCACGAACTGGAAGCGGCGTAACTCACCACGCCCTCCCTTGAACTGCACCGCGGCCTGGTGCATAGTCAGACTGTCGTTGACTCGGTGCTGGCAGAGTGTGAAGACTGGACGCACAGATGGCCTCATCGCGACCTGAACGATGAAGGAAAGAAGCTTGACGAACCCATCGGGCACGTTGGCGAAGGTCTGCGACTCGCAGCTGTTGTCGGCCATCTACAAAAGTAGGCAAAAATTCTGCATGGTCAGATCATAAATTTATGCTGACTGACAGAAAATGACTACAATTGCAAAAATATAAATTTGCTCTATCATGCTAATAACCAATTAGCGATCGCACCTAGTGGCTTCCTACAGTCAGCCTGGCTCTAGTACCAAGCTCATCACGACCGGTTTTCCAATAAAAATATTTATTGAGAAACCAATCTTTTGAGTCCAGTATGAGAGAAATCCTCCTCACTGGTAGACAAATTCTTGATATAATAAGCCAGTAGCATATAATATATTACAGGGTCGAACTACGGTTGCTCAACCAAATTATTACAAGCACGCCAATAATTATACATAATGGCGGACATGACACAGTGGTGTGGAGGCATACTACTGACTCGAGGATAGGGCGGTGGTGGAAAAACACAGCGGGGAGAGAAATACAAGACTCTAAGTCTGTCATCTCATCAAACGTCGAGGTGAGGCTCGATGAATTTATTTGGTAGCGGAAGCAGATGTAAAACAGTGACCAAATCCAGGGTCGCACGAGACTGACTGGGACTCCTCTAGGTGTCGGACTCGCTATCAAACACTTCATCCATGAGATCGCCTTCGTCAGCATCTGGCCAAATCAACAAGCCAGTGAGTACTTTGAAAGTAGTCGCAAGACAGTTCGGACGTAAGATATAACAAATGCATGCATGGATGCGTCATGAATAATTCACCAATGTACTTTTCAAAAATTAGCATAACAAGGTAAGTAAAAAGGGAAACGGCGGTAGTCCGCCTGAAATCCCAACAGAACATAAATAACTACCGATCGGGTGTCTGAAGCGACGCCTCGAAAGGTGAACAAATAAATATAAGGAAATGATGCCACAGTCGGGCGTCTTAGCGACGCCACATAAAGGGCTTTAAAAGAAATACCACAGACGGATGTCGGGGCGACATCACAGAAAGGGCTTTAAAAGAAATGCCACAGTCGGACATCGGGGCGACATCACAGAAAGGGCTTGAAAAGAAATGCCACAGTCGGACGTCGGGGCGACATCACAGAAAGGGCTTGAAAAGAAGTGCCACAGTCGGACGTCGGGGCGACATCACAGAAAGGGCTTGAAAAGAAGTTCCATGGTCAGACGTCGGGCGACATCATAGAAAGGGCTTGAAAAGAAATGCCACAGTCGGACGTCAGGGCGACATCACAGAAAGGGCTTTAAAGAAAAGTAAAATACAACAATGCCACAGTCGGACGTCTGAGCGACATCGCAGAAAGGGCTTTTATTCACAGGTAAATAATACTCATAATAAACATTTAATTCATAAGAATAAATGGGTTAGTCCATCCATAGGGATAATCATTTAACCGGAATTAGCACTCAAGCGAATCACCGGAGTCTCTGCCATCAAAACTTATATTTGATTAGGATAAGATAATATCGATCTGGGACAGGGAATAGATGATTTGTAGGAATATAAGACTCTGCAGAGTTTGTACAAAATTTTTCCCATAGCCAACGGATTTCCGTAGTCACGAAGGACTAGTTCCGTTTACGATATTTCGGAAGAAAACACAGCTAACCAGTACACACCCATCCTACCTCTCGATGCTAGGAATCACCCTAGACATCGTCCAAGAAAAACTTTTGAGACGGGGAGATCACAATCTCGAATAGCATGGGATCAAATTTATATACGCGCGCTCTAAGGGGTGCCCCCCTCTCGGTCCCAACCGGAAACACCCATGCCCCCTGACCGGATGACTTGCTTTAATCCAGGGCCATGGAACCATCATCACGGCCTCTCCTTTTTGGTGTGTACCAGAAAAGCGGTTTGCAACTTACTAAACCATATTCCTTGCGGAAAACATGTGGTAGTACAGGGAAGGAAATGAGAGGAACTGGACCGATACGGTTTGACACTAAAGTCACATTGTCTGGCATAAGACTGGCATGCTACAACACTGCCATCTCACCCATCCTCATGCCAACACATGGCCATTCATCCTCACATCCATTCACATATGGATCATCGAACTCACTTACCTCATTATCACATAAAATAACGATCATCGATATGCTTCTCAATATGCCATAAAACTAACTAAGTGCAAAACATGCCAAGACACTCATCATATCAAAAGTTCAAACATGCTTGCCTGGTTCAGAGTAGTCGGAACCTAGCTCGGTGAAGTTCGCGGCTCCGTCACCTCCTTCGGTATCTACGGTATAAAGAAAATATATGCGCTATCATAAATACCAAGGAGTGCACAGAAAGTATACCAAATATTTTTCAAATAAATCTGATAAAAAACTAGACAAAATTTTAAAGAGAACAGAAAAAGAATCAATCAAAAATACTTTTCTGTTTAAAAGTTATAAGGGTTTTTGCCCAGGGACTCATCTGTAATGAAACAGAAAGTTTCCAGGGGCTAGCTTATAAAAACAGAAAACGCTTCGGCAGAAACTACGCCAGCCCAAAGGGAAAACGTATTTGCCTGAAGGCGCTTCCAGAAAACGTTTCAATAGAGAGGGCAGAGAGGCTGACGGTGGGGTCCACTCGTCAGGTTTGAACTTCAAAAAAAGGAAGGCGAAGCTCGTCGGCGCCCAGAGCCGCGGTGGTCGCCGGCGGCGATCCACGGCGAGGCAGGGGGATCGGAGGGTACCTTCGTGCTCAGGGCGCCATTCCGCGTCGGTTGGTGGTGGTGGTGGTCGCCGGCGAGTACCACGTCGATGGCGAGCTTTGCTCCGGCGGACGGCGGCTCGGGTGGTCGAGGAACTCGTCGGAGAGGGCTGCAGAGGTCAAATTGAAGAGGGGGTTAGGCTCCTGGTAGCTAGAGAGGGTAACGGACGGGGTTTGGGCACCGGAGATGGCCTCACCGGAGCAAATCGTGGTGGAGGCCGAGGCGTATCGGGGCGGCCGGAGTTGGGGGAGGAGACCTCCTCGAGGTCCTCCGAGTGGCCTGGCGTGGTGTTGGTGAGGAGTGGGGATGAGGTGTGCACGAGGGTGAGCTCGGGGGCCCTTTTTATAGGCGGCCCGAGGCGGTTGCCGTGAACGGGGATCTCCGGTGAGTGATTACGGCGGTGCCGTGGATGTGCGGGGGGATTAGGGGCTTGGGCAGCGCCGTTGAGGTTCACCGGTCCCATTTAGGCGCTAAACGGGCTGGGGTTTGGCGTTATGGGTGAGCTCGACGGAACGGGGGTGGCGCAGCCCGTCGGCGGCAGGGAGCACGTTCCGTGCTTGCCGAGCCACGGCGACGGTGCCACGAGCGTGCGCTGGCACGGCAGGGACACACGGAGAGCCAAGGGGCTTTGGGCGGCGCTGAACGGCGTTCTGCCGTGGTGTGCCTTCTGTTGGCCGCCCCGGGAGGTCACGATGCCGCAGAAGACGCCGGCGAGGGCGGGCCAGCGCGCCACCGACGCCAGGAAGGCTCCACGCGCGCGTGTGAAGCTCCGGACAAGAGGGAGGGGCCACGAGGAACGTGCCAAGTGCACTTTGAACGCGTGAGTGAAACTGACGAACGCAAGATGACACTGAAACTGAATTTTTCTGAAAGTGCAAAGAACAGTGCAGCTCAGGTGTTCGACAGAATGTTTTTGGCATCCAGGGATTTTTCCTTGAGCTGATTTTTGGTGGAGTGGCTTCTCATTGCTCAAATAGGTTGCCTGAATTTTGGTGGAATTTTTGGAGTAGTGTAGATATGAATTTCATCAAATTTGGCAAATCTGGTCCAAACTTGTAGAGACTGAATTTTGAAAAATTTGAAAAGAGGAGGAGTGGATCAAGATGGTTCTGAGTTGTGGGTACAAAGGACTATCCAGGAGAGTTGGTTTGAGGTCAAAACTCAAATGCAATAGGGTACTTGCTTTGAAAATCCCTCAGGCTCCAAATAATTTTTAGAATTGATATGAGAGGAAAAATAATTAGAATAAAATCCAAAACTTGTTTGGATTAGTTGGGACAGAGAACTTAGGTTGATCACAAGGTGTAGGGGAGGTTTTTGGAGGGGTTTTACCACATGGGCAAAAATGCCAAGTCATGGGTGGTTCCAAGATATGAAAATCACAAATTTTCATGAAGTTTCATTTTAAAAGGAAACAAATTAAACTCCCAAGAATGAATTTGAGAGGGAACCAACAGAGAAGAAGTTTTCAAAAGATCAAACACCAAAGTTTGAAAATAAAATCCTTGCCAAAGCAAAGGAAGTTTTTAAGAGGAAAATTTTCTGAAAGTAGAAATTAAATGGCCTCTTTTCAAAGAAAACCACAAGGTTTTTGATAAAAACCAAATAAAATTTTTGGAGTGTCACACCCGCGAGCGGCGGAGGCGGCCTATCAGCTCTGTACCAGACCAGCCGGTAGGGCCCACCAGGCGGCGGGCCCCAGTGGCCGGCGGAGGAGCCGGCGACAGGAGACACTGACAGCCGGGTCCTACGCCCGGCCAGATTACCATTATACCCCTGGGGGGTAGGCTATATAAACCCCCCAGGGCACCCATGCAAGGGGTTCCCAACCTGTTAGACCTAGACACACACATAGAGAGAGGAGAGAGCTAGCCATGTATTCTTCTACCTCTAGCATACAACTTGACGAGCACCATTGTACTCTCTAGTGCCTTAGTAATCATGCGGAGACCCCGCAGAGCAGGACAAGGGGTGTTATCTCCTAGGAGAGCCCCAAACCTGGGTAAGATTCGCCGACGTGCGTGTCTTCGCCTCATCCCTTTTCCTAGCACCGACGACGTCCTACTAGCCCCCATCATGAATAGCCATCCTTTCGCATATGTCGTACCAAACCCCCGACATTTGGCGCCCACTATGGGGCGTGGTGCATCATCGTTCGGACATCTGTTCTAGATGGGAACCCTCTTCCTCCCTGCTGAGCGTAGCCAGCCAGGCACGCCGGATGGCATTTGCACCGACGCGTCGCATGGCGCGGAGGTTGCCTGCACGGCAAGCTGCCTCGCCGACCTTGTTGGCGAGATCCGCCTCTCCGACGAACCTGCATCCGATGCAGGCAACGACAGCCCCGAGAGCCGCCTCGTCAGCTTCCTCGACCAGCTCCACGTCGCCACCGAGCCGGCCGTCGACTTGGAGTCGGTCGGCTCCACCGACTCGATGCTCGTCGACTCTGACATGGCGTCGCTCGATGCATTCCCTACCAACGTGGTGATAGTTGACGATCCTCTCCCCCGCGCTGACAACGGCGGCAGCACCATCACGGAGGTGCTTGTCATCAGCCACAATGGAGTTTCTAGTGACGGTGCCCGAGACCCGCTCCAAGCAACGTTGCAAGACTTGTCTGCACCCATCGCAGAAGACGCCGACGCCGAGACGCTGGAAGCCCGCCGCGTCTAGCTTGTCAAGAGCGCCAAGAAGCTAGCTAGCATGAGGCGCCTTTCGGAGGCTTATCAGCGTGAGATGGACCACACTGTTGGCGGCACGCCGGCTCCTGGCAGGCCCAGCCGCATCGGTATGGTCCAGCAACGCGGCGCAGCCATTGCCAGCATGTTCGGGGCCGATCGCCCTGTCTATGCCATGCCTATGGAGAAAATATGAGCCGCCCAAGCGGCAGCAAATGAGCTGGACAACCTGGAGGGCCACAAGCATCGCCACATGACGGAGCGCGTCCAGCGACTCACTGATGCGGCTGCCGAGCAGCAAGAAGCCGGCTGCCACGTTGGAGACCCCAACCGGCGGAACGACGACCCGCCTCCCCGCCAGGAGCATGGCGCGACATCCCGGATGCCGACTGATGGCAACCACGGACGACGAGACAAGGAGCCGGCTGCCAGCCATAGCCGGACGCACATCACCATCGAGTGCGACCAAGATGGCCGCCCTCGTGCGATGGAACGACCAGGCAGCTACCGGCCGCCCCAACACAGAGAAAAGCGCGTGTCCCCGCTGACTGTGAATCATCCGAGTCTTGGAGGCCGGCTTGACCCCTGAGAAGGAATTGGAGAGAATGATGCCCGCCACCGGATCGATCGTCTCAACCGATCCCTGACGCTAGAAGAAGAAGATGCTCTGGGCCCGCCTTGCTTCGGCCCCTGCATCAGAGATGAGCCCTTCCCGAAAGGGTTCACACTCCCAAGAGATACGCCCAAGTATACCGGCTCCGTGAAGCTGAAGGACTGGCTGGTCGACCACTCCACCGCCGTCAGCATTGCAAACGGCAACAAGCGTGTTGCCGAGAAGTATGTTCCACTCATGCTCCAGGGCACCGCCCGGACATGGTTGAACATCCTGAAGCCCCGCAGCATCAACAGCTGGGTAGATCTCACTGAGGCCTTCATCCGCAACTTCACCAACACGTACAAGCGGCCGCCCAAGCCTCGATAGCTCTCCTTGTGCATCCAAGGCCCCAATGAATCGACTAGCGACTACCTCACGCGTTGGGCCGAGCTGCACAATTCTTGCGAGGGCGTGCACAAGGTGCAGGCCATTGAGTACGTCACGGCCGGGTG
Organism: Triticum dicoccoides; assembly: GCF_002162155.2. Taxonomy (NCBI): domain Eukaryota; kingdom Viridiplantae; phylum Streptophyta; class Magnoliopsida; order Poales; family Poaceae; genus Triticum; species Triticum dicoccoides. The sequence continues at coordinate 468,950,769 of NC_041382.1, read as the reverse complement.
CAAAGAAGGCAGTTTTCTCAAACACCAGCTCCTCTGCGATGAGCCGACGACCCTCGACGAGCTACTAATCATAGCAGACAAATACGCCACGGCCGATTCCTCCATGAAGACGGAAATTCAAGTTGATGCATCTGGCAAGGTGGCTCCTCAGGCTCCTCCGACCCCGGCTGGTGATACCAGTCGGCACCAGCAGCAAAGCGACAACAAGCGAAAAGCCCCAATGCCGGCTTCCACCAGCCGGCAGGTGGCACAGTCGAAGACCGGCAGCTGGAAGGGCAGCCTCTCCCCAAGCGCCAGAAAGGCGGGAAGCCCAACTGGTTGCCTGCCTTCTCCTATGAGCAGACTTCTGATGCTCCCTGCAAGTTGCAAAGTGGCGCGAAGCTGTCCAACCACACCACCCGGAAGTGTCATTGGCCCACATGAAGCTCCAAGGGCAAAGGGCTGCAACCACCGTCGCCTGCTGGCCAGCCACCACTGCCTCCTTAGCAGCCGGCGGCCCATCCAGCAGTCGACGTCGTTCAAGATCAATTCCCTGAAGAACATGGAGTGTATGTTGTTTTCACCAGTGTGCCCGATGACAGGCGCAGCCGGCGCCGCTAGTCTCGTGAGGTGAATGACGTAGCCATTGAAGCTCCAGATTTCATGCACTAGTCAGAGAGGCCAATCAGTTGGAGCCGAGCTCATCACTCGGAAGTAATGCCTTCTCTGGGCTCGTACGCTTTGGTGTTGGAGGCCACCTTTGCCACGGGGAGGCGAGCTGCTCATTTCTCCCAAGTCTTGATAGATGGCGGAAGCAGCATCAACATCTTGTACTGTGATACCATGGAGAAGTTGAAGATCAAACCGAAGCATCTCCTGCCCAGTAGGACTGTCTTCCATGACATAGTTCCTACCCTTTCTCACTCACCAATAGGCAAGATCCAGATAGATGTCCTCTTCGGGGATAAAGACCATTTCTACCGAGAGCCCATCTGGTTTGAGGTGGTCGACCTGGAAAGCCCGTACCACGCACTGCTTGGCCGACCTGCTTTAGCCAAGTTCATGGCGGTGCCACATTATGCCTACCTCAAGATGAAGATGCCGAGTGCCAAGGGAGTCATTACCATCTCCGGAGATTATCAGAAGTTGTCCGACTATGCGGCCGCCAGTAGCCGGCTGGCTGAGTCCCTTGTGATCGCTGCCGAGAAGTGGCTCCTTGACCGGGTTGTGGCCATGGCCGGCAAGCAGCCAGACATGTCTCATGATCCTAAGGAGGCGGAAGCTGAAGGATCCTTCAAGCCGGCCAAGGAGACAAAGAAGATACCATTGGACCCAGAGCACCCGGAGAGGTACGCTGTCATAGGTGCAAACCTTGACAACAAATGGGAAAGCGAGCTTGTCGATTTCCTCCGTGAGAATCGGGACATCTTCGCATGGTCCCCCAAAGACATGCCGGGTGTTCCGATGGATTTCGCCGAGGACAAGCTACACGTCAGAGAAGATGCCAAGCCAGTCAAGCAATCCCTCCGCTGACTGTCGGAGGAAAAGAAAAGAATCTTTGGGGAAGAGATCGCCTGTCTGTTGGCAACCAGCTTCATCATGGAAGTTTTCTTCCCAGAATGGCTTGCCAACCCAATCCTTGTACTGAAGAAGAATAGCAAATGGCGCATGTGCATTGACTACACCAGCCTCAACAAGGCCCGCCCAAAGGATCCATTTGATCTACCATGGATAGACCAAGTGATAAACTCCAAAATCGGATGCGAGCTATTGAGTTTTTTGGATGCCTACTTAGGATATCACCAGATCAAGTTGAACCCGGCAGACTGTCTGAAGACCGCATTCATCACACCATTTGGAGCCTTGTGCTACCTGACTATGACATTAGGCCTAATAAATGTCGGTGCCACCTTTCAGTGTTGAATGCAAAAGTGCCTCCTCAAGCAACTCGGCAGAAATGCCCACATCTACGTAGACGATATCGTGGTGAATACGGAGAAGCGCCACACACTCCTCGAAGATCTCAAGGAAACCTTTGAAAATCTGCGCTGATTTCAAATCAGGCTCAACCCGGAAAAGTGCGTATTCAGAGTACCAGCCGGCCAGCTCCTTGGCTTCCTGGTCTCGGAATGCGACATTGAGTGCAACCCTGTGAAGATCAAAGCCATCGAGAGGATGGAGAAGCCCACCCGACTGCGAGACGTCTAGAAATTCACCGGCTGCTTGGCGTCCATCAGCTGGTTCATCAGTCGGCTGGGCGAGAAGGCTCTTCCCCTGTACCAGCTCATGAAGAAGACCACTCATTTCGAGTGGAACGACCAGGCGGATGACGCTTTTCTCCAGCTGAAGAAGATGTTGACCACGCCGCATGTCCTGGCGGCTCCGGCTACTAAAGAGCCCATGTACCTTTACATCGCCGCCACCAGCCGGGTGGTCAGCACAGTCTTAGTTGTCGAGCGCAAGGAAGAAGGCAAGGCATTACCAGTCTAGAGGCCGGTGTATTACCTAAGTGAAGTATTGTCCGCCTCCAAGCAGAACTACCCGCACTATCAGAAGATGTGCTACAGCATGCATTTCACCACCAAGAAGCTGAAGGCATACTTTCAAGTGCACCCAATCACTGTTGTCTGCACCTCCCCACTCACTAAGATCATTAGCAACATAGATGCTTCTGGCCGAGTGGCCAAATGGGCCATCGAGTTGGCCCCCTACACAATCTACTACCAGCCTCGCACCGCCATCAAGTCCCAAGCATTGGCCGACTTCCTCATCGACTAGGCTGAGACCGAGTACCTGCCCTAGCGCCGGACTCCGCCCATTGGCGGATGCATTTTGATGGTTCAAAGATGCGCACTGGTTTGGGAGCCGGCATCGTCCTCACCTCTCCCAAAGGCGACAAGCTTATGTACACGTTGCAAATCCACTTTGCCTCCTCCAACAATGTGGCCGAGTATGAAGCATTAATACACGGCCTCCGGTTGGCCAAGGAAATCGACATCCGCCGGATCCTTGGTGGTCTAGAAGTCTTCTGGTGAGTGGGACGCCAAGGATGCAAATATGGCAAGCTACCGTTTTTTCGTCCAGCAACTCAGTGGATACTTCAAGGGGTGCGAGTTCCTTCATGTCCCAAGGACCGACAATGAGCAAGCAGATGCCTTGGCACGAATCGGCTCCACCCGGCAAGCAATACTAGCTGGTGTCTCCCTTCAGCGCCTCCTCAAGCCGTCGATCAAGCCCTCTTCGTATCTGAGTCCATCTTTGTGCCGGCTCCCCCCAAGACCGATGAATCCGACTCTAGGGCTGTGGCAGCTGACTCGCGGACCTCGGCAGTCGGCACGAGTACTGTGACAGTCCCACTCGGCCCGGAAACTTCACAACCTGGCTCAGGGACTGCAAGAGTTGGCTCGGCGACCTCACCAAGCGGCTCGGGGAGTGCAGCAGTCGCACCCGTCCTGGGGACTTCAGGACCTGGCCCGGGGGCTAAGGCAGTCGGCCCGGGGACTTCATCGACACAGCAAGTGGCAACGGACTCCAACCCGCTGATAACCCACAAGTATAGGGCATCACAACAATTTTCGATAAGTAAGAGTGTCGAACCCAACGAGGAGCTAAAGGTAGAACAAATATTCCCTCAAGTTCTATCGACCACCGATACAACTCTACGCACGCTTGATGTTCGCTTTACCTAGAACAAGTATGAAACTAGAAGTACTTTGTAGGTGTTGTTGGATAGGTATGCAAGATAATAAAGAACAAGTAAATAAAAAGTAGGGGCTGTTTAGATAAAGACACAACTAAGTTGGGTCTAGTAGAGAGTTTGTTGTTACGAGAAAGTTATTTGTCCCTAAGCAATCGGTAACTAGACCGGTAATCATTATCACAATTTTATTTGAGGGAGAGGCATAAGCTAATATACTTTCTCTACTTGGATCATATGCACTTATGATTGGAACTCTAGCAAGCATCCGCAACTACTAAAGATTCATTAAGGTAAAACCCAACCATAGAATTAACGCATCAAGTCCCCTTTATCCTATACGCAAACAACCTACTTACTCGGGTCTGTGCTTCTATCACTCACGCCACCCACCATAAGCAAATCATGAACATATCGCAAACCATATAGCGGGGATCCCTCACGCTTGCGCGACACGGAGAGCACCATAGGACAACACCAATAATAAAACATGCAACTCCAACCAATCTTGATCATCAAATAACCATTAGGACAAAATGGATCTACTCAAACATCATAGGATAGCCATACATCATAGGGAAAATATATATAGCATTGAGCACCATGTTTAAGTAGAGATTACAGCGGGTAAGAGAGAGGTTACACCGCTGCATAGAGGGGGGGGAAGAGTTGGTGGTGAAGGCGGTGAAGTTGTTGGTGAAGATGACGGTGATGATGATGGTCCTCGGTGGCACTCCGGCGCCACCGGAAGCAAGGGGGAGAGAGCCCCCCTCCTTCTTATTATTCCTTGACCTCCTCCCTAGATGGGAGAAGGGTTTCCCCCTGGTCCTTGGCCTCCATGGCGTGGGAGGGGCGAGGGCCCCTCCGAGATTGGATCTCTCTCTCTCTCTCTCTCTCTCTCTCTCTCTCTCTCTCTCTGTTTCTGTGTTCTCCCTGGCTTTGTTTCACCGTTTCGTGTATACATGGAGATCCGTAACTCCGATTGGCCTGAAACCTTCATTGTGATTTTTCCCCAAAAATTAGCTTTCTTGCGGCAAAAGAAGAGCATCAACCGCCTTATGGGTGGCTCACGAGGGTAGGGGGAATGCCCAGGGGGGCAGTCGCGCCCCTGCCTCGTGACCACCTCGGGCACCGTCTCGCGTGGATTTTTCTTTCGGAATTTTCCAAATATTCCAAAAAGTATCTCCGTCCATTTTTATCCCGTTTGGACTCCGTTTGATACGGATATTCTACGAAACCAAAAACATGCAACAGACAGGAACTGGCACTGGGCACTGGATCAATATGTTAGTCCCAAAAATAGTATAAAAAGTTGCCAAAAGTATATGAAAGTTGAATAATATTGGCATGGAACAATCAAAAATTATAGATACGGCGGAGACGTATCAGCACCCCCAAGCTTAATTCCTACTCGTCCTCGATTGGTAAATGATAAAAAAGATAATTTTTGATGTGGAATGCTACCTAGCATAATCTTGATCATATGTCTAATCATGGCATGAATATTAAGACAGGAGTGATTCTAAGCAATAGTCTATCATTTGACATAAAAACAATAATACTTCAAGCCCACTAATAAAGCAATCATGTCTTTCAAAATAACAAGGCCAAAGAAAGTTATCCCTACAAAATCATATAGTCTGGCTATGCTCCATCTTCTTCACACAAAATACTCACATTATGCACAACCCCGATGACAAGCCAAGCAATTGTTTCATACTTTTGACATTCTCAAACCTTTTCAACTTTCACGCAATACATGAGCGTGAGCCATGGTCATAGCACCATAGGTGGAATAGAATATGATGGTGGAGAAGACAAAAAGGAGAAGATAGTCTCACATCAACTAGGCATATCGACGGGCTATGGAGATGCCCATAGATATCAATGTGAGTGAGTAGGGATTGCCATGCAACAGATGCACTAGAGCTATAAGTATATGAAAGCTCAGACTGAAACTAAGTGGGTTTGCATCCAACTTGCTTTCTCATTAAGACCTAGGGCATTTGAGGAAGCCCATCGTTGGAATATACAAGCCAATTTCTATAATGAAAATTCCCACTAGTATATGAAAGTGATAACTCAAGAGACTCTCTATATGAAGAACATGATGCTACTTTGAAGCACAAGTGTGGTAAAAGGATAGTAACATTGCCCCTTCTCTCTTTTTCTCTCATTTTTTTGTTTTTTTATTATTTTTTTGTAGGCTTGTTTGGCCTCTTTTTTTTGGGGGGGGGGCTTCTTTGGCCACTTTTATTTTGATAACCTCACATGGGACAATGTTCTAATAATGATGATCATCACACTTTTATTTACTTACAACTCAATATTACAACTCGATATCTAGAACAAAGTTATGACTCTATATGAATGCCTCCGGCGGTGTACCGGGATGTGCAATGATCTAGCATAGCAATGACATCAAAAAACGGACAAGCCATGAAAACATCATGCTAGCTATCTTACGATCATGCAAAGCAATATGACAATGAATGCTCAAGTCATGTATATGATGATGATCGAAGTTGCATGGCAATATATCTCGAAATGGCTATGGAAATGCCATGATAGGTAGGTATGGTGGCTGTTTTGAGGAAGGTATATGGTGGGTTTATGGTACCGGCGAAAGTTGCGTGGTACTAGAGAGGCTAGCAATGATGGAAGGGTGAGAGTGCGTATAATCCATGGACTCAACATTAGTCATAAAGAACTCGCATACTTATTGCAAAAATCTATTAGTCATCGAAACAAAGTACTATGCGCAGCTCCTAGGGGGATAGATTGGTAGGAAAAGACCATCGCTCGTCCCCGACCGCCACTCATAAGGAGGACAATCAATAAATACCTCATGCTCCAACTTCGTTACATAACGATTCACCATACGTGCATGCTACGAGAATCACAAACCTCAACACAAGTATTTCTACAATTCACAACCACCCACTAGCATGACTCTAATATCACCATCTTTATATCGCAAAACTATTGCAAGGAATCAAACACATCATATTCAGTGATCTACAAGTTTTATGTAGGATTTTATGACTAACCATGTGAATGACCAATTCCTGCCATCTCTCTAAATAGATATAAGTGAAGCAAGAGAGTTCAATTCTTTCTACAAAAGATATGCCCATGCTCTAACAAATATAAGTGAATCAAAAGAGCACTCTACAAATGGCGGTTGTTTATGTAAAGAGAAACATGCAATCCAAACTTCAAATGATATAGGTGAAGCACATGAAGCATTCTATAAAGCCATACTCAAAAGATATAAGTGAAGTGCAACGAGCATTCTATAAATCAACCAAGGATTATCTCATACCAGCATGGTGCATAAAAGAAAAGTGAAAACTAAAGAAAAAGACGCTCCAAGATTGCACATATCGCATGAACGAAACGAATCCGAAAACATACCGATACTTGTGAAGAAAGAGGGGATGCCTTCCCAGCATCCCCAAGCTTAGACGCTCGAGTCTCCTTGAATATTTACTTGGGGTGCCTCGGGCATCCCCAAGCTTGAGCTCTTTCCTCTCTTCCTTCTTCTCACATCGAAACCTTCTCAATCATCGAACACTTCATCCACACAAAACTTCAACAGAAAACTCGGTAAGATGTGCTAGTATAATAAAGCAAATCACTACTCTAAGTACTATTGCAAACCAATTCATATTTTGTTTTTGCATTGTTTCTACTGTAATATTGTCACACCCTAGCTAGTTCAAGCATTAGAGTGTGCATCATGTTTAAGTTCCTCTTAAATTTGAAATGGGGAAGACAGAACCCCCAGCACCCCCCCTGGAACAACTAGGGTTTACTAAAAAAATTCAATGAACCTGAAATGCCCTTCTAAAAATCCCACCCTTTTTGTTTTGGGTTAAAACCTTTGACAAAAATGGTGCACATTTTCCTAGGACATCTAAGGTCATTGGATTAATCCTCATGGTATTTGCATTTGGGCATTTAAATGCTATAAAATATTTTAAATGCTCAAATAATCATAAACTAAAATGTTTGCTGTTGGATATATTCTAAGCAGTAGCCATGATTAATTTTATGATTTATGGAAATGCCCTGGCTTTTTTAATAAAGCCCTGAAGCTACAGAAATAATAGAATAAATAAGAAAAACAGAAAAAGAGAGAGAGAGAGAGAGAGAAACTTACCTGGCGCAGCCCAGCTAACTCACCAGCCGGCCCACCTGGCGGCCCAGCACTGTGCTGGCCCGCGCCAGCAAGCTGCTTCTTCCCCGCCAGGCAGGCAGAGAGGTGACGCCTGCGTGCCCGAGCTCGCCACGGCGTCAACTGCTTGCCGCCCGTGCCCTGGATGCCTGGACGCCTCCACGTCGCACCCCGAAGCCCCTGGACACGCCATTCCCCCTGTCTCTCTTCCTTCGCTGTTTCCCACCATGGCCGACGCCCTTGTCGCCGCACCGTCGTCATAGTCGTGCCCTCCGCCGTCCTCACGCCGCGTCATCGTGTCCACGAGCTCCGCCGTCGTCGATTACATCGAGTGGGTCGAGCCCCGAGAACTCGCTCGCCCCGGAGACGCTGCACCGAGCTCGCCCTCAACTCCGGCCACCGGAGATCCCTTTCGCCACCCCCGCCGCATCAGCTCATCCCCGACCTCTCCGACTGCCTCGATGAGACCCCCGTGAGCTCAGCCACCTCCCCACCCTCTCCGTTCTCTCTCTCGAGCCCCGTAGCGACTGCATGTAGATCACCCGCACGCACCGCCGCGGAGCTCGTCGCCGACGAGGCTCTGGCCACCCAATGGCCACGCCACCCTGTCCACTAGTCCTACCGCACCTCTAGGAGCTCAACGCACCAAACCTCGGGCCTCCCCGTGCCCCCTAGCGACTAGTTCATCCTCACCCGAGCTCCGGCCGCCGCCAAACTCGTCGCCGGCGATGTTTCCGGCCACCCCAGCTCGACCCACTGCCACCACTCGATGCGGCTTCCTCCCCGCATCACCTAAATAGTTTTCACCGTCCTTTTGGTCACCGAAGTACAAGTCCCGCGTTGCTCCACCGCGTCTGGCCTCGCCGGCGGCTAGACACCGGCGAGTTGACCCTATTTGACCCCGTGTGGGCCCAGGTTGACCCCCCTGAGTCTATGACAGGTGGGGCCGGTCTGCTCATTAGTTTAGGATTAGTTTTAACTAATTTTATATAGTTTAGTCAGTGACATGTGGGCCCAGGCCCCACTGACAGCTAATTAGTGTTAATTTAATTTTGTTAATTAGCTGAGTCACTGGCAGACAGGGCCCACCAGTCAGGTTTGACCTGGCCGACCCAGTTGACCCGCTGACATCACACCTATGTCATGCTGACACATTAATTCAATTACTGGATTTATTCTTTAATAGGAAATTCCAGAAAATAGCCAAAACTTCTAAAAATCATAGAAAATCAACCATAGCTCCAAATGCAAAGATTTATATATGAAAAATGATCAGAAAAATTCAATCTATCCATCTGTAATGGTTTCATGCATGACAAAACAAGATAACCTTGCTGTCTAAGCAATATAAGATGATGCACTAATAAGGCTAAGTTAAATGAGCTATCATTTGAATCTTTGATTCAAATGGGTTCATACATTTCTGTTTTAGCTTGCATTAGGCCAAGACACATTCATTTTGCCATGTCATAGCATGCATCATATTGTTGCACATTTCCATGTGTTGATTATGTTCGGTGTGTCTTTCGTGGTAGGTTCTGCCTCCGAGGATAACCCCGAGTATCCGTCTGAAGGCCAGTACCCTACTACCACTACAACAGGCAAGCAACCCATTGATCATTTCGATACAAACCCATGTTCTCGCTTCTGCTCTTGTTTACTGCATTAAGACAACGCGATTCAAACTGTTGTGTGCTACGGTAGTTGAACCCTTATCCTCTGCATGACCTGTCATTGCCACAGTAACTAGATGAAACCCACTAGCATGTGTAGGAGTTGATTGAGCCATGTATGTGATTTCTACCTTGCTATGCCTTCTATGCTTAGAGTTGTGTCAGGTCTGGTTCATCTGGGTGATGGGCTAGAGTGAAAGGATTATGTCGGTAATGTGAGGGATGTGTTGAACATGACTTGGTAAAGGTATCGATGAGAGGCCATGTAGGAGTACATGGTGGGTTGTTTCATTGAGACCGTCCCTAAGAACTGAGATCTGTATGTGTGATTTTAAGAATCAGCTACTACCATGCATTGGGATCCTTAATTGACCCTCTCAGCTTCTTAATCACCCTAGTACTCTGTCCAGGAGTTGCAAATAGTTTCTGGTGTTTGTAGGTTATGTGTTGGCGGCCTTGCGTAGCGCTGACCGTAGGGGTGGGCTATGTTGTGGTAGATACACCGTGGCCGGGTATGCCGGGCGCTCGTTTGGCGTCTCGGGACCCTGTTCACATCGTTCGGGGTCGTATGTGGAAACCTCGGACGGGCTCCCTGCGGATGGAACCTGGATAGGCGATGAACCTCGACTAGAGACTTGAGTGTTTAGGTAGGCCGTGGCCGACACCCTCGTTGGGCTTCCGCTTGAAGGTTGCCGAGTACATGTTGTGTAAACGGCGGTAAGTGGTGGAAGCGTGTATGGAGAAGTACACCCCTGCAGGGTATAAAACTATTCGAATAGCCGCATTCGCGGTAAAGGACTACTTGGTTGCCTATACAGTTCATAGACAAGTTAATGGTTACTACTAAAAGACTCAAGATAAGTGTGAGTACCAAGGATGGCCCTCTCGTAGGATAACGAGGGAGGATCCCCGGTGGAGTATTGTGTTGGTGAGTAGTGGACTCGTGTGCGAAAACTATTTTACTAGTGGAGTTCCGTAGGATAGCCTAGCCAAGAGTCAAAGCTGGCTTGCTGCAATAACCCCACCACCTTCTTGAGAATGAGCATGTATAGTAGGTTTTGTTGTAAGACTTGCTGAGTACCTTTGTACTCGTGTTTGCTTAATTACTATTTTCAGACGACAACACTGCCCCCTCCAATGGGTTCTATGTAGACCTTGATGTCGACGAGTGACTAGCCACCCAGGTGGTGATCCTGGCCATGGAGGGCCCTATGTAGATAGACAGGCTTCGGAAGCCTTCTTGCTTTCTAGTGTCTGTACTCAGACTATTTACTTCCGCTTGTGCTTGTATGCTTGTATGACTTGAGTGTCGGGTCATGTGACCCCTACCTGTATGAACTTGTTATGTATGGCTCTCTGGAGCCTTTAAATAAAGTACTTGAGTTGTAGATTTTTGTTGTGATGCCATGTTGTATGTACTCATATCGGGCATATTCTGTGTATGATTGAAATGCTTGGTATGAGTGGGATCCGACAATCTAGTTGTTTATCCTTGGCAGCCTTTCTTATGGGGAAATGTAGTCTAGTGTTCCTCGAGCCATAGTAGTCCGCTACAGCCCGGTTCATCGGAGTCCTGCTAGCCCAGCACTACTGCTCAGGACACTTGACTGGCCGGCATGTGTTTCACTTCGGTCCAATGTCTGTCCCTTCGGGGAAATGTCACGCGGTGACATCCGGAGTCCTGCCTAGCCTGCTACAGCCCGGGTTCCCCGGAGTCCTGTTAGCCCAATGCTACAGCCCGGACTCGCTGATGACCGACATGCTCGATGTGATTCATGTATGCCTGTATCCATAGGTCTGTGCCGCTTTGGGTTCACGACTAGCCATGTCGGCCCGGGTTCTCTTTCATATGGATGCTAGCGACACTATCATGTACGTGAGCCAAAAGGCGCAAACGGCTCCGGGCCATGGTAAGGCGACACCCGTGGGATACCGTGCGTGAGGCCACAATGTGATATGAGGTGTTACCGGCTAGATCAATGTGACTTGGAATCGGGGTCCTGACAGCATTGGTATCAGAGCCGGACTGCCTGTAGGTTCGTTGAGCCAAACTGGTCGATGTCGAGTCTAGAAATGCTTTAGTTATATGTAGGGGAATTGATTGTGGGATGGAACGTAAGGCTCTTTTACTCCTTTACCTTATGCCCTCTGATCTGAGTCATTCTCTTCTCATTCAACATGGGTTAAGGACTAGGCTCTCTTCCTCTGTCAGGTTCACGTGTTACTAATCCGTAGTAGCTTATAGGATTGTTGTTACAAGCCTCAGTACAGTTTCTACTACCTTTAGTATGTTGCCAGTTGAATCAGAACCTTGATATGATGTTGTTGAGTGGTATTGCAAACTGTTGTGGATGTCTCAAATCTTTTTCTGAGCATTTATAGCTGTTATGCTGTCCATTTTTTCCTAGAAATTCTAATGTCTTTGCATTGTGGTTGTGCTTTCAGATGTCCACTCGTGCTCAAAACCAAGTGGTTCGCCTGACCCGGTGCCTTGATGTGCCCGGTCATACTGCTATGTTAGTCCGGGTAATGATCGAGACGGGTTACCGTTGGTATCCCGAATACACTGTCGAAGAGCAGTTCCGAGACTTTAATCAAAGCCAATATTTCTGCACCGTCAGGATATTTCCTTCTTATCCTGGATCTACCGAGCCCCTCCACTGTTCCTATGGACTCGGGGTTACTGTTGAGATGGCTGTGCAGGATGCTGCCTATTCCATGATGACCATCATGCGAGTACGGACTGGCCTGCTTCGGAATACCGACTTCCGTTACATGCCAGCTTCACTTCCGGGAGCGCAAGGGTATCTTCAGGCTATCCATGCTGACTCCACTCAGGAGGACTCATTAGCGCGTACCACTGCCGAGATGCTCGAGGATAAGGACCGAGAGAATCGGGCCTTGAGGCTGGAGCTTTTCAACACCTGTGCTGATCATTGGGCCACATTGACTCGGTTTGCACCTGCGGTGCAAGCAGGATGTATGGATATAAGGGATCTGTATCCTGTGAGATCTGCTCTGCCAGACATGGTGGATTGGCGTGATGTGGGAGGCATCACCCCTCCCCGTGGTCCCCGCAGGGCACCGTTTGTTGGTCCAAGACCTCATCGTAGCCCCTTTGGTCCACAAGCTCCTCAGGACCGTATGTTCTCGGATGATCACGTTGAACTTCCAGGCTATGGAGGTGACTTCTATGAGGACTACTACGGAGCTGTCTGAGTCAGTAGTAGTATCACTAGTATTGTGATAGTTGTATCTCCACTGTCCTGTGTGACTTGTGGAATATGACTTTGTGTGTAATCAATTCCGTAGGTGTAGACAAATAATGTATAGGAGCTTGGAATGCCTCCGATGAGATGTAACGTCTTTCATCATAGTTGTACTGTAGCCTGGGCTTGTACTAAACTATGTATGGTGTGTATGACCATTGGTATATATATGGTAGTTTTATATTACCATGACATACGGATGGACATCTCTGCATTCCGTGTTATCCATTACATTCTGCACTTCCTTGCTAAGTTTGAGCCATCCTTACCTAAACCATTGTCTTGTTTTCTCCTAGGATGGTCAACACCCGCAGCAACCCTGCTGCCCCGGAGCAGGGGGAAGCCAGTGCAGCTAGGGGTGAAAATCTGCCTCACCCGCCTTCTCTAGCCGAAGTGATGCTGGAGGCGGAAAGAAACAAGCGTGAGACTAACCGCTTACTGGAGCGGATTGAGCAGAACACTACACGCCATCCGCGAAATGACTTGGTGTCAATCGATGACTTTATCAAGCTGTACCCACCAAAGTTTAACCATTCCGTCGAGCCCCTCGACGCGGATGACTGGGTTCGCAGCATCACCCACAAGCTACGTTCTGCCAACGTAGCCGAAGCTGATAAGGTTACTTACGCTGCCTACCATCTCGAAGGCCCTGCTATCCTCTGGTGGGAAAATTTTGAAGCTATGCGCCCGGTCGGCCAAATCACTACTTGGGCTGAATTCAGTGAGGCTTTTCGTGAGCATCACATTCCGGAAGGTCTCATAGGTCGTAAGAGGGAGGAGTTCTGCAATTTCACCCAAGGAAGACTGACTGTGGATGCATATAGCCGTGAATTTGGGAATCTGGCACGTTATGCTCCTGAAGAAGTATCTATCGACGCTAAGAAGCAGGCAAGGTTCCGCAAGGGACTTAGGCCTGAGCTTCGCCGCGATCTTCGTCTGCACGAGTGCACCTCCTTTCAGAAGTTGGTCAATAAAGCCATCAATGCTGAGTCAGGCCAGTCTAACTATGACGCTTCACGCAAACACTCACGTGATTTTGGCTCTTCATCCGGCTCTGGAGCTCAGAAGCGCCGGGTGTGGATCCCAAGCATGGCACTGCCACCCAGGTTCATTCCGAGGCCATCCTTTGAGGCGCCTCATCCCAACCAGCATTTTGCACCGCCTAAGCCCTATGGTGGCCCCACTGCTAATGCTGCTCCACGCCCCAATGTGGTGACATGCTTCAAGTGTAGAGAGCCGGGTCACTATAGTCGAGAGTGTCCCCAAAACAACCCCAATCAGACTGGAAAGTCCGTTGGCCCTGGTAAGCCAGCGGGAAAGACATTCTACGCCAAGCCAGTCACTACTACACGTGGCCGTGTCAACTATGTTTCAGCCGAGGAGGCTCATGAGGATCCTAACGTCGTCCTTGGTACGCTCCTTGTTAATTGCCATCCGACATCTGTTCTTTTCGATACTGGAGCATCTCATTCATTCATATCTGAGAACTATGCTCGATTGCATAACACGACATTCTGTGACATGCCCTCTACCATGGAAATTCAAACCCCTGGCTCTAGATGGCAAACTTCTAGAGTAAGCCATGGGAACGAAATTCTTGTCGATAGACTTGTCTTCCTTGCATCCTTAATAGCTCTCAAGTCCTCGGACAAAAACATCATTTTGGGTATGGACTGGATGTCAGCTCATTATGCTAAGATTGATTGTGCCACTAGAACCGTTCAACTTACTCACCCATCGGGCAAGACAGTCAATGTCTTAACTCGAGTGGCCAAGCGCCAGCTTTACTCCCTAAATGCCAACCCCCTTCCAGACCTTGAAGATGTTCCGGTAGTCCGAGACTTTCCGGATGTCTTTCCAGAAGAACTGCCAGGTGTTCCACCTAACAGGGATGTCGAGTTTGTGATAGACCTTGTTCCAGGAACCGTTCCAATTTCTAGGAGACCCTATAAGATGGCACCCTTAGAACTAGCCGAGCTTAAGAACCAACTCGATGAGTCCTTGAAAAAGGGTTTCATCCGTCCTAGTTCCTCTCCATGGGCTTGCCCCGTCCTCTTCGTCAAGAAGAAGGATGGAACGGATCGAATGGTTGTAGATTACCGACCTATCAACTTGGTCACTATCAAGAACAAGTATCCGCTTCCCAGGATCAACAATTTGTATGATCAGCTCGCTGGATCCTCAGTCTTTTCCAAGATGGATTTGAGGTTGGGCTACCATCAAATCAAAATCAGAAACGGGGACATTCCCAAAATAGCCTTTGTTACTCGTTATGGCAAATACGAGTACACCGTTATGTCCTTCGATTTAACCAATGCCCCAACCACCTTCTCTCGGTTAATGAACTCGGTCTTCATGGAGTATTTGGATAAATTTGTCGTAGTATACCTCGATGACATACTCACCTACTCCAAGAATGAAGAGGAACATGCCGAACATCTAAGGCTGGTATTGACGAAACTTTGAGAGCATCGCCTTTATGCCAAATTCTCCAAGTGTGAATTTTGGTTGCCAGAAGTGACCTATCTAGGCCATGTAATCTCTGGTAAGGGTATTGCTGTCAATCCCGAGCGAGTTCAAGCTGTCCTTGATTGGACTCCACCTAAGACGGTCAAGCAAGTTCGGAGCTTCCTTGGCTTAGCGAGCTACTGCCGCCGCTTTGTCGAGAATTTCTCCAAGGTTGCTAAACCTCTAACTGAACTCCTCAAGAAAGATAAAAGGTTCGAGTGGACTCCACAGTGCGAGTTCAGCTTTTAGGAACTTAAAAGATGCCTGACATCTGCTCCCGTACTGGTACCACCAGATTTCTCCAAGGACTTTATTATCTATTGCGACGCCTCGCGACAAGGACTAGGTTGCATACTCATGCAAGATCGTCAGGTAATTGCCTATGCTTCACGGAAATTACACCCACATGAGGAAAATTATCCCACACATGATCTAGAGCTTGCAGCTATAGTCCATGCACTTAAAACTTGGCGACATTACCTCCTCGGTAATCGTTGCGAGATCTTCACCGATCACCAAAGTTTGAAATATATCTTCACCCAACCAGATTTGAATCTCTGGCAAAGACGTTGGGTCGAGTTGATCTCGGAATACGACTTAGGAATAACTTACACCCCGGGCAAAGCCAATGTCATGGCTGATGCGCTAAGTCGTAAGTCCTATTTGTAACAACCTGATGTTACAACAAAGTCAACCACTTCTCCATGAGGAATTTCGTAAGCTTAATCTTCACATTGTTCCTCGAGGATTCCTATCCACCCTGGTGGCGAAGCCTAATCTTATGGATCAGATCATAACCGCCCAGTGGTATGATAAGGGCATATCCCGGATTAAGGAAAACATCACTAGCGGAGTTGCTAAATGTTTTTCCATGGATGAGCGCGGTGCTATCTTCTTCGAGAACCGCTTGGTGGTTCCCAGGAAACAACATCTATGCCAGTTGATTCTTAAGGAAGCTCATGAATCCCCTCTCACCATTCATCCCGGTAGTACTAAAATGTATCAAGACCTATGCCAGAGGTTTTGGTGGACTAGGATGAAGAGAGAAATTGCTCAATACATTGCTAGCTGCGACGTCTGTCGTCGTGTTAAAGCAGAACATCAACGGCCTGCTGGCACCCTTCAACCTTTGGCTATTCCTGAGTGGAAATGGGATAAAATCAGTATGGATTTCATCACTGGGTTTCCCAGGACCAAGAGAGGGAATAATGCCATCTTCGTCGTGATCGACCGTCATTACAAAGTAGCCCACTTTCTACCTGTTCGTGAGAGTATCACCGCTAGCCAGCTAGCCGACTTATACATCTCCCGAATAGTGTCTCTTCATGGTGTTCCATTGGAAATTAACTCAGACCGTGGGAGTCTCTTCACCTCTCGATTTTGGGAAAGTTTCCAAAATGCTATGGGAACTCGTCTCTCTTTTAGCACCGCCTTCCATCCTCAATCAAGTGGTCAAGTAGAGAGAGTCAATCAAATTCTGGAAGATATGCTCCGAGCTTCTATCATCTTGTTCGGAATGGGTTGGGATAATTGTCTTCCATTCGCGGAGTTTTCTTATAACAATAGTTATCAAGCTAGCTTGGGCAAGGCTCCTTTCGAAGTTCTCTATGGACGAAAATGTCGAACGCCTCTTAACTGGTCAGAAACCGGGGAAAGACAACTCTTTGGCCTGGATATGATTCAGGAAGCGGAAGAGCAGGTTCGCGTTATTCGTGAGAAATTGAAAATAGCCCAATCTCGTCAAAAGAGCCAATATGATCGTAAACATAAGCTCATGACTTTTGAACTCCGCGAGAAGGCTTACCTTCGGGTTACTCCGTTGAAGGGAACCCATCGTTTCGGTATCAAAGGCAAATTGGCTCCTCGCTACATCGGACCCTTTAGCATTCTTGTCAAACGAGGAGAAGTTGCCTACCAATTGGAACTACCTTCGCATCTTTCCAAAGATCACGATGTCTTCCACGTTTCTCAACTCAGGTGTTGCTTCATGGATCCTATCCGTGGAGTGGACCACGAAATGCTTGATCTACAAGATAACCTATCATATTGGGAATATCCCTTTCGTATCCTTGATCAAGCCGAGCGTACCACTCGACGTCATAATATCAAGTTTCTCAAGGTTCAATGGTCACACCATTCCGAGAAAGAAGCCACTTGGGAAAGGGAGGATCACCTTCGACTCGAGTACCCCACGTTCTTTCCGGAGGATCCTAAATCTCGGGACGAGATTCTTTTGAGTGGGGGTGAGGTGTCACACCCTATCTAGTTCAAGCATTAGAGTGTGCATCATGTTTAAATTCCTCTTAAATTTGAAATGGGGAAGACAGAACCCCCAGCACCCCCCTGGAACAACTAGGGTTTACTAAAAAAATTCAATGAACCTGAAATGCCCTTCTAAAAAGCCCACCCTTTTTGTTTTGGGTTAAAACCTTTGACAAAAATGGTGCACATTTTCCTAGGACATCTAAGGTCATTGGATTAATCCTTATGGTATTTGCATTTCGGCATTTAAATGCTATAAAATATTTTAAATGCTCAAATAATCATAAACTAAAATGTTTGTTGTTCGATATATTCTAAGCAGTAGCCATGATTAATTTTATGATTTATGGAAATGCCCTGGCATTTTTAATAAAGCCCTGAAGCTACAGAAATAATAGAATAAATAAGAAAAACAGAAAAAGAGAGAGAGAGAGAAAGAAACTTACCTGGCGCAGCCCCGCTAACTCACCAGCCGGCCCACCTGGCGGCCCAGCACTGTGTTGGCCCGCGCCAGCGAGCTGCTTCTTCCCCACCAGACAGGCAGGGAGGTGACGCCGGCGTGCCCGAGCTCGCCATGACGTTACCTGCTTGCTGCCCGCGCCCTGGATGCCTGGACGCCTACACGTCGCACCCCGAAGCCCCTGGACACACCATTCCCCCTGTCTCTCTTCCTTCGCCGTTCCCCACCATCGCCGACGCCCCTATCGCCACACCGTCGTCGTAGCCATGCCCTCCGTCGTCCTCGCGCCGCATCATCGTGTCCAAGAGCTCCGCCGTCGTCGATTACATCGAGTGGGTCGAGCCCCGAGCGCTCGCTCTCCCCGGAGACGCTGCACCGAGCTCACCCTCAACTCCGGCCACCGGAGATCCCTTTCGCCGCCCCTGCCACATCAGCTCATCCCCGACCTCTCCGACTTCCTCGACGAGACCCCCGTGAGCTCAGCCACCTCCCCACCCTCTCCCTTCTCTCTCTCGAGCCCCGTAGCGACTGCATGTAGATCACCCGCACGCACCGCCGCAGAGCTCGTCGCCGATGAGGCTCCGGACACCCAATGGCCACGCCACCCTGTCCACTCGTCCTACCGCACCTCCAGGAGCTCAATGCACCAAACCTCGGGCCTCCCCATGCCCCCTAGCGACTAGTTCATCCTCACCCGAGCTCCGGCCGTCGCCAAACTCGTCGCCGGCGACGTTTCCAGCCACCCCAGCTCCACCCACTGCCACCACTCGACGCGGCTTCCTCCCCGCATCACGGAGATAGTCTCCGCCGTTCTTTTGGTCGCCGGAGTGCAAATCCCGTGTTGCTCCGCCACGTCTGGCCTCGCCGGCGGCTAGACGCCGGCGAGTTGACCCTGTTTGACCCCGTGTGGGCCCAGGTTGACCCCCTGAGTCTATGACAGGTGGGGCCAGTCTGCTAATTAGTTTAGGATTATTTTTAACTAATTTTAATTAGTTTAGTCACTGACATGTTTGCCCAGGCCCCACTGACAGCTAATTAGTGTTTATTTAATTCTATTAATTAGCTGAGTCACTGGCAGACAGGGCCCACCAGTCATGTTTGACCTGGCCGACCCAGTTGACCCGCTGACGTCACACCTATGTCATGCTGACGCATTAATTCAATTACTGGATTTATTCTTTAATAGGAAATTCCAGAAAATAGCCAAAACTTCTAAAAATCATAGAAAATCAACCATAGCTCCAAATGCAAAGATTTATATATGAAAAATGATCAGAAAAATTCAATCTATCCATCTGTAATGGTTTCATGCATGACAAAACAAGATAACCTTGCTGTCTAAGAAATATAAGATGATGCACTAATAAGGCTAAGTTAAGTGAGCTATCATTTGAATCTTTGATTCAAATGGGTTCATACCTTTCTGTTTTAGCTTGCATTAGGCCAAGACACATTCATTTTTCCATGTCATAGCATGCATCATATTGTTGCTTATTGCCATGTGTTGATTATGTTCGGTGTGTCTTTCGTGGTAGGTTCTGCCTCCGAGGATAACCCCGAGTATCCATCTGAAGGGCAGTACCCTACTACCACTACAACAGGCAAGCAACCCATTGATCATTTCGATACAAACCCATGTTCTCGCTTCTGCTCTTGTTTACTGCATTAAGACAACGCGATTCAAACTGCTGTGTGCTATGGTAGTTGAACCCTTATCCTCTGCATGACCTGTCATTGCCACAGTAACTAGATGAAACCCACTAGCATGTGTAGGAGTTGATTGAGCCATGTATGTGATTTCTACCTTGCTATGCCTGCTATGCTTAGAGTTTTGTCAGGTCTGGTTCATCTGGGTGATGGGCTAGAGTGAAAGGATTATGTCGGTAATGTGAGGGATGTGTTGAACATGACTTGGTAAAGGTATCGATGAGAGGCCATGTAGGAGTACATGGTGGGTTGTTTCATTGAGACCGTCCCTAAGAACTGAGATCTGTATGTGTGATTTTAAGAATCAGCTACTACCATGCATTGGGATCCTTAATTGACCCTCTCGGCTTCTTAATCACCCTAGTACTCTGTCCAGGAGTTGTAAATAGTTTCTGGTGTTTGTAGGTTATGTGTTGGCGGCCTTGCGTAGCGCTGACCGTAGGGGTGGGCTATGTTGTGGTAGATACACCGTGGCCAGGTATGCCGGGCGCTCGTTTGGCGTCTCGGGACCCTGTTCACATCGTTCGGGGCCGTATGTGGAAACCTCGGCCGGGCTTCCTGCGGATGGAACCTGGATAGGCGATGAACCTCAACTAGAGACTTGAGTGTTTAGGTAGGCCGTGGCCGACACCCTCGTTGGGCTTCCGCTTGAAGGTTGCCGAGTACATGTCGTGTAAACGGCGGTAAGTGGTGAAAGCGTGTATGAAGAAGTACACCCCTGCAAGGTATAAAACTATTCGAATAGCCGCGTCCGCGGTAAAGGACTACTTGGTTGCCTATACAGTTCATAGACAAGTTAATGGTTACTACTAAAAGACTCAAGATAAGTGTGAGTACCGAGGATGGCCCTCTCGTAGGATGACGAGGGAGGATCCCCGGTGGAGTATTGTGTTGGTGAGTAGTGGACTCGTGTGCAAAAACTATTTTACTAGTGGAGTTCCGTAGGATAGCCTAGCCAAGAGTCAAAGCCAATTTTAATTAACAATGATTTGTAATTTAGTTGTGAGCACAAAGTAACATGTATCATGCAACAACGAAGTCTAACTCTCTTCCCATACATCGGCATGTCATAAAAGAACAATTCATGTACACATAGTAAAGGCCAATGCATAGTATAAACAGTTTCTTGCAATTTTATCGTATTGGAAACATAGAGAGGTGGAGATATAGTTCCTCTTTCATAATAATTGCCAGTAGGGGCAGCAAGCACATGCATATTATATTCATCAAAATCATCATGTGTAATGGCAAAAGGCAACCCATCAATATAATCCTTAATAAGGGCAAACTTCTCCGATATAGTGTAGTTGGGAGAATTCAAAAAGATAATAGGACTATCATGCATGGGTGCAATAGCAACAATTTCATGTTTAACATAAGGAACTATAGCAAGTTCATCTCCATAAGCATAATTCATATTGGCATCTTGGCCACAAGCATCATCAAAAAGGGATATTTCAAAAGAATCCAAGGGATCATAACAGTCATCATAGTAATCATCCTTCGGTAAGCACGAAGGGAAATTAAACAATGTATGAGTTGAAGAGTTACTCTCATTAGAAGGTGGGCACGGGTGATCAATCCGCTCTTCCTCCTTTTGTTCTTCACTCTCTTCCTCATCTTTTTCATCCAACGAGCTCACAGTTTAATTAACTTCTTCTTCCATAGATTCCTGCAAAATATTAGTCTCTTCTTGGACAGCGGAGACTTTCTCAATAAGCGCATTAATATAGGAATTATATTCATAATTATCATAGCAATATTTTAAGATAGCTAAATTTTCAGGCCTATAAACATCATCATTAGAAGCTTCATTCTTTTCAAACAAAGATTCAATTTCATAAGTACCCTTAAAAGCAACAAATTCTTCTATTTGTTCCACATCATAGTAATCATATATACCTCTAGCATAAGAAGCCAAGGTTTCATTATCATTAAATTCACATGAAAAGGGAAGGTGTGGAGCCTTCATCCTAGAGCAACAAGTAATATCATAACTCAAGCATACTTGCCGAGCAGACCACTTCAATATATGAATTTGATCCCATAATAGTTTCCCTTTTTGTGTCAAGCGATAATCCATAAAGTATTCACGTTGATCCAACGTTACTCCCATTACATAATTGAATGGGGTTTTCTCAGGATTATTAAAGTAGTACATAATATCTTTCACATAACCAGCATCGAGGGTTTTAGGAGGTTTCCCATCTCCATGAGCAGCAAGTACACCTAATTTTTTTGGTATTTCGTGTTCCATATCCATAACTAACGATAGAGAACAACTAAGAACAGCAAATAAAAATTACTTAGTGATAAAGAAAACAAGCACACACGAGAATATTCACCCCACGCTATTGCTCCCCGGCAACGGCGCCAGAAAAAGGTCTTGATAACCCACAAGTATAGGGGATCGCGACAGTTTTCGATAAGTAAGAGTGTCGAACCCAACGAGGAGCTAAAGGTAGAACAAATATTCCCTCAAGTTCTATCGACCACCGATACAACTCTACGCATGCTTGATGTTCGCTTTACCTAGAACAAGTATGAAACTAGAAGTACTTTGTAGGTGTTGTTGGATAGGTATGCAAGATAATAAAGAGCAAGTAAATAAAAAGTAGGGGCTATTTAGATAAAGACACAACTAAGTTAGGTCTAGTAGAGAGTTTGTTGTTACGAGAAAGTTATTTGTCCCTAGGCAATCGATAACTAGACCGGTAATCATTATTACAAGTTTATTTGAGGGAGAGGCATAAGCTAACATACTTTCTCTACTTGGATCATATGCACTTATGATTGGAACTCTAGCAAGCATCCGCAACTACTAAAGATTCATTAAGGTAAAACCCAACCATAGCATTAAAGCATCAAGTCCCCTTTATCCCATACGCAAACAACCTACTTACTTGGGTGTGTGCTTCTGTCACTCACGCCACCCACCATAAGCAAATCATGAACATATTGCAAACCCTACAGCGGGGATCCCTCACGCTTGCGCGACACGGAGATCACCATAGGACATCACCAATAATAAAACATGCAACTCAAACCAATCTTGATCATCAAATAACCATTAGGACAAAATGGATCTACTCAAACATCATAGGATAGCCATACATCATAGGGAAATGATATATAGCGTTGAGCACCATGTTTAAGTAGATATTACATCGGGTAAGAGAGAGGTTACACCGCTGCATAGATGGGGGAAGAGTTGGTGGTTAAGGCGGTGAAGTTGTTGGTTAAGATGACGGTGATGATGATGTCCCCCCTCCTTCTTCTTCTTCCTTGACCTCCTCCCAAAGATGGGCGAAGGGTTTCCCCCTGGTCCTTCGCCTCCATGGCGTGGGAGGGGCGAGAGCCCCTCCGAGATTGGATCTGTCTCTCTTTCTCTCTCTGTTTCTGCGTTCTCCCTGGCTCTGTTTCACCGTTTCGTGTATATATGGAGATCCGTAACTCCGATGGGCCTGAAACCTTCGCCATGATTTTTTCCTGAAAATTAGTTTTCTTGCGGCAAAAGAAGAGCGTCAACCGCCTTACGGGTGGCTCACAAGGGTAGGGGGCATGCCCAGGGGGCAGACGTGCCCCCTACCTCGTGACCACCTTGGGCACCGTCTTGCGTGGATTTTTCTTCTGGAATTTTCCAAATATTCCAAAAAGTATATCCATCCATTTTTATCCTGTTTGGACTCCGTTTCATACGATATTCTGCAAAACCAAAAACATGCAACAGATAGGAACTAGCACTGGGCACTGGATCAATATGTTAGTCCCAAAAATAGTATAAAATGTTTCCAAAAGTATATGAAAGTTGAATAATATTGGCATGGAACAATCAAAAATTATAGTTATGATGGAGACGTATCACCTACCGCCTCCTAGCCCAACCGCCCCCCTGCAAGTTGCAGTTTCGGTAGTCGAAGAAATAGTAGCACCTTCATGGGCGCAGCCCATCCTCAACTTTCTGGTGAACAAAGAGCTGCCGATTGATGAGATCTCAGCCCGACAAGTGCAACATCGGGCAGCAGCATACACCATTGTCAATAGAGAACTTGTGAGGCGCAGTGTCACTAGTGTGTACCAGCGTTGCATGGAACCGGAGAAAGGCCAAGCAATCCTCAAAGACATCCACCAAGGCGAGTGCGGCCACCATGCGGCTTCCAGATCACTCATGGCCAAAGCTTTCCGCCACGGTTTCTTCTGGCCGACTGCCTTGGAGGATGCCAAGGATCTAGTCAAGCATTGCAAGGGGTGTCAGAAGTTCAGCTCGCAGCAACATCTGCCGGCTTTTACACTCAAGACCATTCCCTTGGCATGGCCTTTTGCCATCTGGGGCTTGGATATGGTGGGACTATTCAAGACAGCACGCGGCGGCATGACCCATCTGCTTGTCGCCGTGGAAAAATTCACCAAGTGGATAGAAGCAAAGCCAATCAAGAAGTTGAATGTTCCGACTGCCGTGACTTTCATTGCAGATATCACCACTCAATATGGAGTACCACACATCATCAACACAGACAATGGCACAAATTTTGCCAAAGGAGCCTTGGCCCATTTCTGCACGACGCAGGGCATCTGACTGGACCTAGCGTCCGTTACCCATCCGCGGTCAAACAACCAAGTTGAGTGAGCTAACAGCCTCATCCTTTACGGCATCAAGCCCCGACGGGTCGAGCCTCTGGAGCGGTCGGCCGACTGCTGCATTGATGAGCTGTCAGGACCCCGACTCGATGCCACATCGATCCAGCATGTAACACCTCATATCACTTGGCGGCCTCACGCACGGTATCCCCACGGGTGTCGCCTTACCTTTGCCCGGGACCGTTTGTGCCTTTTGGCACACGTATATGATGGTGTCGCTAGCATCCATATGATAAAGAGCCCGGGCTGACATGGCTAGTTGTAAACCCAAAGTGGCACTAACATACAGGGACAGGCATCCATGACCCAGCATCGAACGTGTCGGTCATCAGCGAGTGAATCCAGGCTATAGCACTGGGCTAACAGGACTCCGGTGAACCGGGCTGTAGCAGGCTAACAGGACTCCGGTATTCATCGCGTGACATTTCCCCGAAGGGACAGACACAGGATCGAAGAAGGACACATGCCGGCCAGCCTAAGTGTTCCGGAGCAGTAGCAAGCTACCAGGGCTCAGTGGAAGCACTAGGAGACATTTCCCGGTAAGAGAGGCTACTAAGGATAAACAACTAGATAGTCAGATCCCACACATAGCAATACACATTACACGTACGCATAACATGCAAGTATGTGCTGTAACATGGCATCACAGCATAACTCAACAACTTATATAGATAAAGGCTCAGAAGAGCCATCACAGCATTATTACAAACAGGGGTCACATGACCCAACAGTCAGAGCAATCAAGCAACAAGCGGAAGCATTACATGTCTGAGTACAGACATCTATAAATGAAAAAGGCTGAAAGCCTGACTATCTACAACGTCCGCTCAAGATCGTAGCTGAGGTACTAGCTACTAGTCGAAGTCCACGAGAACACTAGTAAGACCGAAGTCTCCACTGCAAAAAACATAAATAAAGCAACATGAGTACAAAGGTACTCAGCAAGACTTACATCAGATCCTATCATACATGCATTTGTATCAAGATGGTAACGTGGGGTTTAGTTGCAGCAAGCCAGCTTTGACTCTGTGGCTATCCTATTCTACGACTACTAGAAACTCTGGAGGCAAAACAACATACACGAGTCCACTAATCACCACACAATACACTATTATGGATTCATCCCCGTCTCCCTACGAGAAGGCCATCCATAGCACTCACACTTGTCTTGAGCATTTTATAGTATCCACTTCAAGTTGTCTATGTACCATGTAAGCATCCAAGAAGTCCATAACCGCGGACCCGGCTATTCGAATAGATCATGTTAACCCTGCAGGGGTGTACTTCTTCACACACGCTCTCGCCACTTACCGCCATGTACACGTCATGTATCTCGGCAACCTTCAAGCGGAAGCCTGGCGAGGGTGTCGGCCACGACCTGACTAACCACACAAGACTCTAGCCCAGGTTTATCGCCTATTCGGGTTCCATCCGCAAGGAGATCCGGCCGGGGTGTCACTCACGGCCCCAAACGATGTGAGAAGGGTTCCCAAGCCCACCATCCGGGTGCCACTTGGTACACCGTGCCACGTGTGCCTAGTCTGTCCCAAGCCCACCCTGCCGGGTGCCACTTGGTAGAAAAATAGCACTACCTACAAACACCAGAAACTAGTTGCGACTCCTGGACAGAGATCAAGTTGGCTAATAAGTCGAGAGGGGTCGAGTTACCGGAACCCAATGTGTGGTAGTATCGAGTCATTGGACAACATACATAGAACTCAGTGCTTAAGGACGGTTCCAATGAGACAACCCACCATGTACTCCTACATGGCCTCTCACCGCTACCTTTACCAAATCGTGTTCACACACTTAACTATCAGCACCAGAACATATCGTAACACTCCAATTTATTCCCAATGAATCAGACCTGACACAACTCTAAGCAATAGCAGGCATAGCATGGTAGGAACACAACATGGCTCAATCAACTCCTACACATGCTAGTGTGTTTCAACTATTTACTGTGGCAATGACAGGTCATGCAGAGGAATAGGTTCAACTACCGCAGCACAAAGTAACAGATGAATCGTTGTTGTCCTAATGCAATAACTGAGAGCAGGAGCGAGAGAGTAGGGTTTTATCGAAATGAAAAAGGGGGTTTGCTTGCCTGGTAAAACAACAGAGGAGGCACTGCTTCACAGACAGGTACTCTGGAATGGTCTCCGGAGCAAGACCTATCGAGAAGGAACGGTGCCGGCAATCAATACACAAACATATGCAACAATATGATGCATGAACATGGCATAAAGATGTGATGTTGTTTGAGCTAATGCAACTAGAAAACATTTGGTTTGAAGTCCATTTGAACCAAAGGTTCAAATGCATCTCCAGGATAAGCTCCTATATATGCCATAATGTGTTTTCTTATATACAGCATGTATAAGTTGGTTTTTCATGCATGAAACTAGTACAGATGGAAAGATTGCATTTTTCTGATAATTTTTCATATATAAATTATTTTAATCCGAGCTACGGTTGATTTGATATGAATTTTTGAAGTTTAAAACAATTTCTGGAATTTTCTGATTTAATTTAAATCCAGAAATCATATTATTGCGCCAGCATGACGTCAGCACGACGTCAGCGGTCAACTGGGCTGGTCCGGGTCAAACCTGACGTGTGGGGCCCACACGTCAGTGACAGGGGGGGTTAAACAGGGGTTAATTTAGTTCTAATTAAAAGTTAGTGGCGCTGGGGCCCACCGTTAGTGTCAGGGGGGGTTAGCTAACGGTGATTAGCACTAAGCTAATCACCTGCCGATGGGGCCCACTCGTCAGGCCGGCGAGGTCGTCGGCGGCGACCTCTGGACGCGGCGACGTCCGCGAAACAAACCACGGGGGCGGCGTCGGAGAGCACCAGGGCGTAGCCCGGGCTCTCGCGCATCTGGTAGGGCAGGTGGAAGTAGCGGGGGAGGCCGGAGCTCGCCGGAGCAAAGCTCGCGGCGGCGGCCGAAGTTCGGGCGCGAGCGGGATCGGGCTGCGGGGCACGGGGAGGCCACCTGAGGGGCTCGGCGGCACCCTCGTGGCACCGGGAGCGCAATGGAAGGCTCGGTTTGGGCGGAGGCGGGCCGAGACGGCGACGGCGACATGGACGGCGGCGAGAGGCTTCGGCCGTGGTGGGGAACGGTGCTACGGCGCGGAAACGAGGGGGGGAAGAGAGGGGAAACAGGGAGATGCTCACGGCGATCACGCAGAGCAGCACAGCGGGGTCGGGGGAGACCTGGTGACGGCGAATCAACGGCGGCGGACGGCGGAGCCCGAGGAGGAAGACAATGGCGATGGCGGCGATGGAGGCCGTCCGGAGGTGCGTGGCTCGACGAGGAGGTAGCCGGCGACGTGGCGGAGCTCGTGGACTGCTCAGATGCTCTCGAGGGGCGCGGTGGCTACGACTACGGCGAGCGGTGGCGACGGGCGCGTTCGGGCGGTCGGGAGAGAGAGAACCAGGGGAGGGGGAGGAATGAGAGAGTGGGAGAGAGGTGTGGGGCATCGCGTGGCGTCGTCCGGTCCATCCGGAGCGACGAGGGGAGGACAGGCAGGCAGGGAGGGAGGTGGCGTGGCGTGGTGGCGCGCGCGCGCGCCGGGCGCGCTCCCCTCCCTCTGTCGAGGACGAAGACGACAGAGGAGGGGGCGGGCTGGGCCGCCTGCTGGCTGGGCCGGCCTGCTGCTGGGCTGCACAGGGGGGAGCCCCAGGTAAGCTTCTCCTTCTTTTTTTTTGTTTTCTAATCTTTCTGACATTAGTTTTGATTTAATAAAATACTAAATCAATTTATTACCTTATGCTAATTTTTGCAGGAGCTAGATATATTATTCCAGGGCTCCTTTATAAATGGCATAATTTTTGGACCATATTTCATATATATAGCAATATATTTCCAATGCAAATATTTATCGAATTAATCCAAATGGCCAAAATAAATATCCATGAGCTCCTCAAAATATTGTTTTGATTTTTATCTCTGTCCAATATTTTCAGAGAGCAACATGAGCATTTTCTTGGACCCTTTTGGAGAAATTTTTATTTGGGTCATTTTCAAAAATGATTCTGAGGGTTCCACCAATCCTCATTTCAAATTTAAATGAAATTTAAACATGATGCACAAATGACTAGCTAGTCTAGGTCATACCAGACTAGGGATGTGACAATTCGCCCCCACTTGAAAGAATCTCGTCTCGAGATTCAGGGGTCGACGGAAAGAAAGTGGGGTACGCCAGTCGAAGACGATCTTCTTGCTCCCAAGTAGCTTCTCTCTCGGAATGATGAGACCACTGAACTTTGAGAAACTTGATGTTCTGACGTCGAGTGACACGCTCTGCTTGATCAAGAATGCGAACCGGGTACTCTCGGTATGTGAGGTTATCTTGGAGATCAAGTGTTTCGTGGTCCACTCCGCGGATAGGATCCGAGAAGCAACGCCTGAGTTGAGAGACGTGGAAGACATCATGAACTCGAGAAAGATGTGGGGGTAGTTCCAACTGGTAGGCAACCTCTCCTCGTTTAGCGAGAATGCGAAAGGGACCAATGTAACGAGGAGCCAACTTGCCCTTGATACCGAAACGATGGGTACCCTTCAGAGGAGTAACCCGAAGGTAAGCTTGGTCGCCAATTTCATAAGTCATATCCTTATGATGACGATCATACTGGCTCTTTTGACGAGACTGGGCTGTTTTCAAATTCTCATGAATGATGCAAACTTGCTCTTCTGCCTCCTGGATCATGTCCGGTCCAAAGAATTGTCTTTCACCGGTTTCTGACCAGTTCAAAGGTGTTCGACATCTTCGTCCATAGAGAACCTCAAAAGGAGCTTTCTTGAGGCTGGATTGGTAGCTATTGTTATAGGCAAACTTGGCGAAAGGGAGACATTTCTCCCAATCCATACCGAATGAGATAACGCAAGCTCTGAGCATGTCTTCGAGAATTTGATTGACCCGTTCCACCTGACCACTCGACTGAGGGTGGAAAGCGGTACTGAAGGAAAGATGGGTTCCCATGGCAGTTTGGAAACTCTCCCAGAAATGAGAAGTGAAAAGACTGCCACGGTCTGAATTGATCTCTAGTGGAACACCATGAAGTGACACTATTCGAGAAATGTATA
This sequence comes from Triticum dicoccoides, assembly GCF_002162155.2. NCBI lineage: Eukaryota > Viridiplantae > Streptophyta > Magnoliopsida > Poales > Poaceae > Triticum > Triticum dicoccoides. Next base: position 468,921,304 of record NC_041382.1, on the reverse strand, counting down.
AGTCAGCAAGCTGACTAGCAGTGATACTTTCCCGAACAGGAAGGAAGTGAGCCACTTTGGAAAGACCATCAACGACTACGAAGATAGCGTTATTCCCTCTCTTGGTCCTGGGAAAGCCGGTGATGAAGTCCATACCAACTTTATCCCATTTCCATTGGAATAGCTAAAGGCTGAAGGGTGCCAGTAGGTCTCTGATGCTCTGCCTTAACGCGACGACAAATGTCACATTTAGCAATGAACTCAGTGATTTCTCTCTTCATCCTAGTCCACCAGAACCTCTGGCGTAGGTCCTGATACATCTTAGTTCTACCGGGATGAATCGTGAGAGGAGATTCATGCGCCTCCTTAAGAATCAACTGCCGAAGATGTTGCTTCTTGGGAACCACCAAGCGATTCTCAAAGAAAACAACACCACGATCATCCATAGAGAAACATCCACCAACTCCCTTCTTAATGTTTCTCTTGATCCGGGTAATCCCCGTATCATGCTTCTGGGCATCTATGATAAGGTCCACAAGGGTAGGTTTCGCCACCAAGGTAGAAAGAAATCCGCGAGGAGCTATGTGAAGATTAAGCTTACCGAATTCCTCATGGAGAAGTGGTTGGCCTTGCTGCAACATGAGATTGTTGCAATAGGATTTACGGCTTAGAGCATCAGCCATGACATTGGCTTTGCCTGGGGTGTAGGTAATCCCTAGATCATAATCTGTGATCAACTCCAACCAACGTCTTTGCCTAAGGTTCAGATCCGGTTGGGTGAAGATATACTTGAGACTCTGGTGATCGGTGTAGATCTTGCAACGTTTACCGAGAAGGTAATGTCGCCAGGTCTTGAGTGCATAGACTACGGCTGCAAGCTCTAGATCATGTGTAGGATAATTCTCCTCATGTGGATGCAACTGTCGAGATGCATAGGCAATCACATGACGATCCTGCATAAGAATGCAACCTAGTCCCTGTCGTGAGGCGTCGCAGTAGATAATAAAGTCCTTAGTGAAATCCGGTGGCACAAGTATGGGAGCAGAAGTCAGGCGCCTTTTCAGTTCCTGAAAACTGTACTCACACTGTGGGGACCACTCAAACTTTTTATCTTTCTTGAGAAGTTCCGTGAGGGGTTTGGCTACTTTGGAGAAGTTTTCAACAAAGCGGCGACAATAGCTGGCTAGACCAAGGAAACTCCTAACTTGTTTGACTGTTTCAGGTGGAGTCCAATCGAGAACGGCCTTGACTCTCTCGGGATTGACAGCAATGCCCTTACCAGAGATTACGTGGCCTAGGTAGGTCACTTCTGGCAACCAAAATTCACACTTGGAGAACTTGGCATAAAGGCGGTGCTCTCTGAGTTTTTCTAACACAAGTCTAAGATGTTCGGCATGCTCTTCCTCGTTCTTCGAGTAAATAAGAATATCATCGAGGTAAACCACGACGAACTTATCTAAGTACTCCATGAAGATCGAGTTCATCAAGCGGGAGAATGTAGCTGGAGCGTTAGTTAGACCAAAGGACATGACGGTGTACTCATACTGACCATAACGAGTGACAAAAGCTGTCTTGGGAATGTCCCCGTTTCTGATTTTGATTTGGTGGTATCCTAACCTCAAATCCATCTTGGAGAAGACTGAGGATCCAACGAGCTGATCATACAGGTCGTTGATCCTGGGGAGCGGATACTTGTTCTTTATCGTGACCAAATTAACGGGACGATAATCTACAACCATCCAGTCCGTACCATCCTTCTTCTTGACGAAGAGAACGGGGCAAGCCCAAGGAGAAGAACTAGGACGGATGAAACCCTTTTGCAAGGACTCATCAAGTTGTTTCTTAAGCTCGGCTAGTTCTAAGGGTGCCATCTTGTAAGGTCTCCTAGAGATTGGAGTTGTTCCTGGGATAAGATCTATGACGAACTCTACATCTCTGTCAGGTGGAACACCTGGCAGTTCCTCTGGAAAGACATCCGGAAAGTCACGGACTACCGGGATATCTTCAAGGTCTGGAAGAGGGCTGGCATTAAGAGAATAGAGCTGACGCTTTGCAACTCTAGTGGAGACGGTGACTATCTTGCCAGATGGGTGTGTATGCTGAACAGATCTTGTGTAACAATCAATCTTGGCATGATGAGCTGTCATCCAGTCCATACCCAAGATGATGTTAATATCTGAGGACTTGAGGGCTACAAGTGATGCAAGGAATACAAGTCTGTCAACAAGGATTTCATTACCATGGCTTACACTAGAGGTTTGCCATTTGGATCCAGGAGTTTGGATGACTAGCGGGGTTGGCATATCGCAAAATGACATGTCGTGCAAACGCGCATAGCCTTCAGAAATGAAAGAGTGAGATGCTCCAGTATCGAATAGAACTGATGCTGGGTGACAATTGACAAGGAGTGTACCAAGAACGACATCCGGATCATCATGAGCGTCTTTAGCTGAGACGTGATGCACACGTCCACGTTCAGTGGGGGCTGACTTGACACCGATCATCTTGCGTGATGGCTTAACACAGCCAACAGTCTTCTCGGCCTTGGGTGGAGCATAACTAGTCTGAGAGCAGTCACGTGCATAGTGTCCTGGCTTCCCGCATGTGAAGCAAGTCCCTGAGGTTGGACGTGGACCCGCACTGACAAGCGGTCTACCAGTAGGCCTGGGTGGAACATATGACTGAGCTAGGGAAGACACCACATGGAATGGCCTCGGTGTATAACCGGAAGGAAGAGCGGAGTTTGGAACCCAAATCCGGCGCTTCTGGGAACTAGAGCCAGAGGAAGATCCCAAATTACGGGTGTGCTTATGGGACTCCTCGTAAGTGAGCTGAGCTGTCTCTGCATTGATGGCCTTGTTCACAAGGGCTTGGAATGTATCACAATGATGCAGGTGGAGATCACGGCGCAACTTGGGGTTGAGACCCTTTCGGAACCTAGCCTGCTTCTTGGCGTCCGTGGACACTTCTTCTGTGGCATAACGGGCGAGGTTCTCGAACTCTCTGCTGTAAGCATCAACAGCCATCTTATTCTGGGTGAAACTACAGAACTCTTCTCTCTTGCGATCAATGAGGGCCTGGGGAATGTGATGCTCGCGAAAAACCTCAGTGAAATCCTTCCAGGTAGGAATCTGGCCAGCTGGAAGCATAGCCTCATAGTTCTGCCACCAAAGACTAGCAGGACCTTCCAGGTGGTATGTGGCATAAGTGACCTTGTCATCTTCAGCTACGCTCGCGGAACGCAGCTTATGAGTGATGCTACGGAGCCAGTCATCTGCATCGAGTGGCTCGATGGAATGATGAAAGGTGGGGGGATGCAAACGAATGAAATCATGAATGGTAGCAGACCCTTTGAACTGATGTGCAGTGTTCTCCTCGATACGTGCCAACAAACGGTTAGACTCACGCTTGTTCCTCTCCATCTCTAGCATGAACTCGGTCAACGAAGGCTGGTCGGGAGGATCCTCATCCCTACCATCCTCATGGTTCCAGCTACGAACAATAGAAATTGATGACATCCTGGGAAACGAAAACCAGGGACGGAATCAGCATCAACTATAGACTGTAGAATGTAGGACAAGGAATTAGTATCTCTCGAACTCCTAGGAAAATTCCGGCAGCATAACGGCAGTAAAATGCTCAGAATGAGACATCCTACTAAAAATGGGGTGGTAACATACTCATCATCATCGCTCAAGGTTCTGAGATAGTACTAAACAGACTACATCGGAAGTACTTGAAAACTGGTGTATGACTCTGATCAACCAATCCTAAGGGACTACAGAGTAGTAACACGTGATCCTGATAGACGGAACAGAAGCCTAGTTCCTTAATCCCGTCGGAAAGATAGGATGACTCAGATCAGAAGGTCATGAGGTGTAAGGAGTAAAAAGAGCCTTACGTTCCAATCCACAATCAATTCCCTTACATAACTAAAGATTTTCTAGACTCAACTTCGACCAGTTTGGGTTGGTAATCCTACAGGCAGTCAGGCTCTGATACCAGCACTGTCAGGACCCCGACTCGATGCCACATCGATCCAGCATGTAACACCTCATATCACTTTGCGGCCTCACGCACGGTATCCCCACGGGTGTCGCCTTACCTTTGCCCGGGACCGTTTGCGCCTTTTGGCACACGTATATGATGGTGTCGCTAGCATCCATATGATAAAGAGCCCGGGCTGACATGGCTAGTTGTAAACCCAAAGTGGCACTAACATACAGGGACAGGCATCCATGACCCAGCATCGAACGTGTCGGTCATCAGCGAGTGAATCCAGGCTGTAGCACTGGGCTAACAGGACTCCGGTGAACCGGGCTGTAGCAGGCTAACAGGACTCCGGTATTCATCGCGTGACATTTCCCCGAAGGGACAGACACAGGATCGAAGAAGGACACATGCCGGCCAGCCTAAGTGTTCCGGAGCAGTAGCAAGCTACCAGGGCTCAGTGGAAGCACTAGGAGACATTTCCCGGTAAGAGAGGCTACTAAGGATAAACAACTAGATAGTCAGATCCCACACATAGCAATACACATTACACGTACGCATAACATGCAAGTATGTGCTGTACAACATGGCATCAAAGCATAACTCAACAACTTATATAGATAAAGGCTCAGAAGAGCCATCACAGCATTATTACAAACAGGGGTCACATGACCCAACAGTCAGAGCAATCAAGCAACAAGCGGAAGCATTACATGTCTGAGTACAGACATCTATAAATGAAAAAGGCTGAAAGCCTGACTATCTACAACGTCCGCTCAAGATCGTAGCTGAGGTACTAGCTACTAGTCGAAGTCCACGAGAACACTAGTAAGACCGAAGTCTCCGCTGCAAAAAACATAAATAAAGCAACATGAGTACAAAGGTACTCAGCAAGACTTACATCAGATCCTATCATACATGCATTTGTATCAAGAGGGTAACGTGGGGTTTAGTTGCAGCAAGCCAGCTTTGACTCTGTGGCTATCCTGTTCTACGACTACCAGAAACTCTGGAGGTGAAACAACGTACACGAGTCCACTAATCACCACACAATACACTATTATGGATTCATCCCCGTCTCCCTACGAGAAGGCCATCCATAGCACTCACACTTGTCTTGAGCATTTTATAGTATCCACTTCAAGTTGTCTATGTACCATGTAAGCATCCAAGAAGTCCATAACCGCGGACCCGGCTATTCGAATAGATCATGTTAACCCTGCAGGGGTGTACTTCTTCACACACGCTCTCGCCACTTACCGCCATGTACACGTCATGTATCTCGGCAACCTTCAAGCGGAAGCCTGGCGAGGGTGTCGGCCACGACCTGACTAACCACACAAGACTCTAGCCCAGGTTTATCGCCTATTCGGGTTCCATCCGCAAGGAGATCCGGCCGGGGTGTCACTCACGGCCCCAAACGATGTGAGCAGGGTTCCCAAGCCCACCATCCGGGTGCCACTTGATACACCGTGCCACGTGTGCCTAGTCTGTCCCAAGCCCACCCTGCCGGGTGCCACTTGGTAGAAAAATAGCACTACCTACAAACACCAGAAACTAGTTGCGACTCCTGGACAGAGATCAAGTTGGCTAATAAGTCGAGAGGGGTCGAGTTACCGGAACCCAATGTGTGGTAGTATCGAGTCATTGTACAACATACATAGAACTCAGTGCTTAAGGACGGTTCCAATGAGACAACACACCATGTACTCCTACATGGCCTCTCACTGCTACCTTTACCAAATCGTGTTCACACACTTAACTATCAGCACCAGAACATATCGTAACACTCCAATTCATTCCCAATGAATCAGACCTGACACAACTCTAAGCAATAGCAGGCATAGCATGGTAGGAACACAACATGGCTCAATCAACTCCTACACATGCTAGTGGGTTTCAACTATTTACTGTGGCAATGACAGGTCATGCAGAGGAATAGGTTCAACTACCGCAGCACAAAGTAACAGATGAATCGTTGTTGTCCTAATGCAATAACTGAGAGCAGGAGCGAGAGAGTAGGGTTTTATCGAAATGAACAAGGGGGTTTGCTTGCCTGGTAAAACAACAGAGGAGGCACTGCTTCACAGACAGGTACTCTGGAACGGTCTCCGGAGCAAGACCTATCGAGAAGGAACGGTGCCGGCAATCAATACACAAACATATGCAACAATATGATGCATGAACATGGCATAAAGATGTGATGTTGTTTGAGCTAATGCAACTAGAAAACATTTGGTTTGAAGTCCATTTGAACCAAAGGTTCAAATGCATCTCCAGGATAAGCTCCTATATATGCCGTAATGTGTTTTCTTATATACAGCATGTATAAGTTGGTTTTTCATGCATGAAACTAGTACAGATGGAAAGATTGCATTTTTCTGATAATTTTTCATATATAAATTATTTTAATCCGAGCTACGGTTGATTTGATATGAATTTTTGAAGTTTAAAACAATTTCTGGAATTTTCTGATTTAATTTAAATCCAGAAATCATATTATTGCGCCAGCATGACGTCAGCACGACGTCAGCGGTCAACTGGGCTGGTCTGGGTCAAACCTGACGTGTGGGGCCCACACGTCAGTGACAGGGGGGTTAAACAGGGGTTAATTTAGTTCTAATTAAAAGTTAGTGGCGCTGGGGCCCACCGTCAGTGTCAGGGGGGGTTAGCTAACGGTGATTAGCACTAAGCTAATCACCTGCCGATGGGGCCCACTCGTCAGGCCGGCGAGGTCGTCGGCGGCGACCTCTGGACGCGGCGGCGTCCGTGAAACAGACCACGGGGGCGGCGTCGGAGAGCACCGGGGCATAGCCCGGGCTCTCGCGCATCTGGTAGGGCAGGTGGAAGTAGCGGGGGAGGCCGGAGCTCGCCGGAGCAAAGCTCGCGGCGGCGGCCGAAGTTCGGGCGCGAGCGGGATCGGGCTGCGGGGCACGGGGAGGCCACCTGAGGGGCTCGGCGGCACCCTCGTGGCACCGGGAGCGCAATGGAAGGCTCGGTTTGGGCGGAGGCGGGCCGAGACGGCGACGGCGACATGGACGGCGGCGAGAGGCTTCGGCCGTGGTGGGGAACGGTGCTACGGCGCGGAAACGAGGGGGGGAAGAGAGGGGAAACAGGGAGATGCTCACGGCGATCACGCAGAGCAGCACAGCGGGGTCGGGGGAGACCTGGTGATGGCGAATCGACGGCGGCGGACGGCGGAGCCCGAGGAGGAAGACGATGGTGATGGCGGCGATGGAGGCCGTCCGGAGGTGCGTGGCTCGACGAGGAGGTAGCCGGCGACGTGGCGGAGCTCGTGGACTGCTCAGATGCTCTCGAGGGGCGCGGTGGCTACGACTACGGCGAGCGGTGGCGACGGGCGCGTTCGGGCGGTCGGGAGAGAGAGAACCAGGGGAGGGGGAGGAATGAGAGAGTGGGAGAGAGGTGCGGGGCGTCGCGTGGCGTCGTCCGGTCCATCCGGAGCGACGAGGGGAGGACAGGCAGGCAGGGAGGGAGGTGGCGTGGCGCGGTGGCGCGCGCGCGCGCCGGGCACGCTCCCCTCCCTCTGTCGAGGACGAAGACGACAGAGGAGGGGGCGGGCTGGGCCGCCTGCTGGCTGGGCCGGCCTGCTGCTGGGCTGCACAGGGGGGAGCCCCAGGTAAGCTTCTCCTTCTTTTATTTTTTTGTTTTCTAATCTTTCTGACATTAGTTTTGATTTAATAAAATACTAAATCAATTTATTACCTTATGCCAATTTTTGCAGGAGCTAGATATATTATTCCAGGGCTCCTTTATAAATGGCATAATTTTTGGACCATATTTCATATATATAGCAATATATTTCCAATGCAAATATTTATCGAATTAATCCAAATGGCCAAAATAAATATCCATGAGCTCCTCAAAATATTGTTTTGATTTTTATCTCTGTCCAATATTTTCAGAGAGCAACATGAGCATTTTCTTGGACCCTTTTGGAGAAATTTTTATTTGGGTCATTTTCAAAAATGATTCTGAGGGTTCCACCAATCCTCATTTCAAATTTAAATGAAATTTAAACATGATGCACAAATGACTAGCTAGTCTAGGTCATACCAGACTAGGGATGTGACATGAGCTGTCAGCCGTCCTCTTGAGCCCGCGCACAACTCCAAACAAGTCAACCGGCTTCACGCTTTCTTCCTCGTCTACGGTGCCGAAGCCGTCATCCCGACGGACATTGAGATCGACTCACCTCGTGTCACCATGTACACCGAGGCGGAAGCAAAAGAAGCGCGAGAAGACGTCGTCGATCTGCTGGAGGAGGGCCGGCTGTTAGCACTTAGCCGGTCCGCCATCTACCAATAGAGTCTGCACCGCTACTACAACCGGATGGTCAAGCCAAGATCTTTCCATGAGGGAGACCTTGTGCTCTGGCTGATCTAGCGAACAGCCGGCCAGCACAAGCTCTCGGCACCTTGGGAAGGCCCATTCATCATTAGCAAAGTTTTGGGCAACGACTCCTACTACCTGCTCGATGCTCAGAATCCCAGAGCACGCAAGAGAGACGACTTCGGCAAAGAGACAGAGCGGCCGTGGAATGCAAACGTCCTTCGAATATTTTACAGTTGATGCAGTATGTACCATGCTATCGTTTGTATTAAGTACGAAGACTCCGGGTCCCCCGAGAAGAGCTCGGGGGATACCCTCTTTTCTATATATGATAAGTATTATGGCTATGAATGTGTTATTTCATTATTCCGCCTGGCACCGGGTTCGACCAGTCAGCCCGGGGGCTCGCCGCCTTGTACTATGTGAAGCTTCCTGCAGTCGGAAAGGTAGTGTGTTGGCACCTAAGCCTTCTCCTGCTAGAAGCCACAACTCGCAGGGTGACTGTCCGGTGGGTAGGAGTTACAGGAAGGAAAGGGTGTCCACATGGAAAATGGCTAAGGACCCCAAGCATGCACTTCGTTCAGGCCGGCTCCCCACCTCATGGACCGGCTGCTAAAAACAGTCGGCCGTCCGGCCTCTACTTTAACTTGCTAACGCTCTAGTCGGCTAAGTACTTGGACTCCTGAAAGCAGCTAAGTACTTGACCAAGCCACAGTCCGCAGAGCGGCTATTTGGCTGGCAAGACGGCAGCCAAGGGAGGGCGGCAAAGGAAAAAGGCCAAGGAGCAGAAAGCAAGAAAAGTCAGAATTCGGGAAAAGCACAACTTCCGAGAAAGCATATTTACATGTCAAAAGGCCCTTGGCCAGCATTCAATAGAGTTTGAAATACACCCCACGGGTGTAATTGCGCAAATTTAACAAAGTTTGTCGAGACTGATAAAACAGGGAAAATAAAGATAAGTCGGCGGCCTAGGGAGATGTAGAGGGGTCCGGCTGGGTGGCGGAGTCGGTGGCGCCGGTTGGTGGAGTGGACGGCTGGTCAGTCTCCGCTTGGTCGCCTCCAGTAGCAGTCGGCGCACTCGAGCGTGACTCGTTGTTCGAGGCACGATCAAGCTGGGGCTGTCCATCCACTCCGACCTCTAGCGCTTCTTCTTCGCCTTCCTCATCCTCCTCGTCTTCTCCCTTGTCGCTCGAGTTGATCATCTCGGCCGAGTCTTCGTCATCCTCCGGGTTCATCCCGAACCACTCTGGTGGCACCTCGGCACCATCCTCAGCCAACTCAAGAACAAAGATGCTGGTGTCGCTATAGTCGGCAATCCGCTGCCTGTCTAACAAGGCCGCGCTCCACTGCAACCACCTCCTCGTGGGCCTCCTGCCGAAACGTGGTCAACTGGGCTAGACTTAGCCCAGGATACCATTGTAACACCCATGTTGCGGCTATATTTCCCACGTGTTGGAGCACGGCTTAGAGGCATAACCGCATGGTAGGCATGTCGCAAGAGGGGTAATCTTTACACATCCCATGTACTGAATAAGAAAGGGATAAAGAGTCAGCTTACAATCGCCACTTCACACAATACATAAATTATCAGACATCATCCAGAATACAATCAAGGTCTGACTACAGTACCAAAATAAAGAAAGATAACCCCGAATGCTAGATCCCCGATCGCCCCAACTGGGCTCCTCTACTGATCATCCGGAAAATAAACATAGTAACGGCCCGAATCCTCGTCGAACTTCCACTTGAGTTCGGTAGCGTCCCCTGCACTGGCATCATCTGCACCTGCATCTGTTTGGAAGTACCTGTGAGTCACAGGGACTCAGCAATCTCACACCCTCGTGATCAAAACTATTTAAGCTTATGGGTAGGAAAGGTAGTGAGGTGGAGCTGCAGCAAGCACTAGCATGTATGGTGGCTAACTTACGCAAAAGAGAGCGAGAAGAGAAGCAAAGCACGGTCGAGAAGCTAAAAGTTATCAAGAAGTGATCCTGAAGCTACTTACGTTCAGGCATAACACAAGATCGTGTTCTCTTCCCAGACTCCGCCGAAAAGAGACCATCACGGCTACACACGCGGTTGATTCCTTTTAATTAAGTTAAGTTTCAAGTTCTCTACAACCGGACATTAACAAATTCCCATCTGCCATAACCGCGGGCACATCATTCGAAAGTACAAAACCTTGTAGGGGTGTCCCAACTTAGACCATCACAAGCTCTCACGGTCAACGAAGGATATTCCTTCTAGCGGGAAGACCCGATCAGTCTCGGAATCCTGGTTACAAGACATATCGACAATGGTAAAACAAGACCAACAAAGCCACCCAATGTGCCGACAAATTCCGATAGGAGTCGCACGTATCTCGTTCTCAGGGCAACACCGGATGAGACAGGCTATGAGTAAAACCAAACTGTCGGTGTTCTGGGAATGGGGGTCCCCAGACTTGCCTTCCTGCGGCCTGCGGCGTGGCTCAGGTGAGGGCCCAGCGCGGCCCATCTTCATCAGCCCAATCAACACCCTCGCGAGGGGCCAAGCCTCGCGGGGCGGACGACAGGAAGCTTCCTCAGAGGCAGCCTCATCAGGCAGGCTCGCGAGGAGGTCGAGAGATCAAGGCAAGGGTACCTCGTAGGGAACCTGTGACGCAAGGCTTGACGATTGAGACCAGGCGGGCGCCAGGCGGGCGCCGGCCTGCGTAGTGTCCTTGTTTCCCCTTTGGTGCAAAGGGAGCAAGCACAGGCCAAGGCATCGGGCAAAGGTTGCCATTCTGGTGCAACAATACCAAGAACAGCAGAGCGGCCGGACAGAGGTCACCGTGGAGCCCAAGACGGCGTCATCACCAGTGCTTTTGGCAGCCAAAGACCACCTTTGGTCAGGATAACTTGTACTAGATGTTCCCCTTCAAAATGGCCAATTGTTGGCGCCCTTCCCACTCAATTATTCGGGGAGAGGCCCAGGGCCTCTATAAATAGAGCTAGCCTCCACAAAGGGAAAAGGAGGTAGAGAAAAAGAGGTAGGGAAGAGAGGAGAAAAGAAAGAGGAGAAGAGGGGGAAAGAACCCAGTAGAGACTAAGTAGAACACACCACACCAGCTCAAGAACACCCCTCGCGAGGCTGTTCTTCCCTTGTACTGTCCATCATCAGCCCTAGAGGCAATCCACCACACCACACACTGGAGTAGGGTATTACACCACAACGGTGGCCCGAACCAGTATAAACCTCGCGTCTCTAGTGTTGTTCATCATTTTCATCTTAGTTCGCACGAGAGGATCGGACGTAGATCGGAAGGGGATAGATCTCCGCGCACACCCCAGTGTTCGAACCTCAAGGGTCTGCCGGAACCCGAAATCCGACATTTTGGATATGCTATTTACTTACCTGCGCTTGCTTGAAATTGGATTTCGTCCTATGTGCTTAACATACCTGACCTAATCACCTGCTCGATCGACGCCTATCTGAAGAGCCGCTCGCTCTGTCACGGCGTGTGCGCACGGGTCCGTCCCTGCAGCGTTGATAAACCTGAGTGGTCGAGCTCTGGCCGCGGAAGCCCCGCATGGCGCCACCTCACCAGGCCCTCAGTGCCCTGACCACTCCCTCGGAGTGACCATAGGTTGGCCGGCGACCATCACAACAGGCCTTGTTTCTCCTCATGATTGATGTGTAGGACCTACTCCAGGAGCAACGTTGGGGGCATCGTGAGCTCTCTCTCCCCCTCTTTGGCATGGACCGCTTGCACGTTAAAAGGGGGGTACCTGAGCATCACGACTCATGGGCTCCTACTGGCTCTCCAGCCCTCACCCCCTGGCGTTGACCCACGACATCGCGACCTGTCATACTAGCGGCGGCTGAGCTCGCTCGAGGGCCGGGACCTGAGGACGTTGAGCGTTAAGGAAAGTGCGGGGGAGTGGGAAGAAGCTCGCGAGGGCCTAACCCAACAGTACCTTGGCCACCGCCTCTCGGGCCGGGCGCCTCTCCAAGGAACTACATCAGACGCACAAGATAAGTCGCACCCTCGCAAGAGCTAGACCAACGCAGTGCTAAATCCCCGCCCAGTGCAACTCCGTCATGGGGATGCTACCTTCCTTTATCGCCCAGCAAGGATTGCTTGAGCGCTAAAGGGGACCTCCCGAGCATCGCGACTCGGGGGCTCTTACCGGACCTTGGGCCGCTCATCTCCCGGCCTTGACCACGACATCGCGACCTGGCATACCAGCGACGGCTGAAGCCTGCTTGGGGACTAGGACCTGTCAGCGTAGAGCACCAAGTCCTCGTGAGGATAGAAAGGGGAGCTTAGCCGGGACAGAACACACACCTCACACCAATATATATTAAGGATATAGTATTTACAAAAGCACGGCAGACGCCTTACATACCCCCACGGGGTGTTGTTTTAATTCCTCGCTGGGAACAAAAGGTGCTAACCCTAAGGAACGTTACTTGCTAGCACCTCCCCGAGCGACGCCATCATCAACAGTGGGCTGCCCTATGCCGGCACGAATCCCATCCAGATCAGTGGCGTCGGCGGCCCGATTCAGCTGCCCCACTCCGAGCGCGGCGCGAGCTCGGATGCTCGTAGCTGTCGTCGCTCGTCTCCGGGGCCGCGAGGAGTTCAGGGGAGCCGCTGAAGCCCTCAGTTCCTCCGCTGCTGCCTGAGGAGTTGCAGGAGGACCAACGGGCGGGGCTGGTCCTCGCCAGTTCGTCGCCCCTGCCGCTTCCCTTAGGGCAGCATTCCAGCCGGCGTCCTTCTGCATCAAAGACCTTGAAGAACATCAAGGAGGCGCCGACGTATTCAAGATGGATCACCAAGGCGCCATCCGCGCAACAGACCCGGGCAATCTCACCCCAGCCCCGGATCATGAAGACCTTGCCCGGAGCGACGACCGCGACCTCCGCTCCGGTTGTAGGGGTGCCACTATCGGCGTGCTGCAGCCAGACCTCTAGGGGCCCGCTCGGCGGCATCTCGAAGGCGAAGGAGGGAGGAAGGCGGATCCACGAAGTTGGAGGCATGGCAGCGTGGAGCACAAGCTCGCGAGAGGAGCGCTCTGCGTGGACTCCCATGGGGACGACACGCACCACTATGACTCGCCGGCGATGGCGGTGACGCTGTCGGTGTTGCTCGGCGCCCTCCCCCCTGGGGCCTACGATGTGGGCGTATAAGGGCAGCGGAAACTCAGGCGGCGGCCACTGATACCACGGCCTTGACACCTCCTGCCAGGCGCCTTCGTCCCGGTGACAGAGGATTGGTCGCTTCTTCGGTGGGAGGGGGTCAGGACCCTCTCTAGGGGCCTTTCCCTTCTCCTCAGCTGAAAACCGGCAGATCGGTGCCATTGGTGCAAGAGGAAGCAAGGATGAGGAAGAAGACGAGGAGGAGTAACATAAAGGGGTGAACTGGCGGAGCTCACACAGCCCCGTACTTATAGCCGGGGAAGGCCAATCGCCGAGCACCATGACCTCAGGTAATCATGACCCATATCTCTGCATGCAGGGACTTGTCAAGTTGTGCAGTTGCTGAGGCGTCGTGGGAAGTGCAGACGCCCATGTCCAAACAACCGCCATGCAGCGCCCAAGGCCGCAGGTTGTTAGGGCCCGCGGTGCTTCGTGCTTTCCCCTTCACTTCTCTGCTAAGCCAAGCCCACGCGCGCCTTGGGCCCGGGGGCTACTGTCGGCGTTCTGGGAACGGGGGTCCCCAGACTTGCCTGCCTGCGGCGTGGCTCAGGTGGGGGCCCAGCGCGGCCCATCTTCATCAGCCCAAGCTCAAGACCCTCGCGAGGGGCCAAGCCTCATGGGGCGGACGACAGGAAGCTTCCTCAGAGGCGGCCTCATCAGGCAGGCTCGTGAGGAGGCGGAGAGATCAAGGCAGGGTTACCTCGCGAGGAACCCGTGATGCAAGCCATGACGATCGAGACCAGGCGGGCGCCAGGCGGGCGCCGACCTGCGCAGTGTCGTTGTTTCCCCTTTGGTGCAAAGGGGGCAAGCACAGGCCAAGGCATCAGGCAAAGGTTGCCATTCCGGTGCAACAAGACCAAGACCAGCAGAGCGGCAGGACGGAGGTCACCATGGAGCCCAAGACGGCATCATCACCATCGCTTTTGGCAGCCGAAGACCACCTTTGGTCAGGATAACTTGTACTAGATGTTCCCCTTCAAAATGGCTAATTGTTGGCTCCCTTCCCGCTCAATTATTCGGGGAGAGGCCCAGGGCCTCTATAAATAGAGCTAGCCTCCACAAAGGGAAAATGAGGTAGGGAAAAAGAGGTAGGGAAGAGAGGAGAAAAGAAAGAGGAGAAGAGGGGGAAAGAACCCAGTAGAGACTAAGTAGAACACATCGCACCAGCTCAAGAACACCCCTCGCGAGGCTGTTCTTCCCTTGTACTGTCCATCATCAGCCCTAGAGGCAATCCACCACACCACACACTTGAGTAGGGTATTACACCAGAACGGTGGCCTGAACTAGTATAAACCTCGCGTCTCTAGCGTTGTTCATCATTTTCATCTTAGTTCGCACGAGAGGATCAGACATAGATCGGTAGGGGAGAGATCTCCGTGCGCACCCCAGTGTTCGAACCTCGAGGGTCTGCCAAAACCCGAAATCCGACACAAACCTCGCATTTCCCCGAGGTGGCCCGCGGGCGGCTCAGTTCTGACCAACACTCAGAGGAGCACTATCCCCCCGGGGGGGGTTAAAATAAGATGACCCTTGAGTCTACAGAACCCAAGGGAAGGTATATGGTGGTAGGTAGGCAAATGGTAAAACCAAGGTTGGGCCTTGCTGGAGGAGTTTTATTCAAAGCAAACTATCAAGGGGTTCCCATAACACCCAACCGCGTAAGGAACGCAAAATCAAGGAACATAACACCAGTATGACAGAAACTAAGGCGGAAAGAGTGGAACAAAACACCAGGCATAAGGCCGAGCCTTCCACCCTTTACCAAGTATATAGATGCATTAAAGTAAGAGATAATAATAATATCCCAAAAATATACATGTTCCAACATGGAACAAACTCCATCTTCACCTGCAACTAGCAACGCTATAAGAGGGGTTGAGCAAAGCGGTAACATAGCCAAACAACGGTTTGCTAGGAAAGGTGGGTTGGAGACTTGACATGGCAATATGGGAGGCATGATATAGCAAGTGGTAGGTATCACGGCATAGCAATAGAGCGAACAACTAGCAAGCAAAGATAGAAGTGATTTTGAGGGTATGGTCATCTTGCCTGCAATGTTCTCAGAGTTGACAAAAGCTTGATCCTCGTTAGCATACTCAACGGGTTCCTCGATCACGTACTCGTCTCCCGGATCTACCCAAAGAAAGGACACAATCAAAGGACCCACAATCAATCACGATGCAATGCACAATCAACATGATGCAAAACATCACATGACATGCGGGATGTGATATGCAATGCATATGCGTGCTCCAGAAGTGAAAGATTGAACAAGGCATCAACTTGGCAAACCAAGTGTGCTGCTGGAAAGATGAGATGATCGGTCAAAATCTATATAAAGATCACCGGAATCGGATGCATGGTTTGCAAATGGCAAGCAAAACAAGAATGGCACAATTTTGCGATTAACAGCACGATGCCATCTAGAATGCAACAAGAAACTAAGCAACTGCACTCCAACATAGCAACAAAGCACATGGCAATTATCTACCCAAGATGCTTGACAAAACATGAACACTGAGCTATGGCTAAATCACACTATAATAGGTTCAAACAAGTATGGAAAAAGTGCAAAAGATAACAGCATCACAAACTTAGTGAAAATATCAACATGCCAGCAATTAACATCGGGAAGCAACGTTTAGAGCAAGCTAACAACAAGCTACAGGAACATATCATAGCAAACAAAGGCATGGAATGAATCTACTCAAAGCATAGAACAAAAGTCACTTACTGATCATGAGCCAAAAAGGCAAAGAAGATATGATGGCACCCATGTAAACATAGCAAGTTTTATTAACAGACTCAGACTTAGCAGCAAACTGAGCATGGCATAAACAGAATTATGAAGGCCTCTTTGAGAGCTCGATTCACTCAATACAAAGCATTGCATGATAAGAGAATCATAGCATCGGCAAGATGGTATGCATGGATCAACTACAACAACCATGGCAAAATTGGTTAACATGTAAACAATCTTCCAGCAACATTGTATAGCAAAAGTGGAGCAAGATTGAGACATGCTAGGGCACTCCATAAATGCAAACAGGGGCATTGATAGATAGAGCATAACCATATGTCCAAATCATCCTTACTGAAGCAACTCAAAACAAGCATGGATCTCACTGTAGCATCATGGTTACATGGCATAAAAGTAACAGCAGACCAAGGACTTAGCAAAATCCCAAGTCCCTGAAATCAGCAATATCACGAACGCTACTTTGCATGCTTGTGATAGTCACCACATTGATCACAAAAATACATGGCAAACACCCCTGTAAAGATGGCATGGCATAGATCAAAATACATATAGAGCTCATGATCATATGATGCACACAACAGATGTGACAAAAAAGATAAATCCTCATAATCTGCTATGTATTAGGAGATAACATTTTATAGCACTCTTGCATCAATGATTTGGGCATCTAGATGAACTCAAACAAGCATGTCACAATGGAACAAAATGAAGAGCACATCAGGATGAACATTTTGATATATTATGTGCATGAAATGGAGCTACGGTGATGAAGTTATGACATGGCAAAGTGGGCACCAGAATGTGAAATTTTCGGAACTTAGCAGAATAAAATATACCACGAGATCTAGGTTTCGTCCGGCAGGGACGTCGAGCATCACCGGAAGATCGCCGGAGGAGCCGTCGAAGAGGAGGGAGACGACAGGGAGGCACGGGCACGTTGGGGCGGCGAGATCCGGCCGGATCCTCGCCGGATCTGGTCGGGGAAGACGAGAGGCGGCGGGGCGGAGTTGCAGAGGGCAGCAGCGGCATGCAGAGGCGGCCGGCGGGCGGAGGCGGCGAGGCGCATTGGTGGCGGTGGGCGCGGCGCTTGGGTGGCGTGGTGAGGCAAGCGGCAGCTGGGCGCGTGGGCTCGGAGGGACCGCTCCGAGCCTGCGGGCCGGTGATACGTCTCCGTCGTATCTATAATTTTTGATTGTTCCATGCCAATATTATTCAACTTTCATATACTTTTGGCAACTTTTTATACTATTTTTGGGACTAACATATTGATCCAGTGCCCAGTGCCAGTTCCTGATTGTTGCATGTTTTTGTTTCGTAGAATATCCTTATCAAACGGAGTCCAAACGGAATAAAAACTGACGGAGATTTTTTTGGAATATATATGATTTTTGGGAAGAAGAATCCACGCGAGACGATGCCCGAGGGGCCCACGAGGTAGGGGGCGCGCCCTGGGGTGGCAGGCGCGCCCCTGACCCTCGTGGCCACCCCGTAAGGCGGTTCATGCCCTTCTTTCGCTGCAAGAAAGCTAATTTCCGGATAGAGATCGTATCAAAATTTCAGCCCAATCGGAGTTACGGATCTCCGGGAATATAAGAAACGGTGAAAGGGAAGAATCTGGGAACGCAGAAACAGAGAGAGACAAAGTGACAGATCCAATCTCGGAGGGGCTCTCGCCCCTCCCGTGCCATGGAGGCCATGGACCAGAAGGGAAACCCTTCTCCCATCTAGGGAGGAGGTCAAGGAAGAAGAAGAAGGAGGGGGGCTCTCTCCCCCTCGCTTCCGGTGGCATCGGAGTGCCACTGGGGGCCATCATCATCACCGCGATCTACACCAACACCTCCGCCATCTTCAACAACATATCCATCACCTTCCCCCCTCTATCTATAGCGGTCCACTCTCCCGCAACCCGCTGTACCCTCTACTTGAACATGGTGCTTTATGCTTCATATTATTATCCAATGATGTGTTGCCATCCTATGATGTCTCAGTAGATTTTCGTTGTCCTATCGGTGGTTGATGAATTGCTATGATTGATTTCATTTGCTTGTGGTTATGTTGCTGTCCTTTGGTGCCAATCATATGATTGCGCACGTGGATCACACCATAGGGTTAGTTGTATGTTGATAGGACTATGTATTAGAGGGCAAGAGTGACAGAAGCTTCAACCTAGCATAGAAATTTATGCATACGGGATTGAAGGGGGACCAAATTATCTTAATGCTATGGTTGGGTTTTACCTTAATGAATGTTTGTAGTTGCGGATGCTTGCTAATAGTTCCAATCATAAGTGCATACAATTCCAAGTCAGGGATGACATGCTAGCAGTGGCCTCTCCCACATAATTCTTGCTATCGGTCTAGTAAAGTAGTCAATTGCTTAGGGGCAATTTCACAACTCCTACCACCACTTTTCCACACTCGCTATATTTAATTTATTGTTTCTTTATCTAAACAACCCCTACTTTTTATTTACGTACTCTTTATTATCTTGCAAACCTACCCAACAACACCTACAAAGTACTTCTAGTTTCATACTTGTTCTAGGTAAAGCGAACGTCAAGCGTGCATAGAGTTGTATCGGTGGTCGATAGAACTTGAGGGAATATTTGTTCTACCTTTAGCTCCTCGTTGGGTTCGAGACTCTTACTTATCAAAAACGGTTGCGATCCCCTATACTTGTGGGTTATCAAGACCTTTTTTCTGGCGCCGTTGCCGGGGAGCAATAGCGTGGGGTGAATATTCTCGTGTGTGCTTGTTTGCTTTATCACTAAGTAATTTTTATTTGCTGTTCTCAGTTTTTTTCTATCTTTACTTATGGATAGGAAACACAAAATACCAAAAAAATTAGTTGTACCTACTAAACCAATGGTTGAAGAACCACTCAAAATCTATCACACTGCTGAAGCTTATTACTTGGATCATCTTTGATCACTTTGTGCTCGTGCCGAAACCCCAACTTGCTTAGTTGAGGGCAAATCTTTAGATGAGCATGCTTGTTATGTGCGACACCGTATATCTGAAAAAGGGAAACTATTATGGGGTCAAATTCAACGTTTGCAATGCTATGCTTGGAATTTATGTGAAATATATCCTTTTATTTGTTGCTCTGAAAACCCTAAGAAACACCTTCCCTACCAATGTGAGTTTATTGATAATGGAATCTTATCTTCATATGCTAAGGGTGTTTATAATTAATATGATGTTCAACAAATTGAAGAATTTGTTGCTTTTAAGGGTGCTTTTGAAATTAATTCTTTGACTGAAAAGTATGATGCTACTCTTTACAAATCTGAAAATTTTGCCATATTTAAATATTGCTATGATAATTATGCTTCTAATGCCTATGTTGAACCATATATTGAGTACTACTCCGCTGTCCAAGAAGAGACTAATATTTTGCAGGAGTCTATGGAAGAAGAAATTGATGAAACTGTGAGCTCATTGGATGAAAAAGATGCTGAGGAGAGCGAAGAACAAAAGGAGGAAGAGCGGATTACCTACCCGTGCCCACCTTCTAATGAGAGTAACTCTTCAAGTCATACATTGTTTAAATTCCCTTTGTGCTTACCGAAGGATGATTGCTATGATGACTGTTATGATCCCATTGATTCTTTTGAAATATCCCTTTTTGATGATGCTTTCTATGCTTGTGGCCAAGATGCCAATATGAATTATGCTTATGGAGATGAACTTGCTATAGTTCCTTATGTTAAACATGAAATTGTTGCTATTGCACCCACACATGATAGTCCTATTATCTTTTTGAATTCTCCCGATTACACTATATCGGAGAAGTTTGCACTTATTAAGGATTATATTGATGGGTTGCCTTTTACTGTTGGACATGATGATTTTGATGAATATAATATGCATGTGCTTGCTGCTCCTACTTGAAATTATTATGAGAGAGTAACTACATCTCCACCTCTCTATGTTTCCAATATGACAAAATTGCAAGAAACTGTTTATACTATGCATTGGCCTTTACTTTGTGTGCATGAATTGTTCTTTTATGACATGCCGATGCATAGGAAGAGAGTTAGACTTTGTCATTACATGATATGTTACCCTGTGCTCACCACTAAATTACAAATCATTGTTGATTCAAATTGGCTTTGATATACCTTGGGATCCGGGTGGATTCACTACTTGAGCACTATATGCCTAGCTTAATGGCTTTAAAGAAAGCGCTGCCAGGGAGACAACCCGGAAGTTTTAGAGAGTCATTTATTTCTGTTGAGTGCTTTCATATAGTTTAAAAGACAACAAAAATAAAGAGGGGAACCCAGAACTTTTTCTAAAAGAAAAGTGAAAGTGAGAGACACGAGCATTGTGAAAGTGGGGGACGTCCTTGAACTTTGTTCATGCCCATGGGAACTTTGTGAATCTCGATTACAGAAACTTTTCAATAAAAATAATTATCCCCTTGTAAAATTCCATTGTATTATAAAAATAATGTGCCACGGTTTGCCTTTAGGATGTTTACATTTGCTTGATGGTTTGTCTGGTGCAGGACAGAAACTTTGGCTGTAGTGCGTGATTTTACATTTTTAGCTGGAATATCAAATGGTTCTGATTCTTTCTGCACTATCTTCCTATACAAGTTTTTTATTTTTCCTAATTTTTGTAGAATTTTTGAAGTATCATAAGTATGGTAAATGTTCAGATTGCTACAGACTGTTCTGTTTTAGACAGATTCTGTTTTTGATGCATAGTTTGCTTGTTTTGATGAAACTATCAATTTATATCAGTGGATTAAGCCGTGAAAAAGTTATATTACAGTAGACACAATTAAAAAACAAAATATGAATTGGTTTGCAACAGTACTTAGAGTAGTGATTTGCTTTATTATACTAACGGTTCTTACCGAGTTTTCTGTTGAAGTTTTGTGTGGATGAAGTGTTCGATGATCGAGAAGGTTTCGATGTGAGAAGAAGGAAGAGAGGAAAGAGCTCAAGCTTGGGGATGCCCGAGGCACCCCAAGTAAATATTCAAGGAGACTCAAGCGTCTAAGCTTGGGGATGCTGGGGAGGCATCCCCTCTTTCTTCAACAAGTATCAGTATGTTTTCAGATTCGTTTCGTTCATGCGATATGTGCAAGTCTTGGAGTGTCTTTTGCATTTAGGTTTTTTTATGAACCATGCTGGTATGAGATGGTACTTGGTTGATTTATAGAATGCTCTTTGCACTTCACTTATATTCTTTGAGTATGGCTTTATAGAATGCTTCACGTGCTTCACTTATATCATTTGAAGTTTGGATTGCCTGTTTCTCTTCACTTACACAACCGCCATTTGTAGAATGCTCTTTTGCTTCACTTATATTTGTTAGAGCACGGGCACATCTTTTGTAGAAAGAATTAAACTCTCTTGCTTCACTTATATCTATTTAGAGAGATGACAGGAACTGGTCATTCACATGGTTAGTCATAAAATCCTACATAAAACTTGTAGATCGCTGAATATGATATGTTTGATTCCTTGCAATAGTTTTTGTGATATAAAGATGGTGATATTAGAGTCGTGCTAGTTGAGTAATTGTGAAATTGAGAAATACTTTTGTTGAGGTTTGCAAGTCCCGTAGCATGCACGTATGGTGAACCGTTATGTAACGAAGTCGGAGCATGAGGTGTTTATTGATTGTCTTCCTTATGAGTGGCGGTCGGCGATGAGCGATGGTCTTTTCCTACCAATCTATCCCCCTAGGAGCATGCGCGTAGTACTTTGTTTTGTGACTAATAGATTTTTGCAATAAGTATGTGAGTTCCTTATGACTAATGTTGAGTCCATGGATTATACGCACTCTCACCCTTCCATCATTGCTAACCTTTTCGGTACCGTGCATTGCCCTTTCTCACCTCGAGAGTTGGTGCAAACTTCGCCGGTGCATCCAAACCCCGTGATATGATACGCTCTGTCACACATAAACCTCCTTATATCTTCCTCAAAACAACTACCATACCTACCTATCATGGCATTTCCATAGCCATTCCGAGATATATTGCCATGCAACTTCCATCATCATCATATACATGACTTGAGCATTTATTGTCATATTGCTTTGCATGATCGTAAGATAGCTAGCATGATGTTTTCATGGCTTGTCCATTTTTTGATGTCATTGCTACGCTAGATCATTGCACATCCCGGTACACCGCCGGAGGCATTCATATAGAGTCATATCTTTGTTCTAGATATCGAGTTGTGATATTGAGTTGTAAGTAAATAAAAGTGTGATGATCATCATTATTAGAGCATTACCCCAGTGAGGAAAGGATGATGGAGAATATGATTCCCCCACAAGTCGGGATGAGACTCCGGACGAAAAAATAAAAAAAAATAAAAAAAAGAGAAAGGCCAAAAAAGAGAAGGCCCAAAAAAACAAAAAAAAACAAAAAAATGAGAGAAAAAGAGAGAAGGGGCAATGTTACTATCCTTTTACCACACTTGTGCTTCAAAGTAGCACCATGTTCTTCATATTGAGAGTCTCTTGAGTTATCACTTTCATATACTAGTGGGAATTTTCATTATAGAACTTGGCTTGTATATCCCAACGATGGGCTTCGTCAAATGCCCTAGGTCTTCATGAGCAAGCAAGTTGGATGCACACCCACTTAGTTTCAGTTTGAGATTTCATATACTTATAGATCTAGTGCATCCGTTGCATGGCAATCCCTACTCCTCACATTGACATCAATTGATGGGCATCTCCATAGCCCGTTGATTAGCCGCGTTGATGTGAGACTTTCTCCTTTTTGTCTTCCCCACATAACCCCCATCATCATATTCTATTCCACCTATAGTGCTATGTCCATGGCTCACGCTCATGTATTGCGTGAAAGTTGAAAAGGTTTGAGAACATCAAAAGTATGAAACAATTGCTTGGCTTGTCATCAGGGTTGTGCATGATGTGAATATTTTGTGTGGTGAAGATGGAGCATAGCCAGACTATATGATTTTGTAGGGATGAGCTTTCTTTGGCTATGTTATTTCAATAAGACATAATTGCTTGGTTGGTATGCTTGAAGTATTATTATTTTTATGTCAAAGGATAGACTATTGCTTTGAATCACTCGTATCTTAATATTCATGCCATGATTATACATATGATCAAGATTATGCTAGGTAGCATTCCACATCAAAAATTATCTTTTTTTATCATTTACCTACTCGAGGACGAGCAGGAATTAAGCTTGGGAATGCTAATACGTCTCCATCGTATCTATAATTTTTGATTGTTCCATGCCAATATTATTCAACTTTCATATACTTTTGGCAACTTTTTATACTATTTTTGGGACTAACATATTGATCCAGTGCCCAGTGCCAGTTCCTGTTTGTCGCATGTTTTTTGTTTCACAGAATATCCATATCAAACGGAGTCCAAACAGAATAAAAACCGACGGAGATTTTTTTTGGAATATATATGATTTTTGGGAAGAAGAATCCACGCGAGACGATGCTCGAGGGGCCCATGAGGTAGGGGGCGTGCCCTGGGGAGGCAGGCGGGCCCCTGGCCCTCGTGGCCACCCCGTAAGGCGGTTGATGCCCTTCTTTCGCTGCAAGAAAGCTAATTTCCGGATAGAGATCGTGTCAAAATTTCAGCCCAATCGGAGTTACGGATCTCCGAAAATATAAGAAATGGTGAAAGGGAAGAATATGGGAACGCAGAAATAGAGAGAGACAGATCCAATCTCGGAGGGGCTCTCGCCCCTCCCGTGCCATGGAGGCCATGGACCAGAGGGGAAACCCTTCTCCCATCTAGGGAGGAGGTCAAGGAAGAATAAGAAGGAGGGGTCTCTCTCCCCCTCGCTTCCCGTGGCACCGGAGTGCCACCGGGGGCCATCATCATCACCGCGATCTACACCAACACCTCTGCCATCTTCACCAACATCTCCATCACCTTCCCCCCCCCC
>NC_041382.1:468855115-468896941 GCF_002162155.2 Triticum dicoccoides | reverse complement strand
CCCCCCCCCCTCTATCTACAGCGGTCCACTCTCTCGCAACCCGCTGTACCCTCTACTTGAACATGGTGCTTTATGCTTCATATTATTATCCAATGATGTGTTGCCATCCTATGATGTCTAAGTAGATTTTCGTTGTCCTATCGGTGGTTGATGAATTGCTATGATTGATTTAATGTGCTTGTGGTTATGTTGCTGTCCTTTGGTGCCCCATAGGGTTAGTTGTATGTTGATAGGACTATGTATTGGAGGGCAAGAGTTACAGAAGCTTCAACCTAGCATAGAAATTGATGCATACGGGATTGAAGGGGGACCAATTTATCTTAACGCTATGGTTGGGTTTTACCTTAATGAACGTTTGTAGTTGCAGATGCTTGCTAATAGTTCCAATCATAAGTGCATAGAATTCCAAGTCAGGGATGACATGCTAGCAGTGGCCTCTCCCACATAATACTTGCTATCGGTCTAGTAAAGTAGTCAATTGCTTAGGGGCAATTTCACAACTCCTACACCACTTTTCCACACTCGCTATATTTACTTTATTGTTTCTTTATCTGAACAGCCCCTACTTTTTATTTACGTACTCTTTAGTATCTTGCAAACCTACCCAACAACACCTACAAAGTACTTCTAGTTTCATACTTGTTCTAGGTAAAGCGAACGTCAAGCGTGCGTAGAGTTGTATCGGTGGTCGATAGAACTTGAGGGAATATTTGTTCTACCTTTAGCTCCTCGTTGGGTTCGACACTCTTACTTATCGAAAACTGTTGCGATCCCCTATACTTGTGGGTTATCAGCCGACGGTGGAGGATGGTGGCGGTGCAACACGTGGCGCGACGGGGTTCGCTGCGGGAGGCGGTGCAAACACGTCCGGCCGTCTCGGACGCGTCCGGTGGCGGCGGGGAAGGTTAGGGTAGGGTTTGGACCCGGAATTCCGGAGGGAGAGACATATTTATAGCTAGGAGGAGGTAGGAGTATCCAAATGAGGTGTAGTTTTCGACCACGCGATCGTGATCCGACGACGGAGGACATGGAAGTGGTTTGGAAGGGTTGTTGGGCCGTTTTGTAAGGGTGTTGGGCTGCAACACACACGAGGCCTTTACGGTTCCCCGATTAACCGCTGGAGTATCAAACGGACTCCAAATGACATGAAATTTGACAGGAGGTCTACCGGTGGTGTACCAAGGAGACTTGACAAATCTTGGTCCATTCCGAGAAAGTTTAACACATGCACACAAAAAAAGACAAAAGTGGGCGCTGGAGGATGTAGGAGTGTCGGATTGCAAAACAGACAACGGGGAAAATGCTCGGATGCATGAGACGAACACGTATGCAAAAGCGATGCACATGATGACATGATAAGAAATGCATGACATGAAAAAAATACAAAACGAATACAAAACCCAACCATGTAGGGAATCCCATAACTTAAAGCCGGAAATGGCAGACTCAGAGTTACATATATGGTAAGTTACATCCGGGGTGTTACAACACTCCACCACTACGAAAGGATCTCGTCCCGAGATCTAGGATTGAAAGAACTACGGATATTCGGAATGGAGGTGATCCTTGCATAGGTGGCTTCTTGGTCGGAATGGTGTGACTACTTCACTTTCAGGAATTTGATAGACTTGTTGCGAGTCTTGCGCTCAGTTTCTTCAAGTATAACAACGGGATGCTCATGATAAGACAGGTCTTCTTGGAGATCAATCTCTTCGAAGTTGATGGTGCGGTCAGGTGTCTTGAAGCACTTGCGAAGTGGTGACACGTGAAACACGTCGTGCACATTTGTGAAGTTGGGTGGAAGCTCAAGTTGATAGGCGAGGTCGCCTCTTTTGCCAATGATCTTGAAAGGACCCACGTATCTACGAGCAAGCTTCCCTTTGATACCGAAGCGACGAGTACCTTTCACTGGAGAGACGCGGAGGTAGACATGGTCTCCGATCTCGAAAGCCATGTCACGATGCTTGCTATCATAGTAACTTTTCTGGCGCGATTGCGCAGCTTTGAGATTTTCACGGATGACTTTACAAATTTCTTCAGCCTCTGTGATTAAGTCATTGCCAAGAAGTTGGCGTTCACCAGTCTATGACCAATTATGAGGAGTACGGCACTTTCTGCCATAGAGAATCTCGAATGGGGCCTTCCCCGAACTCGCTTGGAAATTGTTGTTATAGGAGAACTCGGCATATGGAAGACAATCTTCCCACTTCATACCGAAGGAAATGACACAAGCCCTGAGCATATCTTCAAGAATTTGATTGACTCGCTCGACTTGTCCACTAGTTTGAGGATGGAAGGCTGTGCTGAAGTGAATGTTGGTGCCCATGGCCTTCTGAAAGAATTCCCAGAACTTAGAAGTAAAGGTGCTTCCACGATCTGAAGATATCAACTGCGGAATGCCCTGCAAAGAGACAATCTTGGAGGTGTATAGCTCTGCCAATTGAGCTGCTGTGATAGATTCTTTGATACGAAGGAAATGAGCCACTTTAGTAAGCTTGTTGATGACAACAAAGATAGCATCATTGCCACGC
This sequence comes from Triticum dicoccoides, assembly GCF_002162155.2. Lineage (NCBI taxonomy): Eukaryota > Viridiplantae > Streptophyta > Magnoliopsida > Poales > Poaceae > Triticum > Triticum dicoccoides. The sequence continues at coordinate 468,894,410 of NC_041382.1, read as the reverse complement.
TTGGACTTGGGAAATCCAGTCACCAAGTCCATCTCAATATGGTCAAACTTCCATTCTGGAATGGCAAGAGGTTGGAGGAGACTAGCTGGCTGTTCGTATTCTGCCTTCACTCTTCTGGAGACATCACATTCGTTCATGAACTAAGCAATTTCTCGCTTCATTCGAGTGCACCAATACGACTGCTTGAGGTCATGGTACATCTTTGTACTTCCAGGATGAATGGATAGAAGGGAATTGCATGCCTCATTCATAATGACATTCCTTAGATTGCCTTTAGGAACCACAATTCGATCCTCGAAGAATAGAGTATCTTTCTCATCAAGGCGATAGGACTTGTACTTGGGTTGGCTCTTCGCAATCCCATTTTTCACCTTCTTCACCATGGAATCAAGAAGTTGTGCCTCATGAATTTGATCTTCCAAAGTAGGAGAGACTTGGAGATTGGCAAGGAAGCCTTGAGGAACAACTTGGAGATTTAGTTTGCGGAAAGCTTCACAAAGGTCTGGTTGGAAGGGCTTGAGAATTAAGCTGTTGCAGTAAGCCTTCCTGCTCAAAGCATCTGCAATGACATTGGCCTTGCCTGGAGTATATTCAATACTCAGATTGTATTCTTGAATCATTTCGACCCAACGAGTCTGCTTGAGGTTGAGGTTGGGCTGAGTGAGGATGTACTTGAGGCTCATATGATCAGTGAAGATGTCCACTTTCCTTCCCAACAAGATATGTCTCCATGTTAATAGAGCATGGACAACTTCCGCCAACTCGAGGTCATGAGTGTGGTAGTTCTTTTCATTGGACTTCAACTGGCGAGAGGTATAAGCCACAACTTTCTTCTCTTGCATTAACACAGCACCGAGACCTTGCAGGGAAGCATCACAGAAAACTTCGAATGGTTTGGATTCACCAGGAGGAGTTAAAACAGGAGCTATGACTAACTTCTCTTTGAGAGTGTTGAAAGCCACGTCACATTCAGCGTCCAAACATACTTGGCATGTTTCTGGAGGAGGTTGTAAGAGGCTTTGCCATTTTAGAGAAATTCTCAACGAATCTTCGACAATATCTTGCAAGCCCAAGAAAACTGCGGAGCTGCTTGACATTCTGAGGAGGCTCCCAATTCACAATTGCAGACACCTTCTCGTGATTAACAGCTATGCCCTTGGTGGAGATGATATGCCCAAGGTAGAGAACTTCGTCAAGCCAGAACTCACACTTGGAAAACTTCGCATAGAATTGATGCTCTCTGAGTTTGTCGAGTACCAATCTCAAATGCTTGGCATGATCCTCATTCTTGGAAAATACCAAAATATCATCGAGATACACCAAGACAAAATCATTTGTGTAAGGGTTGAAGATGAAGTTCATCATGAGAGAGAACGTTGGAGGAGCATTGACAAGGCCGAAAGACATGACAGTATATTCATAAGAACCATAGCTTGTTCTGAATGCTGTCTTGGGGATATCGTGTTCACAAATGTGAATCTGATGATAACCCATACGGAGGTCAAGCTTGGAGAAAACTTGAGCACCCTTAAGTTGCTCAAAAAGCTCATTGATGTTGTGAAGTAGGTACTTGTTCTTTATTGTATTCTTGTTCAATGGGCGGTAGTCGACACAAAGTCGGTCCGTGCCATCCTTCTTTTGGACAAAAAGAACACCACAACCCCATGGAGATGAACTCGGTCTGATCAGACCCAAACGCTCTTGTTCATCGAGCTGTTTCTTCAATTCCTTCAATTCCTTTGGTCCAAGCTTGTAAGGACGTTTGCAAACAGGTTCCATGCTAGGCTCAAGATCGATAACGAATTCAACTGGTCAGTGAGGAGGCATTCCCGGAAGCTCTTTTGGAAAGAGGTCTTGATATTCACAAACGACTGGAATCTGAGAGATGGCATTCAACTCGCCCTTCTCATTGAGAGAAAACAGCCGAATGGTTACATCACGAGCGGCATAGATGATCACTTCCTCAGAAGAATGTGTCAATTGAATTTCTCTGGCAGCAAAATCAAGCAGAGCCTTGTGCTTAGAAAGCCAGTCCATGCCGAGAATTAGATCAATATCAGAGTGGCCAAGAACAATTGGAGAAGCTAGAAATCTATAGTCGCCCATTTTGATACCAACATTCGGAACCATCATGGTAGATCTCAAACGCTTAGCTGGAGAAACAACTTGCAATGCTTTAGGTAATGCCTTAGTGTCAAAGTTGTGCTCCGATGCAAATGGGAATGACATGAAAGAATGCGATGCACCAGTATCAAATAAGACTTTAGCAGGAATGGAGTTAACTGGAAGGTTACCCATGATCACTTCTGAAGAATCCTCAGCCTGAGCTGCGTTCATCATGTTGACCTTAGCGTGCTTGGGATTATGCTTGACCACCGCATTGTTGGCCGATCTCATAGGAGGAGGAATCAGAAGGCGCCTTTGGTTGAAGCATTTGTTTGAATAGTGCCCTTTCTGCTGACACTTGTTGCAAGTAAACTATGAGAGCGGACGGTAATAAGGAGCACTTGACCTTGGAGTATGAGTCCGCGCTTTGCTTTGATAGCCTGGGTTGGGTGGGTGGGAAGATCCATTGCCACCTTTACTCTTCTGCTGATAAGGCTGACGGAATGGAGGAGGAGGAGGCAACCAGAACTTCTGCGCTTAGCTACCACTTGAGTTGAAGAAGAGGATTGAGCTGCATCCCTGACTCTCTTCTTAGAAGCATCACACTTGAGCTGAGCAGCCTCTTGCTTTAGTGCCATGTTGTAGAATTCATCATACTTGGTCGGCTCAAAAAGGTTGAGAGCTAATTGCAGATCTTCTCTGAGGCCACCTCTGAATTGATAAATCATGCTCTTTTCATCAGGGACATCTTGTTTAGTGAAGCGAGCGAGCCTCTGAAACAGGATGTTGTATTGGTAAACAGACATGCTACCTTGCTTGAGATTGCGGAAGTCCTCGCACTTACTCTCAGCAACACTTTTGTGGAATGTGGTGAGCTTTGAAGTCTCGGCGAAAATCATCCTAGGTAATCACACGACCTCCTCTGGAATCTTTGTATTGTTGATACCACTCAGCAGCTTGGTCTTTGAGTTGAAACGAAGCGAACTTGACAAAATCCTCAAGCCTGGCATTGCTACACTCAAAATGTTTGCAGATATCCATGAGCCAGTCATCGGCGTCTGTGGCCTCGACACAGTTACTGAAGGACTTTGGCTGGTTTGCGAGGAACTGATTGAGGGTAGCAAACTGAGGCTGATTGTTGCCTTGGCCCTGATTTCCTTGGTTGCCTTGCCCTTGGTTGAGCTCTTGGAAGTGTTGCAAAAGCATCTGAGTGTTGGCATTGGTGGCGGCCATGACAGCTTGCCATGACTCCGGAGGTGGAGGTGGTGGCGGATGGTTCGACTGTTCCCCATCATTGCGGTCTGGATTCTGACGCGTTGGAGGAGCCATCCTGAAGAGGTTGACATCCGTTAGCATCTTGAGAGACATATACTCAAGTTGAATCAAAGGATCGAAATCGCAACATATAGCCTTAACATTCGAACAAGAATGAATGAATGAATTCCAAAGTAAATCATCACACTTCCATAAGTTGAGAAGCCACTTAGATAAAAGGTAGATGAATAAATCAACACGGTACGGATTAGAACAAATAATTGGTAAGGATTACCCAATCACAAACCAAATATCTGCGGGCAGAAATACTAGAGCTACATGAATTCCCACCTATAAAACCCCCAAAACTTTCTGGTTATGCAATCAGGTGGTGGGGATACATGGGAAGCATAATATCTCACCCAAAACTAGCAAATCCTACATCAAGTTGTATCCATCCTTCAACACATAACCAAGAAACCTTCGGAAATCATTTACCTCAACCTTCGAAAAGCATTCATTATACGAGTTATGGCAATACTCCCGAACTCCTGCCCAAGTACTGGGTGGCATCGAGGTTATCTCACCAACAACTGCATGAAGGAGATTTTCGATGTCGGCGAACTCAGGTATTCTAGAACTGCAACGATAAAATTGTGACGACATCACCTCGGAGCTCAACTCCCCGGGACACTGCCACAACCCCTAAATGTCAGGATGCACCAAGAACAATGTTCTCGTCACATTCCTCAAAAAAAAATAATGTTCTCGTCACAAAACCATCAGAACGATTCCAAGATACCCTCGTGATCCTAAATTTCTTTAGTGAAATTTGAGGAGAGAAGAGTCAAAACTCTACGTCAGGAGGCCTCACCAGAGCGACGAAGGGACTGAGGAGTAAAAAGAATCCTACTCTCCGTTATATATAATCCTATAAGACTCAAAACATTTTGTTCTAGACTCAACAACGTCAGCGATTCGATCAAACAGGGGGCTCCTAAGTCGAGGAAGGCTCTGATTACCAACTTGTAACACCCACGATGCGGCTATATCTCCCACGTGTTGGAGCACGGCTTAGAGGCATAACCGCATGGTAGGCATGTCCCAAGAGGCATAATCTTTACAACTCCCATGTACTGAATAAGAAAGCGATAAAGAGTCGGCTTACAATCGCCACTTCACACAATACATAAATATATCATACATCATCCAGAATACAATCAAGGTCCGACTACGGTACCAAAATAAAGAAAGACAACCCCAAATGCTAGATCCCCGATCGGCCCAACTAGGCTCCTCTGCTGATCATCTGGAAAAGAAACATAGTAATGGCCTGAATCCTCGTCGAACTCCCACGTGAATTCGGTAGCGTCCCCTGCACTGGCATCATCGGCACCTGCATCTGTTTGGAAGTTTCTGTGAGTCACGGGGACTCAACAATCTCACAACCTCGTGATCAAAACTATTTAAGCTTATGGGTAGGAAAGGTAGTGAGGTGGAGCTGCAGCAAGCACTAGCATGTATGGTGGCTAACTTACGCAAAAGAGAGCGAGAAGAGAAGCAAAGCACGACCGAGAAGCTAAAAGTGATCAAGAAGTGATCCTGAAGCTACTTACGTTCAGGCATAACTCAAGACCGTGTTCTCTTCCCAGACTCCACCGAAAAGAGACCATCATGGCTACACACGTGGCTGATTCCTTTTAATTAAGTTAAGTTCCAAGTTCTCTACAACCGGACATTAACAAATTCCCATCTGCCCAAAACTGCGGGCACGACTTTCGAAAGTACAAAACCCTGCAGGGGTGTCCCAACTTAGCCCCTCACAAGCTCTCACGGTCAACGAAGGATATTCCTTCTAGCGGGAAGACCTGATCAGTCTCGGAATCCCGGTTACAAGACATTTCAACAATGGTAAAACATGACCAGCAAAGCCACCCGATGTGCCGACAAATCCCGATAGGAGTCGCACGTATCTCGTTCTCAGGGAAACACCGGATGAGACATGCTACGAGTTTCCCCGAGGTGGCCCCGCAGGCGGCTCGGTTCGGACCAACACTCAGAGGAGGTCCGGCCCGGGGGGGCGGTTTAAAATAAGATGACCCTTGAGTTTGCAGAACCCAAGGGAAGGTATATGGTGGTAGGTAGGAAAATGGTAAAACCAAGGTTGGGCCTTGCTGGAGGAGTTTTATTCAAAGCGAACTGTCAAGGGGTTCCCATAACACCCAACCTCATAAGGAACGCAAAATCAAGGAACATAACACCGGTATGACGGAAACTAAGGCGGGAAGAGTGGAACAAAACACCAGTCATAAGGCCGAGCCTTCCACCCTTTACCAAGTATATAGATGCATTAAGGTAAGTAAGAGATAATAATGATATCCCAACAATATCCATGTTCCAACATGGAACAAAATCCATCTTCACCTGCAACTAGCAACACTATAAGAGGGGCTGAGCAAAGCGGTAACATATCCAAACAATGGTTTGCTAGGAAAGGTGGGTTAGAGGCTTGACATGGCAATATGGGAGGCATGATATAGCAAGTGGTAGGTATCGCGGCATAGCAATAGAGCAAACAACTAGCAAGCAAAGATAGAAGTGATTTCGAGGGTATGGTCATCTTGCCTGCAATGTTCTTAGAGTTGATGAAAGATTGATCCTCATTAGCGTACTCAACGGGTTCCTCGATCACGTACTCGTCTCCCGGCTCTACCCAAAGCAAGAACACAAGCAAAGGACCCATAATAAATCACGGTGCAATGCACAATCAACATGATGCAAAACATGACATGACATGCGGGATGTGATATCCAATGCATATGCATGCTCCGGAAGGGAAAGATAGAACAATGCATCAAGTTGGCAAACCAAGTGTGCCACTGGAAAGATGAGTTGATTTCGGTCGAAATGGATATAAAGATCACCGGAATCGGATGCACGGTTTGCAAATGGCAAGCAAAACAAGAATGGCACAATTCTGCGATTAACAACACGATGCTATCTAGAATGCAACAAGAAACTAAGCTACTGTACTACAACATAGCAACAAATCCCATGGCAGTAATCTACTCAAGATGCTTGACAAAACATGAACAATGAGCTATGGCTAAATCACACTAGAACGGGTTCAAACAAGCATGGCAAAAGTGCAAAAGATAACAGCATCACAGACTTGGTGAAAATATCAACATGCTAGGAATTAATATCAGGAAGCAACGTTTAGAGCAAGCTAACAACAAGCTACAGGAACATATCATAGCAAACAAAGGCATGGAATGAATCTAATCAAAGCATAGAACAAAAGTCCTTTACTGATAATGAGTCAAAAAGGCACAGAACATATGATGGCACCCATGTAAACATAGCAAGTCTTATTAACAGACTCAGACTTAGCAGCAAACTGAGCATGGCATAAACAGAATTATGAAGGCATCTTTGCGAGCTCGATTCACTCAACACAAGGCATTTGATGACAAGATAAGCATAGCATCAGCAACATGGCATGTTTATGAAGCTGACCAAGGCAAGAGCAAGTGCATAGCATGCATGGATCAGCTACAACAACCGTGTCAATATTGGTTAACATGTAAACAATCTGCCAGGAACATTTTACAGCACAAGTGAAGCAAGATTGAGACATGCTAGGGCACTCCATAAATGCAAACAGGGGCATGGATGGATAGAGCATAACCACATGTCCAAATTATCCTTACTGAAGCAACTCAAAACAAGCATGGATCTCACTGTAGCATCATGGTTACATGGCATAAAAATAACAGCAGACCAAGGACTTGGCAAAATCCTATGTCCCTGAAATCAGCAATATCATGAAGGCTACTTTGCATGCTTGTGCTAGTCACCACATTGATCACAAAAATACATGGAAAACACCCCTGTAAAGATGGCATGGCATAGATCAAAAAACATATAGAGCTCATGACCATATGATGCACACAACAAATGTGACAAAAATGACAAATCCTCATAATCTGCTAAGTAACATGAGCTAACATTTTATAGCACTCTTGCATCAATAATTTGGGCATCCATATGAACTCTAACAAGCATATCACAATGGAACAAAATGAAGAGCACATCATGATGAACATTTTGATATATTATGCGCATGAAACAGATCTACGGTGACGAAGTTAGGACATGGCAAATTGGGCACCAGAATTTGAAATTTTCGGGACTTAGCGGAAAAAAATTTACCACGAGATCTAGGGTTCGTCCTGCATGGACGTCGAGGATCACCGGAAGATCGTCGGAGGAGCCGCCAGAGAGGAGGGAGACGACGGGGAGGCGGGGGCACGTCGGGACGGCGAGATCCGGCCGGATCCTCGCCGGATCTAGTCGGCGAAGAGGAGAGGCGGCGGGGTGGTGCTGCAGAGGGCGGCGGAGGGTGCGACATCGTCCCGCGGCGCCGTGCGGAGGCTTCCGGGGGGCGGAGGCGGCGAGGCGCATCGGCGGCGGTGGGCGCGGCGCCGTGAGGCAAGCGGCGCCGGGGCGCGCGGGCTCGGAGGGCCCGCTCCGGGCCTACTGGCCGGCAGCGGAGGGAGGTGGCGGCGCGACACGTGGCGCGATGGGGTCCGCTGTGGGAGGCGGCGCGAACACGTACGACCATCTCGGACGTGTCCGGTGGCGGGGGGAAGGTTAGGGTAGGGTTCGCACCCGAAGTTCCGGAGGGAGAGACATATTTATAGCTAGGAGGAGGTAGGAGCGTCCAAATGAGGAAATGGGAGTGGTTTGGAAGGGTTGTTGGGCCGCTTTGGAGGGGTGTTGGGCTGCAACACACACGGGGCCTTTACGATTCCCCGGTTAACCGTTGGAGTATCAAACGGACTCCAAATGACACGAAATTTGACAGGCGGTCTACCGGTGGTGTACCAAGGCCACATGACAAATCTCGGTCCATTCCGAGAAAGTTTAACACCCGCACACGAAAAAAGACAAAAGGGGCGCCGGAGGATGTAGGAGTGTTAGATTGCAAAACGGACAACGGGGAAAATGCTCGGATGCATGAGACGAACACGTATGCAAAAGCGATGCACATGATGACATGATAAGAAATGCATGACATGAACAAAATACAAAACGAGGACAAAACCCAACCACAAAGGGAATCTCATAACTTAAAGTCAGAAATGGCAGAGTCTGAGTTACAGATATGGTAAGTTACATCTGGGGTGTTACAACCATGCCTTGACGAACTCTAAGGCCCGGCGTGCTCCAGCTCGGGCCGAGGAACCCTTCCAAGCCTCAAGGCGGCCGATCGCCACTTCTAGCCAGTCGGCAGTCCGACTAGGAGTACCCGGGGCCGACATGTCTGGCCAAATGGCGGAGATCGCATGGGCCCCGACACGCTGAAGACGGCGCAGCATCCAATGAGCCAGTTGGAGGTGGGCTTGGATGCTAAGAAGTTGTTCGCTAAAAGTCTGGGGGGCGTCAGCAGCGATCTGCACGCCTTCGGCCCTCCGTTCCTCACGATAAGCCTCGATAGCCTCATTGGTGGTGTCAGAATGGCCAGGAAAGAAGTCTGCTCAGGCAGAAAGCGAAAGATTAGAAGTCGGAAGCCAGAAGCTGGAAGCCGGCTCGATCGGTAGTCGGCAACCCAAAGAAAGAAAAAGAAGAAAGCTTACCATCAACCATGTCTTCAATCCTGCCGAAGCCGGACTTTAGCAGCACCTTCTTGTCGGTCCAGGTGGAGCGTTCGGTCTAGAACTCGGCGAGGAGATTGGACTCCTTCACCTACGCCTCCTTCCGGGAAGTCTGGAGAAGCTCCACCTGCTCCGCAAGTTGCGTGGCCAGTTGGTCGCGCTCCTGGGCCAGCTCGTTGCACACTGCCTCCTTGGCACGTAACCTGGTGTTGGCTTCACCCAGCTGCCGCTGCAAGGCGGCATTGGCCTCTGCAAGAGTGGAGAAAGAAAAAAGATGTCAATGAGCAACAAAGAAGAAGTATAGTTGCCGGGGAGATCCGGCCCGACTGCTCAGCACTCGGCCTGAATCTCGGGGACTACGGCCCGCGGGTGCGCTATTGCGCCCCCGCAGAGAAAGAAAACAAGGACTTACTCCAGATTTCCGCCAGGTCGGCGGTCCGCCTATCCAGTCCTCGGACGTTGGAGTTGAAGGTGATCGCGTGAAGATTATGATAGTCCTACAATGAAGATAGCAGAAAAAAGTTAGCACTCGGAGCTCGCCAAGTAAAGTTCCGGGCCGCCTGCTCAGCAGTCGGCCCGAAACTCGGAGGCTACACCTAGTGGGTGCGCTGGCGCCCCCCCCCCAATAGAGAAGTACAAGAATCAAAGACAAAGAAGTGAGAAACATACCCGAATGGCCGCTCGCGAATCCAGGAGTGCCCTGTTGCACTGCTGAAGAGCGGTGGCCTCAGCTCGGAGTTTGGCCTGGACATCCAGGATCGCTTGATCTAAAGCGCCCGTCCCGCCTCCACGCACCCATTCAGCGGGAGCGGCGCTGGTTGCTTCGGCATCCGGGGCTAATGAGGTCGCAGCACCGGCTTCCAGCGGTCATGGCGCCGAAGTCGCCTTCGCACCTAGGCGGCGCGATGGTGTGCGGACCTCAGGAGTCGGGCTCGTCACCACCTCATTTCTGGCTGGCGGAGCCGGCGGGGCGGCCGGCTGCTTGTCCCGCGCCATGTCAGATGGCGGAGGCGAAGGCATGGCTACCTCCGGCATGGCGACGTCGCTAGCTCCCCTCTCCATGACTGGTTGTTCGTCACCGGCTCCCCCGGTTGGCGCCGTGAACTCCGGTGGCGGTGGCGCGAAGTTCAGGGGGATGACAAACAATAGAGTTTGGTGGTACGCGGCTTCTTCGGCCAGCTTCTTCGCCACGGCATCGGCCTCAGCGTCCGCCAGCTTCTTCAACGCGGCAGCCTCCGCCTTTTCCGCCTCCGCCTGCTCCCTGTGGGCGGCTTCCCGCTCCTCGCGCACCTCCCGTGCGTTTCGTTCGTGCGCCTCCCGGAGGTCGGCCGCAGGGTCGATTCGCCGGGTGGTGGCAGAAGTCTCCCCCGACCCAATGACGGAGGTGGCAAACGGCTTCTCAAGAGAGAGCAGAGCCCTAAATCAAGGAAATAAAGCAGAACAGCTCAGATAAATTCAACAAGAAAGGAAGGCACAAGGAAAAGACACTTACGCCGACACCATAGGGGGCACTTTCGGAAGCTTTTGAAGCTTGGCCGCCTTCGCAGCGGCCTCCTTCCGCCTGGTCACGGCGGTCGTGTTCTTGGTCTTTGTCGGTGCATTGCCAAACAAGACAACACCTTTTTTGCGCTTGCGCGTGCCGCCTTGAGCAGCCGGCTCGGCGGAAGGGTCCAGGTCCGCCTTGCCGGCGCCTCGTGCATGGCGCGGCTCGTCCTCGTCTTCGTCGTCATCGGGCCAGGTCTCGATGCCGCCCACGTCTTCGGAGGCGCTCGCTCCGTCGCCGCCCCCTATGGCATCGTCCTCCAGGGCGGCCGCCCCCAAGTCGGGGTCGACCACATCGCTCACTGCCCGGTCTGGCAGTTAGTCTCCACCTGGCCCTACGACGGCGGCCGTCGCTGGAGACATGAAGATCTGTGTTCACAAGAACGACTATTCAAGACGGCAAGACCAAAACCAAAACAAATACTAAAAAGGAAAGAGTTGAAGAACTTATAGGAGGTGGCGGGTTGGCCCGGGAGAATGGCCGCATACCGAATCGCCAAGACCCTTCCGATAGGTTGAGGTCGGAGATCTCGTTCACCATGCGGGTGACCTCGGCAGTCGGCATGTATCTCGTGCATGTTCGGCTTGGGTCCCGGTGCCCGTTCATCCGACAGATTAGATGAGGCCGGCCTTGGAGTGGGAGAACCCGGCGCTCGACGAAGGCGACCAGCAGGTCGGACGCCTTGAGGCTTGCCGCATCCGTCAGCACCCGGCAGGCGACCTCTAGAGAGGCCGACTTCGGCCACGCGGCCCGCGGTGCCCTCAAAGTCTGTGCCCCCATAAATAAGACAAGACATGTTGTGGCCATAGTGTAGCCCATCACCCCCATATCCAGGGCGGGGCGTGTCCACAGTGTCCTGCACCAACCGAGATCTCCGCACGGCGCAGCACTGTTGCCATCCCGCCCTTGACGTCACCCCTGTCAAGTGGAATCCTTTTCTGACGACGGCCTGTCGGTATGGCCTGCAGGCGGCGGGCTCTACCAGGCAGTGAGAGCCCAGAGGGCGGCAACACCTGACCAGTCGGACCCGAGGGAGGCCAGCCTCTAGCAGGCGGCCCACTCTTCCGTCGGAGTCCACGTGCCATTAACCAGACGAGACACGATGCGGCTGTAGTGATCTCCCACCAGACGGTGGGACTGTAGCCACGCCCCCCGACCAAGCATGCATCATTAGCATTACGGCTATAGTAACAAGCAGCCATCCAGGCCCGCGAGTTGCAGAGGCGGCCTGTCGGCTCCGTACCAGACCAGCCGGCAGGGCCCACCAGGCGGCAGGCCCCAGCGGCCGGCAGAGGAGCTGGCGACAGGAGACACCGTCAGCCGGGTCCTACACCCGGCCAGATTACCATTGTACCCCTGGGGGAAGGCCTATATAAACCCCCCCAGGGCACCCATGCAAGGGGTTCCCAACCTGTTAGACCTAGACACACACATAGAGAGAGGAGTGAGCTAGCCCTGCTTTCTTCTACCTCTACCATACAGCTCGAGGAGCACCATTGTACTCACTGGTGCCTTAGTAATCATGCGGAGACCCCGTAGAGCAGCACTAGGGGTGTTATCTCCTAGGAGAGCCCCGAACTTGGGTAAGATTCGCCAGCGTGCAAGACTTCGCCTCATCCCATTTCCTGGCACAGGCGACGTCGTACTAGCCCCCATCATGATTATCCATCCTTTGGCATATGTCGCACCAAACCCCCGACAACATGTGTGCCTGATTCCAAGCGGCACCAATGGAGTCACATCACTTAGCTGTAAAGCGAATTCTTCGATATTTTTCTTACACCCCGACACTAGGATTATGGTATCCAAATGGCTCAGATTTTGATCTAGTTGGATTCTCAGGTGCTGATTATGCTGGTGACAAGGTTGATCGCAAGTCTACATCTGGCACATGTCACTTTCTTGGACGATCTCTTGTCTATTATTCTTCAAAGAAGCAGAACTGTGTGTCTCTCACTACTAGGGAAAAGCTTATAGACAGACGCTTTGTAGTAGCGCGGGTTTATACCCCTCGCTACTGCTACTTACTAGTAGCGCGGGTTTTTATCCCTCGCTACTACTAAGTTGATAGTAGTAGCGCGTGTTTTTACCCCTCGCTATTACTAAGCGGTCTCTACCGTACCTCCCTGAGACATGCCATAGTAGTAGCGAGGGTTATAAACCCGCGCTACTACTAAGTGAATAGCTATAGCGCAGGTAAGATACCCACGCTACTACTGAGCGTATGCCTCCCTTGCCGCACCACTCCCACCCCGATCCTAAAGAAAAAAATATTCTGCTCCCACCCCACCAAACTCTCTCTCCAACCTCACCCCGCCCCCTCAGTTGACTCATCTCCCCATGACCTCCTTGTCGCCGCCAGCTCCCACGTCGGCCGGTTCCGGTGAGCTCTGGCGCGCGGAATACGCCCCCAAGCACCCCAAGCTCCGCCCCTCCCCTCCTCCCAGATCCATGCCTCAAGGCCTGCACCCTTGCCTTGAGGAGGTGAGGGGGAAGGCGGCGGTAGAGAGGCAAACGGCGAGGAGGAGCAGCACGCGACTCTTCCACCCAACGGCCGTGGAGTCGTCGGTGCGGGCCGTCAGCCTCACCGAGAAGAGGAGCAGCATGGCGGCAAGGACGATGAGGGAGAGGGGTCGTGGCTGAGGACGAGGCGCGCATACAGGTCCCTCCCGCAGTCGCTGTCGGGGCGGAAGGCATTTCTAATGATGAAGAAAGTGGTGAGATTAATCCTGAGTTGTTCCCTAGTAGCGGTGAGAATCCTGAGCCATTTAAGAAATTTAGATCTCTAATCATCTCACTATCCCTCAGTTTAATATATTCTTTTTCAGTCGAGGATATGCAATTTTTCTTGAGTTGCTAAAGACATTGCGGTATGCCTCCGGTTAATTAGCCTGAGCATAAGGGAAAATGTTTAGCCTGCGAACTTAACATATGTGCAGTATGCATGTGCCCTCCATGGCAGAAACTGCCATTTTTTGTTAAACAAGAGTCCATGTTGGCTGAGTCATGGATCATTTAGAACCGTCTAGTTCAGTCCCTGCCTATTTATGAGCTTCACATGGCCTCTGAGGGAGTCCTGGATTAGGGAGTGTCCGGATGGCCGGACTATACCTTCAGCCAGACTCCTGGACTATGAAGATACAAGATTGAAGACTTCGTCCTGTGTCCGGAAGGGACTTTCCTTGGCGTGGAAGGCAAGCTTGGCAATACGGATATGTAGATCTCCTACCATTGTAACCGACTTTGTGTAACCCTAACCCTCTTCGGTGTCTATATAAACCGGAGGGTTTTAGTCCGTAGGACAACATACAGAACAACAATCATACCATAGGCTAGCTTCTAGGGTTTAGCCTCTTCCATCTCGTGGTAGATCTACTCTTGTACTACCCATATCATCAATATTAAACAAGCAGGACATAGGGTTTTACCTTCATCAAGAGGGCCCGAACCTGGGTAAAACTTCGTGTCCCTTGCCTCCTGTTACCATCCAGCCTAGACGCACAGTTCGGGACCCCCTACCCGAGATCCGCTGGTTTTGACACCGACATTGGTGCTTTCACTGAGAGTTCCTCTGTGTCGTCGCCGTTAGGCTTGATGGCTCCCACGATCATCAATAGCGATGCAGTCCAGGGTGAGACCTTCCTCCCCGGACAGATCTTCGTCTTCGGCGGCTTCGCAGTGCGGGCCAATTCACTTGGCCATCTGGAGCAGATCGAAAGCTATGCCCCTGGCCGTCAGGTGAGATTTGGAAGTTTAAACTACACGGCTGACATCCGCGGGGACTTGATCTTCGACGGATTCGAGCCACTGCCGAGCGCGCCACACTGTCACGACGAGCATGATCTAGCTCTGCTGCCGAACAGTGCCCTGGAGGCCGCACCCGTATCGGCTTTGACCCTTAATTCGGAGCCAACTGCGCCGATCGAGGATGGGTGGTTGGACGCCGCCTCGGGGGCTGCGACCCCAATGGCGATCGAGCTGAACACCAGCCCCGCACTCCGCGAGACTCGTGACTCCAAGGAGTCAGACTCCTCTCCGGACTCCGAACCCTCCGCGCCCCTGCCGATCGAATCCAATTGGGCGCCGATCATGGAGTTTACTGCCGCGGACATCTTTCAGCACTCGCCTTTCGGCGATATTTTGAAGGCACTAAAGTCTCTCTCTTTATCAGGAGAGCCCTGGCCGGACTACGGTCAGCAAGGTTGGGATACAGACGATGAAGAAATTCAAAGCCCACCCACCACCCACTTTGTAGCCACTGTTGACGATTTAACCGACATGCTCGACTTCGACTCCGAAGACATCGACGGTATGGACGCCGATGTAGGAGACGATGAAGAACCAGCGCCTATTGGGCCCTGGAAAGCCACCTCGTCATATGACATATACATGGTGGACACCCCAAAGTAAGGAGATGGTGATGGAACAGCGGAGGATGACCCCTCCAAGAAACAGCCTAAGCGCCGGCTTCAGCGGCGCCGCTCAAAATCCCGCCAAAGCAAATACGGTGATTCCAGCACGGGAGATAATGATACTCCGGAGAGTGCCGAAGAAAACCCCCTCCAGCAAGATTCAGCACAGGAGGATGGAGAAGCCAACCCTCATGAGAGAGCGGCAGACAGAGAGGTCGAGGACGATAATTATATGCCTCCCTCCGAAGACGAGGCAAGCCTCGACGATGATGAATTCATCGTGCCAGAGGATCCCGTCGAGCAAGAGCGTTTTCAACGCAGGCTTATGGCCACGGCAAGAAGCCTCAAGAAAAAACAGCAACAGCTTAGAGCTGATCAAGATTTGCTAGTCGACAGATGGACTGAATTCCTGGCAGCCGAAGAGCATAAACTCGAACGCCCCTCCAAGAGCTACCCAAAGCGCAGGTTGCTACCCCGATTAGAGGAGGAAGCACTTAAACCTACATCACCAGCACTTGATACAGCCGACCGGCCACCTCGTGGCTGTGACAGAGAGTCCTCTCGGCCCTCCACTCATGCCGCACCCCGTACCAAGGCACGGGAAAATGCGCCTGACCTGCGAGATATGTTGGAGGACAAGGCAAGGCAAGCAAGATCGATCTACGGATCGCGTGGGCGCCCCACGACTCGAGACGGTAACCGTCACGCCGGACACAAATCCGGTAGGGCCGAACACAGTAGACAAAGCTCATTGGAGCTACATCGTGATATAGCCCAGTACAGAGGCGCCGCACACCCACTATGCTTCACAGACGAAGTAATGGATCATCAAATCCCTGAGGGTTTCAAACCCGTAAACATCGAATCATATGATGGCACAACAGATCCTGCGGTATGGATCGAGGATTATCTCCTTCATATCCACATGGCCCGTGGCAATGATCTCCGTGCCATCAAATACCTCCCACTCAAGCTTAAAGGACCAGCTCGGCATTGGCTTAACAGCTTGCCAGCAGGATCAATCAGTTGTTGGGAGGACCTGGAAGCCGCATTCCTCAACAATTTCCAGGGCACTTATGTGCGACAACCAGACGCCGATGACCTAAGCCACATAATTCAGCAGCCAGAGGAATCGGCCAGGCAATTCTGGAGACGGTTCCTAACAAAGAAAAATCAAATAGTCGACTGTCCGGACGCAGAGGCCCTAGCAGCCTTCAAGCACAATATCCATGACGAGTGGCTTGCCTGGCACCTTGGACAGGAAAAGCCGAAATCTATGGCAGCACTCACGACACTCATGACCCGCTTTTGTGGGGGAGAAGATAGCTGGCTTGCTCGTAGCAACAATATGACCAAGAACCCTGGTATTCGGATACCAGGGACAGTAGTGGCAGGTCGCGTCACAACAAGCAGAAGCGCCGCATTAACGGCGACAATGCTGAGGATACGGCAGTTAATGCCGGATTCAGAGGCTATAAATCCGGTCAGCGGAAAAAGCCATTCAAAAGAAATCCTAGGGGCCCGTCCAGTTTGGACCGAATACTCGACCGCTTGTGCCAGATACATGGAACCCCCGAAAAGCCGGCCAATCACACCAACAGGGATTGTTCGGTGTTCAAGCAGGTAGGCAAGTTAAATGCCGAAAATATCAACTAGGGGCTGCATAGCGATGATGACGAAGAGCCCCGACCGCCGAACAACAGTGGACAGAAGGGTTTTCACCCACAAGTGCGGACGGTGAACATGATATACGCAACCCACATCCCCAAGAGGGAGCAGAAGCGCACATTAAGGGACGTATACGCGGTAGAGCCAGTCGCCCCAAAGTTCAACCCATGGTCCTCCTGCCCGATTACCTTTGATCGAAGGGACCATCCCACTAGCACCCGTCATGGCGGATTCTCCGCATTGGTTCTAGACCCAATTATTGACGGATTTCATCTCACTAGAGTCCTTATGGACGGCGGCAGCAGCCTGAACCTACTTTACCAGGATACAGTGCGGAAAATGGGCATAGATCCCTCGAGGATTAAGCCCACCAAAACGACCTTTAAAGGCGTAATACCAGGTGTAGAGGCCAACTGTACAGGCTCAGTCACACTTGAAGTGGTCTTCGGATCTCCGAATAATTTCCGAAGCGAGGAGTTAATCTTCGACATAGTCCCATTCCGCAGTGGCTATCATGCACTGCTCGGGCGAACCGCATTCGCCAAGTTCAACACGGTACCTCACTACGCATACCTTAAGCTCAAGATGCCAGGCCCTCGAGGAGTAATTACGGTCAATGGAAACACCAAACGCTCCCTCCGAACGGAGGAGCACACGGCGGCCCTTGCAGCGGAAGTACAAAGAAGCCTCTCCAGGCAGTTCTCCAGTCCGGCCATTAAACGTCCGGACAACGTCAAGCGCGCCCAGAGTAACCTACAACAAGAGCACCTGGCACGTTCCGAGGAGGCGTAGCAATGCGGCCCCAACCCCAGCCCTCGCAAAAATGCGACGCCAGTGCTTCGCGTACATAACTACGCTCTAGAAATACCATGGGTACAGGGGGTGGGGCACCATCACGGCACGCCCAAAACACGGCTTAAACCGCACCAGGGGCTGCCGATTTTTTAATTTTTTGTTACTTTCAGGACTCCATTCTTCGGAAGGCCTATTCGGCAGTTCAATTGCCGCACAAATGATGCAAGAACCAGGGAAGCAGACAAGCCATGCCGCATTACGGAACTCCCAAGTGGTCTCTATCACGAGCAGTATACCTGTTTTGCATACCATTCCGCAGCCTGCCCCTGGAACGGACATGTTAAACAGTCCAACCTTTTGCTTATCGCATTATTTGTATCGTTCTGCTTTGATCGCAGCCCTTTTTAATAAACAATGCATAGCTTTTGTCTATTTTTGCATTACTTTTTTTTACAAATATATGTTCCTTAACGACATGTTGCACCCGTACACTTTGGTACCGCCAAAATACGCCAGGGGCTTTAGTACCCCTCAATATGGTGTGAGAAGTCCGAACACTTTAACAAGTGCGGCACCCCGAACTTATAGCATTATATGCATCGGCTCCGAATCATGTCTTGGGTCAATAGTTGGGTTTGCCCGGCTACTATGTTTTGGTGCCTTAAGTTTCGCTATGTCGGCTAAGGTAGCACTAGGAGAACTACTACGATTGTGCCCTAGTTGAGCTGGGTCGAGCACCTCAGTAGAGAAAGCTAAAACTGACTGTCATGATGAAGCAAGAGCTGGTCGCTGTTCGAGAGGTTTTTCGAGTCCCTAAAGACTTATGCCGCTTAGAGCGAGGATTTGGCTCTGTTGGCCCAAGGCGTGGATAGCGCCCCGAACTCGGTCTTCCGAATACCAGGGGCTTCGCCAAAATTTCAAATTATAGAATTCTATGGCTAAGTGAGAGTGTTCACGCATTATAGTCCGATTGCCTTGTTCGTTGTGCTGAGCGCCTCCCTCGAAGGACCCAAACATGGGAAAAAGAGCGCTCAGGTTTATCCCCGAACACCCCAGCACTAGCGGCACGAGGGCAGAAGCCGACGACTCGCCATCTCTCAGAATTGATAAACAGCCGCACAGAAGGTAATATTTTAAATTCCAACAGCATTGCTTAGCGCATATGAACAAGTTTTCAGCGCACAGGACAAAACGAGCGAGTTTTACTCAAAAAATACATCCCTGGAATATTCATCGGCCATAAGGCAGGCACCCTTCAGAACATCCTTATAATAATTCTTGGGCTTGCGATGCTCTTTCCCCGGCGGTGGCCCGTCCTTCACAAGCTTCTCAGCATCCAGCTTGCCCCAGTGCACCTTAGCACGGGCAAGGGCCCTACGGGCACCTTCAATGCAGACGGAGCGCTTGATGACTTCGAGCCTTGGACATGCCCCCACCAGCCGCCGCACCAGCCCGAAATAGCTCCCAGGCAGAGCCTCTCCAGGCCACAGCCGAACTATGAGGCCCTTGATGGCCTGTTCGGCCGCCTTGTGGAGCTCGACCAGTTGCTTCAGCTAGTCGCTTAGGGTCATGGGGTGTCTGGCCTCAGCATACTGAGACCAGAACACCTTCTCTGTCGATCTGCCCTCCTCGGCTCAATAGAATGCGGCGGCATCGGACACGCTACGAGGAAGATCTGTGAACGCTCCTGGAGAGCTCCGAAGTAACAAGTAACTCACGTTTATGTGTTTGCTTTGCATAAAGAATGCCTTACCCGCTACTATATTTTTCACCGCATCCAACTCTCGGAGGGTCTTCTGGGATTCAGCCTTGGCAGACTTGGCATTTTTAATAGCCACCGCGAGCTCGAACGCTCGCGTCTTTGAGTCAAGCTCCAAACTCTCAGGTTTTTTCATGAGAGCCTGGAGCTCTTGCCGCACCTTTCCAACCTGGGCCTCATACTTCTCCCGCTCGGTGCGCTCCATGGCCGCCCTCTTCTCGGCCTCGAGCAGCGCTTGCTTAAGGGTCGCCACCTCAGACGTGGCCCCTACAATAGCCACGATAATCCTGTCATTTTTTGCAATTGCACCTTTTTTATATATATTTAAACAAGGTATTTCTTACCTTCCTTGTCCTCGAGCTGCTTCTTGGCACGCCCGAGCTCTTGCTCAGACTGCTCGAGGTTCTGCTTTAGCGTGTCCACTTCCGCAGTCAGTGTGGCGGACACCAGCAGAGAAGCCTGCATACTCATATTGACTCCTTTTTGTTAGACTCCTGCGAATTTTATTTGATCCTCTATTCGGCTTTTCTTCCCGAACGCCAAACAGAGCATCAGGGGCTACTGTCTATGCGGTAATATTATTTACACATTCTTTACTTACCTCAAAGCCTGTTAAAAGGCTAGCCCAAGCTGCAGTCAGTCCACTCTTGGCGGACTGAACCTTCTGGACCACCGCACTCATAATGGTGCGGTGCTCCTCGTCGATGGAGGCGCCTTTGAGCACCTCCAACAGATTGTCCGGCGCCTCCGGTTGGACAGGGGTCACCGGCACGGTGGGCTTGCTCCTCTTGGAAGGAGGTCGCCCACCGGACTCTGGAACCTTTGAAGGTTCCGGAGCGGTGTCCAGCCTAGAGCCGGACTTGGAGCCCTGGGGTTTTTTATCCCCTTTACTCCTGGAGTCCGGGAGGTCGCCTTGCGGCGCCTCCAGGACCACCTCCTCCTGGCTTGGAACCTGTTGGGACAACACTTCGGCGTCGTCTGTAGGGCGGGGAGAGGTAGCCGTCGGAAGCAAATTCACATCCGACGAGTCCAGTGAACCGCTCGACGACGCGTTGAGACGGTCTTTGGGTGGGCTGCATAATCATATTCGACATAAGGGAAAGCTGTGCAATAAAGGAATACTATGGATTACTCTGGTATCCGGATACTTACGATTTCGCCAGGGGCTTGGCCCTGAGTGGCCACTCCTCTCCGCCGTCGTCGGCGTCGGTGGAGTAGTCCAGAGGAAGGGTTTTCCCCTTCTTGGACCCTTCGGCCTCCCCAGTGAGGGCGGCCTTCCTTTTCTTCTCTCCTCCCGCTGGAGGGGGAGAGGTCACTTCTTCCTCCTCCTCGTCTTCACGGGAGGAATGCGCCTTGGAGCCGTCGGATGATGAACCCGACACCTCCTGGCGCCGGGCACTTTTTCGAGTCCCCATGGCCTTCTTCGTGGCTTTCTTCTCCGGCACCACATAGGGTGCCGGAACCAGCAGCTTCGCCAAGCGGGCATCGGCTGGGTCTTCGAGAAAAGGAGCCGGACAGCCGATCTGTCCGGACTTCGCCTGCCAATCCTGTCAAAGGTAAGGGAGCTTAGATCCCGCATAGAGTTAAACTATGAAAAACTAATACCCTGTAAAAGGTACAAAGAACTTACCGCGCTAGCGTGACTCTGCGCGCTGAATCCGCGATCCTCGGTAGCGGATGCGGGAGCCTCGGCGCCCTTGAAAAGCACCTTCCAGGCATCTTCGTACGTCGTGTCGAAGAGCCTGCTCAGAGTTCGGTGGTGCACCGGGTTGAACTCCCACAGATTGAAGACCCTTTGTTGACACAGGAGGATCCGGCGGATGAGCATAACCTAGACTACGTTGACAAGCTTGAGTTGCTTGTTCACCAGGGTTTGGATGCATGTTTGCAGTCCAGTCACCTCTTCTTTGCTGCCCCACGACAGGCCCATCTCTTTCCAGGATGTGAGCCGCGTTGGGGGTCCGGACCGGAACTCGGGGGCTGCGACGCACTCAGGGTCACGTGGCTCGGTGATGTAAAACCACCCCGATTGCCACACCTTCAGGGTCTCCAAAAAGGAGCCCTTGAGCCATAAGACGTTGGGCATCTTTCCCACCATGGCGCCTCCGCACTCCGCCTAGTTGTCGCGCACCACCTTCGGCTTAACATTGAAAGTCTTGAGCCATATGCCGAAATGGGGGCGGATGCGGAGGAAAGCCTCGCACACGACGATAAATGCCGAGATGCTGAGGATGAAGTTCGGGGCCAGATCATGGAAATCCAGGCCGTAGTAGAACATGAGTCCCCAGACGAATGGGTGGATAGGAAAGCCCAGTCCGCGGAGGAAGTGGGGAAGGAACACTACCCTCTCATGGGGCCTTGGGGTGGGGAGGAGCTACCCCTCTTCAGGAAGCCGGTACACAATGTCATTAGACAAGTATCAGGCGTTCCTCAGTTTTTTGATGTGTCCCTCCGTGACGGAGGAGACCATCCACTTGCCTCCCGCTCTGGACATGGCTGGAAAAGGTTGAGGTGGGGAGTGCGGACTTGGGCGCTGGAGCTCGAGTGCACGAAAATGGATAGGCAAAGGAGGAAGAAGGCATAGGTGAAAAGGTGGATCCGTATCCCCTTATATGGGTGGATGCAACTGCGTGTCCCCACCAGCCTGGTAAAACTCGCTTATCTCCAAGCGCCGTAATCAATGGCACGGTTGGGTTACCCACGCCCGTATTGGTGAGAATCCCGGAATAAGGGGACACGATCTCTGCTTCGACGAGACGTGCCAAGGAAACCGCCTCGCATGACACGCTGAGGTGGGAGAATAAAACAATTCGAATAAAGGCTTGGCCGTGGTGCGATGTCACACTACGGAATACGTCAGCAGATTAGATTTGTGTAAGTATTATTCTCTCTATGGCAATATGTGGAAACTTATTTTGCAGAGCCGGACACTATCTTTGTCTTCAAAATCTTCTATGAAGTACTTGGAGGAGGAACCCGCCTTGCAATGCCGAAGACAATCTGTGCGCCGGACTCGTCGTCATTGAAGCCTGGTTCAGGGGCTACTGAGGGAGTCCTGGATTAGGGGGTGTCCGGATGGCCAGACTATACCTTCAGCAGGACTCCTGGACTATGAAGATACAAGATTGAAGACTTCGTCCCGTGTCCGGAAGGGACTTTCCTTGGCGTGGAAGGTAAGCTTGGCGATACGGATATGTAGATCTCCTACCATTGTAACCGACTTTGTGTAACCCTAACCCTCCCGGTGTCTATATAAACCAGAGGATTTTAGTCCGTAGGACAACATACAGAACAACAACAATACCATAGGCTAGCTTCTAGGGTTTAGCCTCTCCAATCTCATGGTAGATCTACTCTTGTACTACCCATATCATCAATATTAATCAAGCAGGACATAGGGTTTTACCTCCATCAATAGGGCCCGAACCTAGGTAAAACTTCGTGTCCCTTGCCTCATGTTACCATCTGGCCTAGACGCACAGTTCGGGACCCCCTACCCGAGATCCGCCGGTTTTGACACCGATAGCCTCCCATGGTAGTTTCTGAAGGCTGGACAAACCATGTGAAAATGAGAATAGATGTATGGGCATGGTTCTGTATGGGTGTTAGGTAAGTGTTTTTGCTGATTGTGTGAAATTTTGCAGGTAATTGTAGCATGCTATATTAATGCTTTGGACAAAATTACATTATTCGTCACCCCTGCTCAGCTCAGAGAGGTACCTCATCCCGTCGTCCCCTGATAATTGTATTGGTAGCAGGTACTGGAGCATGCTATGCAGAGGCCTAGTTTGCCATGTTGATAATTGTGAGTTACAAACCAAGGTTTCAGTTTGAGAAAAAAGAGGTCTGGACCTCTTTTTCTAGAAGTTAGAAAAAAGCATTGTATCAGGAATACAAGTGAATATGAAACTATTGTTGTTGGTTTAGCCAAACACCTCACAGTTTTCAAAACTACAGTTTTATAGAAACCATAGTATTCTGATTGAGCTAAGCTAGCAGTGTATCTTCACCTGTGGGAATCAAGGTGCATATGCTCCATATCTTTTTTCACATTCCATACTAGATTGAATAACAGGAATTGCCAATCAACTATAAAAAATAAATTTAATTACCAATCTGCACGCACAAGACATATATCTTTCTCACCATTTTAAACAGTAACCATTGATACTCCACGTGTACATTTTCTAAGAATTACTTCATATATGTAGGCTGGCAGCGGTGTTCACAAATCACCATGGAGAAAGTAAAGATCTCGAGAGGATTCCATTTGTTTGCGCTATGTATTGTCTTTCGAAGCACGTGCAGGAAAAAACACACACAAAAATGCTAGTTCGTTTTACGGCCTTTTGTAGCAAAAGAAAATGAAAAACACAAAAAATGTTTGTTTCTCTGCCTTTTGTAGTAATGGAGAATGAAAGTCACAAAAAATGTTTGGAGGAGTGGTCTCTGTGATTTGGGGGTAGTGGGCCGGGTGTGGTCGGACTCGAATTCTCTGCTATGGGTTTGGAGGAGTAATGTTTCTAGTTCTGCAGATATTCAAGCTCTGGCAGACGAAGTGTCTGTGCGTGAGAAGCGAGACGGCGGCTAAGGCTAGCGTGGAAGAGGTACTCTTCAGTTGCTTCATTCGGTTTTACTTAGTTTTGTGTCCTTGCTGGATGTACATGTACCCTAGTTAAACATGTGTGGTGCTCGCTTTGCCCAATTTTCTGTTTAAGGATTAGCTATTGTAGGGCAGATGCTATGTAGAGAATCAATTAATTTCCTCTAGAAATGCTCGAGTGGTGATTTGGCGAAATTTGGAAATACTAGTTCTGCATCATGGCATGGATACTGTTAAGGGAGATATTATCTATTTATCCGGCCAAAGCGCATATGCGAAGCCTTTGATTCGAGGTAAAAATGGTGCATCACCTCTCCCTACAAGGTGTTAGTTTTAGCATCTAGTTCTGCATCATGGCTGTAAACTGAACTTGGTTCAGTTAAAAACTGCACTGTCCAATTTGGACAGCAAGCTTAGATCTGAAAAATGAGTTAGCTAGGCTTAGAATTTTGAGTTGGCCCCTTCACATAAGTTTTAGATAAAGTTCCAAGGTTTCTTTAGAGTATTTATTTGTGTCGTTTGGATGTACGTTTTGAGAGCAGCCATCAATTTAGTTTGCTGTCCCAAAATATATGTTCCTGGGTACAGTATTTTGATATGGGAGATTAGGCCCTGTTAGAGGTGGTATTAAAATAAAGTTACAACATGAAAATTTTAGAGGCTCTTATGTAGATACTTAAACACATATCACTTGTCAGGTTTCGTTCGTTATATTAAATGCTATGAAATTATCAAAGTGAGTTGTACTATGATGGACAGAATTTTATGTTTGGACTTGGGTGAATGTAACCAGACTTACACTCTCAGATTTAGATAACATCATATGTTCAGAGTTCAGTTCTTTTCTTATCTGAAACTAACATATTTTACAATGGGCATGATGGATGTTGCAAGTTCATTGATGACAGCCAAGGGTTCATGCTCGGAAACGACTACATCTTGCTCCATGTTGTCGGCTCAACTAGAGTCCTTAATCATGAGGAGATGGGACACGTCGATTGTTAGAGTACAGTTGACAGGTGCATTTTGTGAAATTCTAGCCAGAAGATTGATAGCATGCTTGCCTGCTTGTTCTTTTCAGTTCAAATAAATGTTCCTTTTCTTGTTGAATCCAAAGTAGCTAGCGGAGATCAAGCGGAAAGGTTGTTGATTGTCCCAGAGTTCTTGGACCATTTAGTTTGAATAGCCAGTGAGGAATTAAGCATATATTTTCGGCATGAGCCCCTTTAAATTGCTAGATGAGAAAGAATCTTAACTTAATTAATGGGTCTTGTGAATTGGAATATACCATTTAGTTGAACTAATGCAATTTGCGTACTAACAAGTTTTCACTTTCTCGACATGGGAGCAAGGGTGATCAACGCTGACTAGCGTAGCCGGTGGGCGATGTGCTCTTCAACCACTCAGAGGCGGACTTCTCCGCGAAGCTGGTGACCATGTCGCGTAGATGATTGTCCAGGTGATTTCGACGCCAGAGGTCGCCGAGGTGGTGGACCTCGACGCCACCGTCCGGGGGAGGGAGGATTCGGGTCCACAGGCGTCTAAGCTCCGAGCCTTGGTAGATACATCTAGTGAAGTTGTCTGTTTAGGTTGGTGACGGAACACCAGGGAAGGTACCCACCTTTCGATGATCATTGTGTGTTTGAAGTTAAATGGAATCTTGAGAATGTTATGTGACGTTGGTTTGGTTTGCACTGAACATATTACCATCCATGAATACTACATCTAACTTTTATTTTTTTAATTCCTAAATTATTAGTAGTAGTGTGGGAAACAAATGAGCGCTACTAGTAGTTAGGTTAGTAGTAGCGTGGGAAATAATAAATGAGCGCTACTAGTAGTTAGGTTAGTAGTAGCGTGGGATATAAGTGAGCGCTACTAGTAGTTAGGTTAGTAATAGCGCGGGTGCACCCGCACTGCTACTAACTTTTAGTTGTAGCGCGATACTAGTAGCGCGAGTACCCGTGCTACTAGTAGCATTTTACCCGCGCTGCTAGTAGCCTTTTTCCTAGTAGTGTCTCTCCACTTCTAAATCTGAATACATTGCTGCTGGATCTTGCTGCGCTCAGCTTCTATGGATGAAGCAAACCCTAAAGGACTATGGCATCCATCTGAATAATGTGCCACTCTACTGTGACAATGAAAGCACCATCAAGATTGCCAATAACCTAGTTTAGCACTCGAAGACAAAGCACATTCAGATCCGTCATCATTTTCTCAGAGATCATGTCATGAAGGAAGATATTGATATCATTCATGTCAGCACTGAAGAGCAATTGGCACATATCTTCACAAAGCCCTAGGATGAGAAAAGGTTTTGCAAGTTGCGGTGTGAGATAAATATCTTAGAATCCTCGAATGTCCTGTAACTGGACACACATCCTAACGCTTATGCATGTCATGACTTAGATGTGCAACACATGAAGTAATGTATATCTTCAAGTAATGAAGACATACACTCTAAGTGTGAATACATTAATGCGGAATTTGACTTCGGAGCGCCATGATAATTGTGCGCCATGTCTGGGTCTAATACGTCCTATACGGTGGGTAACGCCACCACCAAACTCTTGCTTGACGTTTTTATGTCACATTTGCATACTCTTCGCATTTGATTTGTCTTCAACACTGATTTGATCTCAGGTTTATCTTCACAGTGATTGATTTGGTCTCATACTATGTTCTGTCCTCTACAACATTCACTTATAGCTATGTCTTTTTGTTTGAATCTTTTGATCTAAGTGAATGTGATCGGACCCTAACCCCCTCTATGCTTCTATGTCAGAGTCTATCTATCTAAATCATATGCATTCTATTGAAACTAACGATTATCTTCTCTGAGTCCTTGTCAGCAGAAGACACAGAGATAAAAATTTAATCTATTTTAATGCTATATCCTTTTTGCCTGAAACCTGGAGAAGCCGGAACAACCACCCGACAATCCAGGTGTGCGTGGGAACATGGAACAACTTCCAATGTGTTGCATGCATGCCACATGTCCTTCAAATGTGAACCGCCAGGGGCACCTGCATAATAACGTTGTGCCGTCCCTATCTCTATAAATACACACCTCACCGCAGTCATTATCTCTTCTTCCACCCCCTCTCCTCACACCAAAACCCTAGCGCCTCCGCTGGCTCGCGATGACGCTGGAGACGAAGCGCTTAACTGCCACGACATCTTCGACGCCGCCTTCACGCCGGCCGCGGACCTCATCATCTCCGCTGCCATCATAGGTGTCTTCCTCGCCAAGTTAGGGCACGGGAGATTGAACTGCTTGGCGTCCCTCTTGACTTCGTCTAGCAGTTCTTCGTGTGGTAATTAAATCTCACTTTTACAGCCTCTTTTTATTCGTCAGATCCATCCACTTCAACCAGAAGTGGTTTCTAAGCGTGCAAATCAGGATCTATCTTCTTTGCATCTCATATCATGCCAAGTATATTCACTTATGCTTCACTACTATTTAGATTCCTCACTTTTACTTATTCTTGGATTCATACAAATCTAAAACCAACTCTCATCAAATAAGTGAATGTCTTCGCACTATGAGGTCAATGTCTTCAAACTGATTTATCTTCAAAATCTTCTAGGAATGCATATGACCTCTTCCCCTTCCCTCGCACCTCTAATGCTGTCATAGGTACATGTCCGTGGGAGAATCCCTTAGTTCTCATAGTCTGCATTCGTTTCTAGAATTCTTACAGCGACATATCAATTCTCCTGAAGCCAGTTCATGTTTGACCAGTAGAAGGAAGCCATTCACAGTCTTGAAGCCTTTCAGATTGAATACTATGGCCACTGAGAAATCTGCTAGAAAGGGTAGCAGGCAGCGCCGTGGGGATACAGCCAAGGACCTGCCACCAGATCTCTTTGAACTGTACAAGTCCGATCCTAAAGAAACCTATGGTGAGCGCAACACCCGAATCCAATGGATTCGAAGATATTGGGCAGAGGAATGGTTCAAGTACAGATTTGTGACCGCTGAGTATGCTGAAAAGAACGCCATCAAGCGACCATGGGGAGATATTATATACAGAGGTCTGCAGCCCAAGAAGAATCCCATGAAGATTTCTGGGCATGAATTGACACCGGCTGCCATTCTGAGGAACAAAGATGAAACCATTGATCTGTCAAACGACGAAGACTTTGGTGATGATGCTCTTGAGCTTCTAATCAAGAGCAAGCAAGAGGCGGAGATCTTCAATGATCTTCCCCTCTTTGATGTGGAAATTCTGATCAGCTTCATTGATGAGTGGTTCAATGACCAGAGCATCATCATCGATGATCTTCAGCTGCCAATGGACATCAGTGTCACCTTCCATGCAACCATTGCAAATGAGCTGGCCTTGGCTCAGAAGATCGTCGAGCTGAAGAACAAAATTGATCATGAGAAGGCACAGTTCAAGAAGCACATGGCAAAGCTCAGCGTAGCTGTTGTTCAAAACTTCAAGCAGATGCTGCATAACCTCAAGGAGCAGTTTCACCAGAAACGCGAGGAAGCCAAAGGCTCAAGAGAGCGGATGAAATACTTCACAGAGAAATGTGTTCAAGCGCACAATGAGGCTGAGAAGGACAAGGCACTAGGGCGTCCTGGCATCGATCCTAGAATGGCTGCTAAACAGAAGAAGAAGTCTGTTGCGGCTCACACTGGAGCACCAAGGCAGGAAGAACCTAGCATTATCTTCCCTGCCGGCATGACAGGCTCGAAGCCTAAGGCCCCCTCAGCAGCTTCTGAACTAAAGAAAACCAGGGCAGCTGAAGCTGATGCCAGGAAGCGCAAGCAAAAGGATGCCTCTGATGGTGCTCCATCAACCAAGAAGCGGAAGACAAGGTCTTCGTGAAAAGAGCGTGCTACTGCCCCAGAGCCACTTGTTGTTTAGCCCATCTTAGTTGCACGTCCTGCCTCGTCCAACCAAGAACGTCAACTTGTAGTTCACGAGCCTGCTACCACAGATGCTCCCGAAGACAAAGAAGCACCAGTTGTTGACCCCATCACAGCTGAAGACATTGGTCGTGAAGACAACGTAGAAGATGATGAAGTCCTTCCTCAGACCGAGCACTAACCGGTATCATCGCCTGTTCTCACAAACATGGAACTCATCAGCATTGGTCGTCCTTTGACACCAATTTCTTAGGATGCTTCATGGGCTGATCACCCCCAACAAGACACCCCGATTCAAAATGAGACTCCGAAAACTCAAACCCCTCATGTCACCACTCCGGTGCTTGACGATGACTACATGGTGCATACCACTCCATCACCATAGGTGTCACTCACATTCCGCAGGCTTCCCAAAGGCCCTAGGCCTCCAGTCACCATGTCGAGCATTCCAGAAGGAGAAGAGCAAAAAATCTCAGTCGCACGTGAAGTGTTTCCTGAAGCCACTCCTACTGTGAATGTCTCTGATTCTGAAGCCAAAGCTACTGAAGACATTCCGGCTGCATCAGCCGAAGAAAATCCAGAACCAAGACAAGAAGAATAAGAAAGAGTTGCCACACCCCCTGTCACTTAAGAAGTTGTTCTCGAGGAGAACGTGTGAGTGCCCGACCCTCCTGCTACTGAAGAGGAGCTTGAAAACATTGAGGCAGCCACAACCAACACTGTTGAAGCCAATGACGCTATCATGGCTGAAAATCCTGTGGCGCCTGAAGCTAATGCTGCACCTGAAGCTAGTGTGCATCCTGAAGCTACAGTCAACGCCGAAGCTGCAGTTCCATCCCCAAGGCCTCACACTGTTGAGCAGGCGTTTGATCGCGGCCAACATGTCACTATCAAATGGCCTATTCTGGTTCCTCCCACTGCTCCCGGTTCACAATATAAATTCCATGTGGAGCACAGGCCTCAGGCCCACAAGCCAAAGCCCAGACTGCCACGGTGTCCCGATGCTGCAACAGCACCAGGCTCGTTCAGTGTCAACAGCTTCAGGGCACACAACACATTCTTCGATGGTGCCAAGAACCCGTACTCGAAGCCAAAGATCTCATCTGATTGCTTCTGGAGCTTTCCGCAGCGTAGTTATTACTCATGCGTCTTATATAATCAAGAGCGGATATTTCCTCACATGCGTATGGACTGTGAAGCCATTGCTGGACTGCCCTTCTTGGAAGAAGCTCTAGACTGTTTCAGAGATGTTGGCCTTCTACAGTTTGTTATTGACAAAGAGCATTGGAACGAAGAGCTTCTATTGCAGTTCTATGCTACTCTTCACATTCGTGGCTACAACAGGGATTCGAAGACTTGGGTCCTTGAGTGGATGACAGGTGATGTGCACCATGAAGCCAAAGCTCAAGATATCAGCGAGCTTACTTCCCTGCCCACTCTAGGTGAATACTATGAACCTGGTTGACAGCTACACAGGAATGCATTAGAGAGCACAGAAGCCTGAGCCCAACATGAGTCAGATGCTCAGCATGATGAAACCACTGCCACAAGATGCTGAATATCCTAAGGAATTCTTTGTCGAAGACCATGAGTATCTGCCCCGAACCATTTATCACATTGTAAGGCAAACTCTATGGCCCGTCAAAGGAAATTCTCCTGCAGCCAAGCTTGAAGGCGCGATGAAGACATTGGTGTTCTATATCCTAAATGGCACCAATTTCAATGCTCAAGATTTCTTCATCAGGCAACTTGGTGCATCTAGAATTGATCTATTTGGCCTGAAATTTTATGCTCCATGGGTGATGGGCTTAATCAAGCTTCACTCTTCTGTCAGCTATCAGCCCTCTGCACGCAATCATCTTATCTTATTGCTTGAGGTTGATATGTCTGTTGAAGTCATCTACCCTGAGCCTGCCAAGGAGCCACTTTATCTTCAGAACGTTGATCAACAAAGCTTCACGCAACCAATTGAAGGAGTCATTGCTACCACTCATGTCTATCCTCTGGCCGGCAATACACGTGCACCTCGTCATGAACCTACTGAAGCCACTGACATCACCATTGCTCAAAGCCCTCGAAAGCAGTCTCCTTTGCCCAATGATCGAGAGCTTCTCGTGGCCTTGCAACAGAAACAAGATAGGCACCACGACTGGCTAAAGCGTCAGATGCAGAGCATCTTGGTGGACGTCAATCACATCAGAAACTTGGCCACCAAGAACTCATTTGTTTCTCATGAAGCCTGCAGGAGGTCCTGGAAGAGTCTCACACTTCTCTGCTCCGAAGATGATCTTCACGAAGATGGCTTCACTGAGGGTTTCAAATTTGACTCCACTCCTCCTTGCAATGCAAGCTGGCGTCGAACTCCACCCATTGAAGATTCAGAGTATTCATCTTCGACTGCAACTGTTGTTGCGAGAGTCGTCGAAGAAGAAGATGACGCCACTTCACCAGCCATGGCTTCACTGTGTCTCGACACTGCATCAGGTCCCTTTGCACCACCGAACTCCAATGTCGACCCTGCACCTTCATCTACTCCTGATGGGAACGAGTAGATGCTCTATGTCTTCAAATCTTTTTCGTCCTTACTAACAAAAGGGGGAGAAGCATATGAGTTGATAGTCTCCACGATGGTCCATATGGGTTGTTGTTATTTTTGCTAAGTGGTTACAATTCTCATTTTTGATACATTTGGTTCTTTGGGTTGTAACACTTAAACTTGATGGTTGTCTGCCACTTTGTAATGCGATGATAAATTCCGCATGAAGTCATTCCACAAACGTCCATTTATCCTTATGCATGTCATTTTCTTCATCATATCTTTATACGCATAATGAATTGTCTTCATCAGTTGAAGAGGATCTCCACAATTAAACCCTGCAATGTGCATTTGCATTCAAGAGCAAACCACTTATATGCACATCTTTAGGGGGAGCCTTTTGCTACTTATGAAGACAATACCTTTACCCCTACAATTTCACATACTTTAATCCTCGTTGAAAACTTCAAGCAGTTTGTCATCAATCACCAAAAAGGGGGAGATTGTAAGTGCATCTAGTGCCACCCCTAGTTGGTTTTGGAGTATTGACGACAAACTTGGTTGAGGGACTAATGTGTTTATGAGAATTGCAGGATAACACAGGCAGTAGTCCCTCATTGATTTGGTTTACCTACTAGAGGTGACCCCTAAAAATGTGTGAAGACATTGAAGACAATGGTGGTCTGTGAACAGATTCAAATTCAAGACTATGACATGAGAAGACATCGCATGAAGACTATGGATTGCGAAGGCATAGTTGTTTTGTAGTTTCCTTTTCTTCTTTATTGAGTCATAGGAACCACTGCACAGTTAAGTGGGGTCCAACTGAACAAAGTCAGAGTGACTGAAGTGATGATCAACCAAATCCTATGTCTTCGAGCGAAGACAATGAGAGCAAATCTTATCCAGAGCTGGATAAGTTAGCTTTACTTGTAGCCCAAGTCAAGCTGCCGCGTGTGTTTGAAATCTGACCGTTGGACATGTGTCAGTTCCTTAGTGACCCAGGGTCATTTCGGACAAATCAGGTCGGGTTGCCTCCTGGCTATAAATAGCCCACCCCCTACACCATAAATTGGTGGCTCCTCCGAGTTAGTACACGACTTTTGTCGTTTGAGAGCAACCCACCACCGAAGCCTTTGAGAGAGAAATCCGTGCAAGGACAAAACCCTAAACACCCAGAGCCAAAGAGTGTTAGGCATCACTAAAGTCTTTCTGTCTGCGTGATCTGAAGACTTGTTACACTTGAGGACTGTGAATCCTCTAGCCGGTTAGGTGTCGCGTTTGAGCATCCAAGAGTCTTTGTGGATCGCCGGGGAACAAAGTGTGTGAAGGTTTGGAAGTCTACCTTGAAGACTTACTAGAGTGATTGGGCGAGGACTATTTGTCCTTAGCTCAAGGGGAATAAGGTGAAGACAGGATCTTCTGAGTTAAATCTCAGCCTCCCTAACCAGACGTACAATTGTCAGAACAACTGGAACTGGTCCAACAAATCCTTGTCCTCGCCAACCAACTGGTTCTATCCTTTACCTCTCTTCAAGATCATGGAACTTGCCATGCTGGTGAAGAAGTTCCAGAGGTTCACCAAGAAGAAAGGCTCCAGACAGTCTTCAAGATCCAGCTCAAGAAATGAGGAAGCTTCCTCCCGTGACTACAAGAAGAGAACTTTCCACAAGTGCAAGAAACCTAGTCACTACATCTCTGAATGTCCTCAATGGAACAATGAGAACAACAAAAAGAAGAAGAGCAAGGAATATGATTCTGATGACAAGAAGAAGAAGAAGAAATCCTCAGAGTCTTCTTCCAAGTCTTCGTCGAAGTCTTCATCACACAAGAAGAGCTCATCCAGCAAGGCTCGTGCGTTTGTTGGAAAGGAGATGGATTCAGCGGAGGAGTCTGCATCTGAGGAGGTGAAGATGGAGTCTGAAGAGGAATCTGATTCAGGCGTGGCAAGCCTGGCTCTAGCTTCAGCATATGTCACTAAGTCCATCTTCAACACTGGATACAATGGCCTCGTCACCAACGCTGATGCTAATGATGAGGATGACTCTGCACCCACCTACTGCTTCATGGCATGTGCTGCCAAGGTAGACTCACGCGATGCTTACTATCAAACATCAAGTGAAGATGACTCTGAATGTGAATCTAAACCTAGCTACAAAATACTTGCTAAAATTGCAACACAGCAACAGACTGCTATTGAACATATTCAAAAATTGCTAGACAAAAGCGATGACCTGTTGGACGCGGAAATGACCCGATCTCAGTCCTTAATTAAAGACATTAAAAATCTTCATGTTAAGTACGAGGAACTTGAAAGTCGTCATGAAACGTTGTCTTTAACAACTCATGAAAAGCTTTCCTACGATTATCTTCAAAGGAAGCAGGAACTTGAGAAATTGAGAGCGGCTCATGAAGATCTTCAAAAAGAGAATGAGTCACTCCACGCTCAACAGATTAGTTCCGCTCAGGCAGGATTTGAACCACCATGTCTAAAATGCATTGAGCATGATAACACTACTTCTGTTATCTGAGATACTTGACTGGCTCAACACACATGAGTTCCAGTTATCTGAGAAAAGAGATATCTATGGTCCCAACTATGGCCGAACACATGCTTTGAAGGCAAAGGTTGTTTCCTCATCTGAAGATGAATCTGACTGCAGTTCTGAGGATCATGAAGACATTGGAAAGGAACTTGCCATGCTAGTGAAGAAGTTCCAGAGGTTCACCAAGAAGAAAGGCTCCAGACAGTCTTCAAGATCCAGCTCAAGAAATGACGAAGCTTCCTCCCATGACTACAAGAAGAGAACGTGCCACAAGTGCAAAAAACCTGGTCACTACATCTCTGAATGTCCTCAATGGGACAATGAGAACAACAACAAGAAGAAGAGCAAGGAATATGATTCTGACGATAAGAAGAAGAAATCCTCAAAGTCTTCTTCCAAGTCTTCATTGAAGTCTTCATCACACAAGAAGAGCTCATCCATGAAGGCTCGTGCGTTTTTTGGCAAGGAGATGGATTCTGAGGAGGAGTCTCCATCTGAGGAGGTGGAGATGGAGTCTGAAGAGGGATCTGATTCAGGCGTGGCAAGCCTGGCTCTAGCTTCAGCATACGTCGCCAAGTCCATCTTCAACACTGAAGACAATGGGCTCGTCACCAACGCTGATGCTAATGATGAGGATGACTCTGCACCCACCTACTGCTTCATGGCCCGTGGCGCCAAGGTAAACTCACGCGATGCTTACTATCAAACATCAAGTGAAGATGACTCTGAATGTGAATCTAAACCTAGCTACAAAACACTTGCTAAAATTTCAACACAGCAATAGAATGCTATGGAACATATTCAAAAATTGCTAGACAAAAGCGATGACTTGTTGGACACGAAAATGACCCGATCTTAGTCCTTCATTGAAGACATTAAAAATATTCATGTTAAGTACGAGGAACTTGAAAGTCGTCATGAAACGCTCTCAACAACTCATGAAAAGCTTTCCCACTATTATCTTCTAAGGAAGCAAGAACTTGAGAATAGGAGAGCGTCTCATGAAGATCTTCAAAAAGAGAATGAGTCACTCCGCGCTCAATAGGTCAGGTCCGCTCAGGAAGGATTTGAACCACCATGTCTAAAATGCCTTGAGCGTGATAACGCTACTTCTGTTGCTGGATGTTCTACTGCTACTACTGTTGCAATATCTTCAACTACTGATGTGGTAACTAACCCCTCTACTGAGGATACCACTACTATTGCTGATGAGAATGCCAGGTTGAAGACATTGCTTGAGACAGGAATGTACAAAAGTCTCAAAGGGCATCAGACACTATGTGATGTCCTCAAGAAACAGATTCTGAACCGAAACCCTAGGAAAGAGGGTGCTGGGTTCAAGAGGAAAATGAATGTTTATGGTTCTTACTGGAAGCCTGAGCGGTACCCCAAGACCATACCTTGTCCAGCTTCACTTGTGCTAACCCGATTATCATCGATGAATCCTTCAATGCAAACTATAAACTATTTAAGAATCAGAATGGTGAAGTGTTTGTCAGGTATATTGGTACTAACTGCATGAATGGACCACCTTTGAAGAAGATCTGGGTGCCCAAGAGTTGTCTTGAAAATCTTTAGGTGAATGTCATCATGACACCACCTGGGAAGACGACAAACCCCAGACCAAAGGCTTCATATGGTCCAAAGGCTTCATACAGACAGAGGACTCACTAGAGTCACCCTAACACTAATGTTTTGCAGGGAAACCATACTCAGGCCTATGAATATGAGCATGTTTCATCAAACCGGCATTTTCCTAAGACCAAGAACTATTTTTCCTATTCTTATGAGTAATATTCACCTCCTACAAGACTATTTGCTAGGGCTCCAAAGGCAAAGTTCTCAGATGCTGCACTTAGACTCATTGCTTCGAAGCCACCCCTGAAAATGTGGGTGGTTAAGAAAACTTAACTCTCTTTTGTAGGGAAGGGTCTCCAGCCGAAAATCAAAGGCGTCAGATGCTATTGCTGGGGACCTAAAACTTCTTGTGGGGCGCAAGATAAAATTCCCAAATGGTCCTATTATGTATTTTGTTCCTGAATCGCTTGCCAATCATCCTATGAGTCCTAACCTGGATCTGAGCTTTCATAATCCACTCATTTGTCAAATGTTTATGCTTCCCAATACCCTTGGTGAAGCCTATCCCTCTAAGTGCACCGTAGGATATGACACCAAAGGCTTCAGAATGGATTATGGATAGTGGATGCACTAACCACATGACTGGTGATTGAAGTCTTCTCATGGACTCAACCTTACGTCCATCTGACAAGAGTCACATCACATTTGCTGACACTGGTAAAAGCAAGGTATTGGGTCTAGGTAGAGTTGCAATCTCAATGGATCAGCACATGGATAATGTGATGCTTGTTGAATCCCTTGGTTTCAACTTAATGTCTGTCTTAATGCTTTGTGACTTGAACATGATTGTGATATTTGGAAAATATCGTTGCCTTGTTCTAATGGAATTTGACAAGTCTCTAGTCTTTGAAGGGTACCAAAAAGATGATCTGTACATGGTAGATTTCTCAATAGGACCACAGTTGGCCGTATGTCTTCTAGCAAAAGCTTCAGAGTGCTGGCTTTGGCATCAGAGGCTAGGGTATGCTGGCATGATGAACTTGTACACTCTCGCGAAGAAGAAGCATGTCATAGGCATCGAGGGCTTCAAGTTCAAAAAGGATCATTTGTGTGGTGCCTGCGAAGCTGGGAAGATGACTAGGGCCAAGCATCCCTCGAAGACAATCATGAAAACATCACGTCCATTCGAGCTGCTTCACATGGACCTATTCGGTCCTACTCATTACTCCACTCTTACTACCACTGCTTGTGTGACGCCCCTGATTCAATCGTACACTAATCATGCATGCAAATGTGTACGATCAAGATCAGGGACTCACGGGAAGATATCACAACACAACTCTACAAATAAAAATAAGTCATACAAGCATCATAATACAAGCCAGGGGCCTCGAGGGCTCGAATACAAGTGCTCGATCATAGACGAGTCAGCGAAAGCAACAATATCTGAGTAAAGACATAAGTTAAACAAGTTTGCCTTAAGAAGGCTAGCACAAACTGGGATACAGATCGAAAGAGGCGCAGGCCTCCTGCCTGGGATCCTCCTAAACTACTCCTAGGCGTCGTCAGCGGACTGCACGTAGTAGTAGGCACCTCCGGTGTAGTAGGGGTCGTCGTCGACGGTGGCGTCTAGCTCCTGGACTCTAGCATCTGGTTGCGACAACCAGAAAGAAAGGAAAGGGGAAAAAAGTGGGGAGAAAGCAACCGTGAGTACTCATCCAAAGTACTCGCAAGCAAGGAACTACACTACATATGCATGGGTATATGTGTAAGGAGGCCATATCGGTGGACTGAACTGCAGAATGCCAGAATAAGAGGGGGATAGCTAGTCCTATCGAAGACTACGCTTCTGGCAGCCTTCGACTTACAGCAAGTAGAAGAGAGTAGATTGAAGTCCTCCAAGTAGCATCTCTAAGTAGCATCTCCAAGTAGCATCTCCAGTAGCATCTCCAGTGGCATCGCATAGCATAATCCTACCCGGCGATCCTCCCCTCGTTGCCCTGTCGAAAAGCGATCACCGGGTTGTCTGTGGAACTTGGAAGGGTGTGTTTTATTAAGTATCCGGTTCTAGTTGTCATAAGGTCAAGGTACAACTCCAAGTCGTCCTGTTACCGAAGATCACGACTATTCGAATAGATTAACTTCCCTGCAGGGGTGCACCAACTTACCCAACACGCTTGATCCTATTTGGCCGGACACACTTTCCTGGGTCATGCCCGGCCTCGGAAGATCAACACGTCGCAGCCCCACCTAGGCTCAACAGAGAGGCCAGCACGCCGGTCTAAACCTAAGCGCATAGGGGTCTGGGCCCATCGCCCATAGCACACCTGCACGTTGCGTACGCGGCCGAAAGCAGAACTAGCCCCCTTAATACAAGAGCAGGCTTACGTTCCAATCCGGCGCGCGCCACTCGGTCGCTGGCGTCACGAAGTGCTTCAGCTGATACCACGACGCCGAGTGCCCATATCTTTCCCACGTAGTTGGTTAGTGCGTATAGGCTCGTAGCCAACTCAGATCAAATACCAAGATCTCGTTAAGCGTGTTAAGTATCCGCGAACGCCGAACAGGGCCAGGCCCACCTATCTCCTAGGTGGTCTCAACCTGCCCTGTCGCTCCGCCACAAAGATCCACACAGAGGGCCGTCGGGACAAAGGTCCTTTCAGCCCCCAATCCGTGAATCACTCGCGGGTACTCTTCGAGCTGACCCGACTTTAGTCACCATCTGTATAGTATGTATGTATGTATCATATATACCCGTGATCACCTCCCGAAGTGATCACAGCCCAGTAGTATAGCATGGCAGACGGACAAGAGTGTAGGGCCACTGATGGAACACTAGCATCCTATACTAAGCAGTAGGATAGCAGGTAAAGGTAACAGCAGTAGTAGCAAGGATAGGCTATGCAGCAGTATAGGATTAACTGAAAGCAGTAACATGCTACACTACTCTAATGCAAGCAGTATAGAGAAGAGTAGGCGATATCTGGTGATCAAAGGGGGGGCTTGCCTGGTTGCTCAGACAAGGAGGGGTCGTCGGTGACGTAGTCGTACTCGGTGGCATCAGCGTCGCTCTCGTAGTCTACCGGAGATAAGAGGGGGAAGAAACAATGAATACAATACAAACATAAACACGACGATGCGTGACGTGACAATGAGCGGTGCTAGGTGTGCCCTAACGTGGTATGAGGTGGTACCGGTTAAGGGGGGAAACATCCGGGAAAGTATTCCCGGTGTTTCGCGTTTTCGGGCAGAGGAGCCGGAGGGGGGAAGTTGCGAGTTCGATAGGTTAGGGGTGTGAGGCGGACGAACGGACTGCGTATCCGGATTCTTCCCGTCATTCTGAGCAACTTTCATGTACAAAGTATTTTCATGTGAGCTACGGTTTATTTTATATTAATTTTAAAGGATTTAAATCATTTTTAGGATTAATTTAAACATTTTAATCCAACATTGTCCAGAACAGGGTTTGCTGACGTCATCATGACGTCAGCATGACATCAGCAGTCAACAGAGGTGTTGACTGGGTCGCTGACGTGTGGGTCCCACTGGTCATTGACTGTTTAGCCTAATTAGTGTTTAACTAATCTAATTACGGTTTAATTAAACTAACAAGTTAACTACCCAGGTTTAATTAACTTAATGAATCCATTAATTAATTAATTAATTTAATTATTATTTATTTATTATATTATATTTTTTTGTTTGTTTTGTTTGTTTTTTTCTTTTTGCAAACGTTCTGGGGGGCGTGGGCCCCACATGTCTGTGGCCCCAAGGGCCTTCGCAGGTGAGCGGGCAGCGGGCGACGCGCGCCTGGGCGTGGGC
This sequence comes from Triticum dicoccoides, assembly GCF_002162155.2. Classification (NCBI taxonomy): domain Eukaryota; kingdom Viridiplantae; phylum Streptophyta; class Magnoliopsida; order Poales; family Poaceae; genus Triticum; species Triticum dicoccoides. The sequence continues at coordinate 468,855,246 of NC_041382.1, read as the reverse complement.
GAACCCGCATGGCGTCGGGGGAGCCCGCCCAGGAGGTTGAGGCCACGGCAACGGGCGCCGGCTGTGGGTGCCGGACCCGGGCGGTGCGGGGCGGCACCGCGGGCAGAGGTCGAGCGGCGGAGGGCGCAACG
>NC_041382.1:468834021-468853949 GCF_002162155.2 Triticum dicoccoides | reverse complement strand
GGGGGGGGGTTCTTTTCCTTTTTTTGTTTTCTGTTTTCTTTTATTATTTCTCTTTTATTTCTTTACTGTTTTCATTTAAAGTTTCTATTTTTTTTATAAAATACCAAGTTAGCACCTAAATTAGTATTACTAACTAGGCCTCTGCCATAATTATTTTGGCACACTATTAATTTAGTTATATTACTATAACTTTATAAAAGGCATTAAAGAAATTGTTTTGCCCTAAGCTTTGGTTATTTTAGGAAATTAAATATCATAAGAAATGTTGGTTTCTCCACCATTATTACTCATGAACTATTCGTCACATTTAGAACATTTTAGTTTTGATGTTTGAAAACTTTTGTTGTTTGTCTTTAATTAAAATTTTGAATTTGAATCGGTTTCGAACTAACTCGAGATTAGCAACTATAATCGAGGTGACATGGCATCATTAGCAGAGGTTCACTGTAGCTTAATTATCCGGGCGTCACAATTCTCCTCCACTACAAGAAATCTCATCCCGAGATTTAAGAGGTAGAGCAAGGGGGTAAGGTTTGGTTACGATATTCAATGAATCTTCTCGGTCTTGGTTGCCCTTCTCGAAAAAGTTGAACCCTCTTGTTGATGTCTTCATTTCTCTGCTTTAGGTCATCATGATGAAGTCTTCATCCTTTCTTCGGGGGTCTCATCGTACTTATGAAAAATGATCAAGGTTATCTTCAGAGGAACTGACCTCTACAAGGTCACGTATCTGGTAGAGAACATCAGGGAGGGTGACGAGTAGTAACTCTCGAATTGAAACTTAAGAAATTATCGGGAGCAAATTAAGGAGGTGCAAAATACAAGTTTCAAGCGCTTAGGCAATCGTTCTTTGCCTAAAACGAAGTGTGAAAGAGGGTTCAAAGCATGAGAATAAGTATTGCGTCTGATACCATAATAGATCACTAGGTAGGTGGCCCGTGAATTACATATGAAGTCAAGCGTGGGGAATAACTTTGACCATAGGTTGTACAGGAGAGTCAGGTTTCGATCCTATGGAACTGTGGGTTATGGGCCCACCATGTGGGATAAAAGTAGGAAGAGCGATGACATCTTGCACGATCATGTGAGCAAGGCATGTCAGAGGATAGTCTGTCGGTTATGTCCACAACAACATCGGTACCAAGGGCGAGGGACGAAGAGAACCAATTCTTGCTCGTTGAACGAGGCGGACCAATAGGCAAAGTTCTTATCCATCGATGGTTACCGGAATGTTTTCAACAATAGCAACAGGGTCACACTGAAAGAGTTGTAAACCGAGGTGTTTACCTAAGCAGGAGAATATTATTGCTTATATCATATAGATCACAAGAAACGTTATCCCAACAATTGGAAAGAAAAATATGATTATCAGATTAGACAGGACAATGGAAAGGAAAATGTGTTAAAACACATATTTCAGGAGTATTTCCTTCCCAAGGACAAACAGAGCATGATATCCATGACAGGATATAACGTAGAAAACCATTTAGGTTAGGAGAGAGGAAGTTCATGACATTACCCAAACAACGGTGTTTTGGATATTTGATAAAGAAAAGGTAGCATTGCTTCAACTGTTCTTATTGAAGATCGGAGTACCACAGACATGCTTCGAGATAGCATTGACATGGTCTTCAAGCAAAGGTCAGACTTTGGATACACAAAGGATCCATCAGGAACAACTTGTAGAATAAGTCTTACAATTTCCTCATGGAAGAATGGATAACCTCGCTAATAAGGAAACTATATCAACAGGTCATCCGGCCAGGTATGCTGGGCATGCCATCACCTTACCGGGTCATAAAAGACCGGTGTTATAACTCTTGGAAAAATGTTCCAACCATCATAACTGACCGAGATTCAGCTCGGATAGGTGGCAGGATAACTCAGACTCACGATGCCTGAGAACAAAGGTGCAACACAAATTGACGAGATGACATCGAAGATTCTCGGGAAATGAACTATTGAAGCGAGTTCCGAAACAAGAGTTCATCATTAGATCAACAAGAGGATGAGGTGACTGATGGACTCAGCGATAACTCATCGAGGTATTCAAGATCTCCACAATTAGGTGGATAAGGAGATAACATTTGTCATATCAAATGATGTAATGAAGTATGCTCGAGGAAAACATACACAATTAAACATTGGTTGAAAGGTGCGCCCGAAATATGGGTTGGGTTGCACGACCAATGTCAAAATGGTGATTCAATAATCAATAGTCTAAGAATGAACGGCCGACCATTAACTTGAAAGCAATAGGGTTGCTAGAAGGTAAGAATCCAAACAACACCGTTCACTTGTTGGAATCAACACGGGGACCAAGAAAGAATGGTGATGGTGAGAAGTATCACTTGTATTAAGAGTTCTCAAGAGGTAGTGAAATTTCCCACGACATCTTGTCATAAAAGGTGGTAATATTCCAAGGTAAAGAAGAACAATGTTGGATAGCAAGGCACTCAAGGTATCACACAAAACACAATCAAGTTTGTGTTGGAAGGAAGGCAATAGAGTGGCCGATGATAACACAAATCATCGAGGGCAAGGATGGTATTTCCCATCATGAATGCGATTGATATCATGGAAGAGCTCATAAGGTTGATGATGACACATTTGTCGAGAGGTTTCAAGAAGATGTAATCAACCAGCGACGACATCAAGTCAAAGGAATGATGAAGCAAAAGGTTATTGGAACCATGGGTACGACACAACTCAAAATCAAGTTTGTTGTTCAAGGCAAAATGATAGGATGAGGAAAATCGACATAAGCGTAGCTCATCGTCAAAAATTGTGCTCCAGGAAGAAGGACCAGATAGCAGAGTTAAAAAGTTGTACGATAATGATATAGCCGACCAGGCTAGGACTGACATGAAGGATTAATAAACTCATAAGCAACGAAGATTACTTAGAGTTATTGAACCGTAGTGCAAACTCGGTTCACATATCGGTGTTCTCGGTTAACGACAACCCAGAACCTAGGAAAATTGGAATCGGTGAGAAATAACAGTTGATGAAGAACCCATAAAAGTTATGCAATTCCATGATATTTTCGAGATACGAGAGTGTAATACTCGATGGTAGATCAAAGTAAAGGTTGGACAGGTGCAAAGATCTGCAGAAGACAAGTACTTCAACTTTCCCGAAAATGGTATTTAAAAGGAGAACATGGTCGAAAACCTCGATCATAAATGATCGAACCACGGACACAGGATGAACTTATAACAAGGGGGTAACTATTTTTACGAGCAGTTTCCATGATAAGTTATACATCGTGTCCATGGGCATGAACGCAAGGTTCAAGGTCGACTCCCACTTCTTCAATGTATAACCTCCCATTCACTTCTCGCTTTGATAAATGCATTCGTGTTGAAAGTTTTACCTGGTATAATACCAGATGAGTATGACTCGTGAAAACTTTCAAGTTCACACATATTAAGGAAGGCATAGGTTCAACCCATCGGGGCATCTTAGAATCATATACCAAATCTTCAGAAGTAATTAACTCAAGCTCGAAGGCAGAGCATGGTTGAGAAAGCAGAGGATACAATTTACCAAAGGCATTATGTATCAGAGGAAATGCTCACAAGGTTATTGAATATGAAGGGCGTTGTCAGATAAAACCCAACAAAGGATCTGGTGGTCCACAAGGGATCTGACGTGAGCATCGGCACTCAACTAGAGGAAGAAAAATGCAAGGAGGTTAGATTATAGAAACAACTGACTAACTCAATTTGTCAAATGCAAAGGAATTATGATTTCCAAATCAAGGGATCAGAAGCAATGTTCTGATTAGGGATGGATAAGTTGAATAGCCTTATGGTACAATCAACGACAATTGGATTGGTCGAGAACCAATTCCAGTTAAAAGAATGGCAGCTCAGCCGGAAAAGTAACTTATAAGGATCAAAGATGATTGCGTGTATTCGCAAACATATTGAGTCAACAGACTCAAAAATGATAATGACAAGGAATGTCAATAAGACTACGAGAGTTATGGGATTAACCATAATGCAAGCAAGCAAGAATTTCAAGAGCCAAAGGCTCCAAAGGATTTTCGGCAGATCGAATAGTATTTTGAAGACTTTTGTGAAACACATGAACAACTGGGGATGAGCGGATACTCGACAAGTGCGAGGATTTATTTGAAGGGGTATTCATGTGGCAAAGAACTGCTAGGCAGTAGGCACAAAGTATTCTCGGAATAATAGAGAAAACTTCGGGGTATCTTGTAATAACAAGATCAATGGGGGATGATCGTATGAATGGCAAGTGTAAGAAGTTATCCATAAAGATTTATCGGTGGTCGGGAATAGCAAAAGTGATGGGCACAAAGTCTCGAGAGAATATCAAAGAGTATCTCTGAAATCTTCTGGTGCAGTCGGTGATCATCTGGACTGAAGGGCCTCTCCGGGAGAAAGTATTTTCGAGAACCTAAAGTTAGATTTTAGTAAAATTCATTTAACCCGAATAGAAGAGAGATCAGAGTCCCAGAGTATAGACGAGGAGTAAAAGATCCTAATACCACCCAATGGCGACGTGGGCCCGTAAGGAACACAACCAAGTTAGTAAAAGTTTTGCAATGACTAGACTCAAATTCGGCCAAGGAGTTGGAAAGGGGGATTCCTACAGGCAGTCGGCTCTGATACCAACTTGTGACGCCCCCGATTCAATCATACACTAATCATGCACGCAAATGTGTACGATCAAGATCAGGGACTCACGGGAAGATATCACAACACAACTCTACAAATAAAAATAAGTCATACAAGCATCATAATACAAGCCAGGGGCCTCGAGGGCTCGAATACAAGTGCTCGATCATAGATGAGTCAGCGAAAGCAACAATATCTGAGTACAGACATAAGTTAAACAAGTTTGCCTTAAGAAGGCTAGCACAAACTGGGATACAGATCGAAAGAGGCGCAGGCCTCCTGCCTGGGATCCTCCTAAACTACTCCTGGGCGTCGTCAGCGGACTGCACGTAGTAGTAGGCACCTCCGGTGTAGTAGGGGTCGTCGTCGACGGTGGCGTCTGGCTCCTGGACTCCAGCATCTGGTTGTGACAACCAGAAAGAAAGGAAAGGGGAAAAAGTGGGGAGGAAGCAACCGTGAGTACTCATCCAAAGTACTCGCAAGCAAGGAACTACACTACATATGCATGGGTATATGTGTAAGGAGGCCATATCGGTGGACCGAACTGCAGAATGCCAGAATAAGAGGGGGATAGCTAGTCCTATCGAAGACTACGCTTCTGGCAGCCTTCGACTTGCAGCAAGTAGAAGAGAGTAGATTGAAGTCCTCCAAGTAGCATCTCTAAGTAGCATCTCCAAGTAGCATCTCCAGTAGCATCTCCAGAGGCATCGCATAGCATAATCCTACCCGGCGATCCTCCCCTCGTCGCCCTGTGGAAAAGCGATCACCGGGTTGTCTGTGGAACTTGGAAGGGTGTGTTTTATTAAGTATCCGGTTCTAGTTGTCATAAGGTCAAGGTACAACTCTGTCACATCCCTGGTCCTGTTATGCACTAGGCTAGACCTCATGTGAGCATCATGTTTTAATTCAAATGAAATTTGAATTGAGGGATTTTCAAAGCCTCAGAAACCTTCTAAAAATGATCAACATTAAAATCTTCTCAAAGAAGCCCAAGAAAATGTTCCTCTTAGTCTCTGAAAATATTGCAAAGAGGTAAAACTCAAAACAATATTTTTGGTATCTCAGAGTTAATTATTTTGGGCCTTTGAATTAAATAAATAGCTATTTGCATTGGATATATATTTGAGATATAAATAATATATGTCCAATAATACTGGAACATTTTATGTGGTTTGGTATATTTTAGTCCTAGCCACATAACTATTTCTAGGATTTTATAAAATGGTTTAGTGTCTAAAACTAAATCAAAACAAACTACAGAAAATTGAAAACAGAATTAAATAGAAATAAAAGAGAGAGAGAAGGACTTATCTGGCGCTCACCCGGTAGCCAGCCGGCCCAGCTCCTGTGCGGCCCAGCCCATCTCCACTTCCCCCCTCCCTGTCGTCTTCCTCCTCGCCAGAAGGACCGAGGCGTGGCGCGCGCGCCCGAGAGCCCCGGCCACCTCCTGCTTACCTGCTCGCCGCTGGAGGCACCTGAGGGTGCCACGCACTCCCCTCGACCCTCTCCTACTCTCCCCGTGCCCCTCTCGCTCTCCCTCGCCCTCATCCTCTCCCCCTCCTCTGTCCTCCTCACCCGAACGGAGCCGCCGCCACCGACGAGAACCACCGTGGCCACCGGCCACCCCACGCCTCACCGACGCCCCAGGAAGCTCTGCCTCGACCTACTCATCCTCCCCACCACTCCAAGCAACACCAGGAGCCCTGCAGTGATGCCATCGCCGCCATCTTCACCGACGGGCATCGAAGATCGCCGGCCCGATTCTCCGTCGCCAGGTCGCCCCCGAGCCCACTGAGACGCGCTCTGCAACCACAGTGAGCTCACGGACTGATTCCCCCTCCTCTCCTGCTCGCGTTCTTGCTCTAGCCCCGTTCCCCACCTCCGCCGAAGCTCGCCGCCGCCACGGCCAACGAGCTCCATGCTCCTGAGCTCGTCCGCTCGCCCGGGCATCACCAGCGTGCTCGCCGCGCTCCTGTGAACCTGCAGCACCCACAGGTTCTCCCTGTTGTGCACCGTAGCACCGTTTCCGCCAACGCCCGAGGTCCGGCAGCCGCTGAGCTCGACGCCGGCGAGGATTACGGCCACCCCAGCTCGCCCCGGTTGCACTGTTGGATGCGCGGGATCGCCAGCTTCCCGTAGAGCCCAGCGGCGCCTCGAATGGCTCCATGTATCGCAATTCCGAGCCGCCCCGCCGCTACTGTCGTCGCCGGCGACATGTCGCTGGCAGGTTTGACCTGATTGGCCCAGGGGTTGACCCCCCCTGACGTGTGGGCCCAGGCGCCTTCTTAATTAGTGTTAGGTTAGTTAGTGTTAATTAACTTAGTTAATTAGGTGAGCCACTGACATGCGGGCCCCGCCCGGCTAACTAAGTTAGTTAGGGCTAATCATATTTAGGTTAGTCACTGACCAGTCAACTAACTTGGTTAGTTGACTGGGTCACTGACCAGTGGGTCCCACTGGTCAGGTTTGACCTGGTCGACGCCTTTGACCTGCTGACGTCACCCCGGCGTCATGCTGACGCAGTATATGCTTCTGGGATTTTAAATAAGTCAGAAATGATTTATTTATTTTCAGAATATGTCCTAAACTTCAATATATCATAGAAATTCAACCGTAACTCCAAATTAAATAATTTATATATGAAAAATTATCAGAAAAATTCAAGGAATCCATCCGTACCATTTTCATGCATGTTAGAACAACTTATAACTGCTGTTTAGCACAAATTAATTAATGGCATTTGAATAATCACATATGGAGTTTGAATTTGAATCTTGTATTCAAACCAACTTCATTTAATCTGTTGCTAGTTGCATTAGCTCAAAACACATTCATATTGGCATGTCATGAGCATGCATCATATTGTGCATTGCATTGATTGTATTTCTTCTTTGTTGCCGGTATCTGTTCCCTCCCGGTAGATGATGTTCCGACGTTGTGATCGTTGACACTGATGAAGACTCAATGTTATCTTCAGAAGTGCCAGGCAAGCAAAACACCCTTGTTCATTCCGATAAAATCCCACTCTCTCGCTCCTGCTCTCTTTTAATGCATTAGGACAACAACGATTCAACTGTTACTTGCTGCGGTAGCTGAACCCCTTTATCCTTTGCTTGACCTGTCATTGCCACAGTAAATAGATGAAACCCACTAGCATGAGTAGGAGTTGCTTGAGCCCTGTTGTGCCTACTCATTCTTGCTTGTTTGTCATGCCTGCTACTGCTTAGAGTTGTGTCAGGTCTGATTTATCCGGGATGAATCAGAGGTGTGTGAACATGTCCTACTGTGTGTGAGCTAAGTGTGTGAACACGATTTGGTAAAAGGTGTCGGTGAGAGGCCATGTAGGAGTACATGGTGGGTTGTCTCATTGAAGCCGTCCTTAGGAACTGAGTTCTGTGTTTGTGATCCATGATTCAGCTACTACCATACATTGGGCCCTGAAATATGACCCCGCTCGACTTCTTATTCACCCTCGTCCTCTGTCCAGGAGTTGCAAGTAGTTTCTGGTGTTTGTAGTATGCTGGAGGCCGTGGACAGCGCTAACCAGAGGGGTGGGCTGTGATGCGGTAGGCACGTGGCCGGGTATACCGGGCGCCTGTTTGGTGTCACGGAACCCTGTTCACATCGTTTGGGGCTGTGAGCGAAACTCCGGCCGGATCTCCTCACGGATGGAACCCGAATAGGCGATAAACCTGGACTAGAGACTTGAGTGTTTAGGTAGGTCGTGGTCTACACCCACGTCGGCTTTCGCTTGAAGTCTGCCGAGCACATGTCGTGTGCAGACGCTAAGTGGTGGAAACATGTATGAAGAAGTACACCCCTGCAGGGTTAACATCATCTATTCGAATAGCCGTGTCCACGGTAAAGGACTTCTGGGTTGCTTATATCAGTTCATAGACAAGTGAAAGTGGATACTCTAAAATACGCAAGATAAGCGTGAGTGCTATGGATGGCGCTCTCGTAGGGAGATGGGAGCGGATCCATAGTGGTGTATTGATATGGGGAATATGTGGACTCGTGTGCGCCACCTCAAAAGAGTTACATTGTAGTCGTAGTTCAGGATAGCCACCGAGTCAAAGTTGGCTTGCTGCAGTTAAACCCCACCATCCCCTTTGTTGATAATGATGCATATGTAGTTAGTTCTGATGTAAGTCTTGCTGGGTACATTTGTACTCACGTTTGCCTATTTTATGTTTTTCAGAGAGACTTCGGTCTCACTAGTAGTTTCGCGTGGACTTTGACATTTAGCTTGTTACCTCAGCTACGATCTTGTGCCCCGGCAGGATCTGGTAGATAGTCAGGCTTCTCAGCCTTTTTCAGTTATAGATGTCTGTACCCAGACATGATAGCTTCCGCTTGTGATTTGATTTGTATGCTCTGATTGTTGGGTCATGAGACCCATGTTTGTAATATCTCGCTCCTCGGAGCCTATTGAATAAATTACTTGAGTCGTAGAGTCATGTTGTGATGCCATGTTGTATTTGCACATATCGAGCATATTGTGTGTATGTTATTGAAATGCTTGGTATGTATGGGATCTGACCATCTAGTTGTTTATCTTTAGTAGCCTCTCTTACGGGGAAATGTCTCCTAGTGTTTCCACCGAGCCATAGTAGCTTGCTACTGCTTCGGAACACTTAGGCTGGCCGGCATGTGTCCTTCTTCGTTCCTGTGTCTGTCCCTTCGGGGAAATGTCACGCGATGAATACCGGAGTCCTGTTAGCCCGCTACAGCCCGGTTCACCGGAGTCCTGCTAGCCCAGTGCTACAGCCTGGATTCACTCGCTGATGACCGACACGTTCGATGCTGGGTCATGGATGCCTGTCCCTGTAAGTCTGTGCCACTTTGGGTTTACGACTAGCCATGTCAGCCCGGGCTCCTTATCATATGGATGCTAGCGACACTGTCATATACGTGTGCCAAAAGGCGCAAACGGTCCCGGGCAAAGGTAAGGCGACACCCGTGGGAATACCGTGCGCGAGGCCGCAAAGTGATATGAGGTGTTACATGCTAGATCGATGTGGCATTGAGTCGGGGTCCTGACAGCGTTGGTATCAGAGCTTGACTGTCTGTAGGATTACCAAGCCAAACTGGTCGAAGTTGAGTCTAGAAATTCTTTAGTTATATAAGGGAATTGATTGTGGGATGGAACGTAAGGCTCTTTTTACTCCTTATACCTTATGCCCTTCTGATCTGAGTCATCTTATCTTTCCTACGGGGATTAAGAACTAGGCTATCTCTTCTTGCTATTAGGACCACGTGTTACTAATCAGTAGACTTATAAGATTGTTGGATTTAAGTCTCAGTTCAGTTCCTACTACTTCCGTATGTTAATTGTTGATCTCGGAACCTTGATATTGTGCTTCTGAGTGGTTATGCCACCATTTTGTAGTATGTCTCAAATCTTTTTGAGCATTTATAGCCGTTATGCTATCCGAGTCATCCCAGGTTTCTAAATAGTCTGATGCGTTTGCAAAATCCTTTCCTTCTGGTTTCGATGTTCCTTTATGCCAGCTCAATCACACTAATTGTTGAGTTGAGGTACTCTACTGCCTCGACCTTTATGTTGGAGTTATTATTATGACCCTAGGTGTCTCAGGGGATCATCTAGTGGTCTAGCCATGATTTGTGTCCTAGTGTGATGATTCTGGCCTTTATTCTCGAAAGCATTCCGTGATGCTACTTAGTAGTAGGTATTCTACTCCTGGGTTTGAACCCGAGATTCACCCTACTTACTTCATGTTGATAGTAATTGCTAGCTCCCTTAGGTTATTAGTAACCTTTGCGTTAGTCCTCGAGGTCCGTGGTATATCGTTCTTCCAAATACCATGAACCATTATGGCAGAAGTTTGTTGGATCAAAAGATCACAACAGGCCCTCTATGAGTTCTCCATTCTATATTGCAACTCTGCCAGCTCAACCTTTCTGCATGGGTTATCCGGAAGAATTATGTTGAACTTGGTTCGACATACTAATCTATGCATCCACAACTCAGAAAGTTATATGTTCCTTTGAGTTGTCCCTCTTTAGTTGTCTACTGACCTTCGTCTATCAATTGATAGTCAAGAGTATGCATGCATTCGTTTATCGATGCCTATTACTCTTGTGGTCCATCAAGCCATTCTATCGTAGAATGATAGGAGAAACAAACTCCAGTACCTCTTCCATATCTAGGATTGGGTCAAAGCAATTGTGCTCCGCAGATCAAAATGCCAGCCCACCTTTTGATTCTGTTCTACCCTGAAGTATTACCGTCTTTATGTCAGGATTTTCATGGGGATTGCACCGGCTCTTGTGAATTCTTGATGTAGTGATACTTCTCGCCATCATTATTCATCCCTCGGTTCCGTGTTGTCGCAACCGGAATGCCGACAAGTGAATCGTGATGTGTGAATTCAATACTCCTAGCAACCTTGTTGCTTGGTAGTTAATGGACAATAATTTCATTCTTAGCGTGTTGGTTTTTGAATCGTCCTTCTAAGACTGATCGTGCTACCTAGTCCTTATTTCGGTGCACCCTTCGATTGATGAGTTAGGATCTTGTCAAGTCCTCACTCATTTGATCATATCGTCTTGCCCTCAAAAGCAAGATTGTTCTCGAGCTTAGTAACATATCGGTGGTTCGTGATTTTCCGAAGATCTTCTCGGAAGTATTACCAGGTTGTCACCTGACCGCTGTGTTGAGCTCGTGATCAAGTTGGTTTCTTGTGAACCACCCTTCTCCAAGAATCTGTGTTGGATATCCCAGAGCTAGTTGGTTAAGCTAGACAACAACTTGGAGGGTTGGAAGATAAAAGCTTGCCTGACTTAGTTCGTCCCAAAGGGATATTCTTGTGTAGTGTGTGTTGAAGAAAGATGATATCTTCATCGATTGGTCCCTGTGATCAGTTGCTGGACCTATTGTCTTAGCAATCCTTTGATTGAGTGTGGGCTATCGTCAAATCAAATCAGTACCAACGATTCTCGTAATGTTGTCTTATTCGTGGTTGATCCCTCGAGCATACACCATTACATTTTTGGTCTGACCAATGCTATCACCGTGTTCACTTAACTATGGAATTCCTTTTAAAAGGAAACCTAGATGAATTGTTGTTGAGCCCATTGGCAACATCCTTATCTCCTCCATGATGTTGTTGAACATTAAGCTAGTGTTGGAAACTTTTGAAAGCATTTTCTTCATGCTAGCTCATGAAGTATTTGTTTGATGAAAGGAGTGACTTCCTCTTATACACGTGTATTTGGTGAAAGTTGCCGCCGTGAATTTGAGAAAGATTGTTTTGTTTCCTTTGGAATCATCCCCAAATCAGTCATGCACACGTGCGAAGTATTCTGTAGTCTGGAGGCTTGCAACCTTCATTCTATATGTGTCCCTAGCACACTAAGCCACTGATTGACTTGTTCAAGGAAAAGAAATCTATGCTTGGGATCTAATCCATGGACTTGCGTAAAGACTTCGATATCCTCGATGATGGTTCTCCACCTGAACTCGGTAGTGTTTTATTGTAAGACTACCACGTGGTCATGCTTGTCTAGGACATCGTGTTCACATGTTGTAGCAGAACCAGCTCATGTTTTGGAGCTTACTATCGTAGTTCATTCCCCGAGAATCTCGCAACGTCATCTCGTCAATTTGTGTTGCAAACTTTCATTTTTCTTCCTAGACTCGATGAGTCTGGAATATCCTGACACCAACCAGATCTGAATCTCAGGCAGATATGATGGTTTGAAACATTTCCCAAGAACTATAATATTGGTCCCTCGATAACCGGTAAAGTGGATGTCGTGGCCAACACACCCAGCCGGAAGACCTATTATTGTAGTATCTTGTTTGAGGAAGTTGGCCACCTCCCCATAAGGATTTCGTAGGATTTACCTCCGTAACTATTCCTTATGGATTCTGTTGCTCCCGAAATCCGACCTTTACTTGATGTTCTAGTTATCAAACCATATCTATGAATGGGTTACACTAGCACGTCAAGGAGAACATTAGAAGCGGAGTGCTAAATGTCTCTCGATCGATCATCCAGATTTTATTTCCTTGGCCCCGCCAAGGGTGAAATCTGAGAAAGTGTTATCCTCCTTTGCATCTGCTTCGTCCATCGCTATTCATCATGGTAGTATGTTGTGTTGTCAGCACCCTTGACACGGATGTTGATAAAACCTTGATGATTGTGGAAATGCTCAAGTTCTTGAGAGCACGTACAAGCGCTACGTGTTATCATCGGCTCTAACTGGGATTCCTCTCAGTTTCCTCGGCAATGCTATGACCTTTTCAACAGTGAATTCACTCTCTATTGATGAGCCTCTCCCCAGTTACCAGAATCATTCCCAGCATTTGCATTTTGTTCCTAGCTTGCACCGCCAATGTGCCATTCTACCATGGGTCTCTTCCATTTCCGGTGGTAAGCAAGTTCATCCATTACGTTGTCTTCAACAAGGTAATCCACATCAGCCAAGTCCGAGTATACCATTCCACCGACCCCCTCCAAACGATTGCTCGAGAATTGCCTTAGGCTGGTTTAAAGAGTCTCAATGATCTCTGAATCAAAGGTAATTCTTTTTGCCACTTAAGGGGATATTTCTACGAGTCACCTTCCCTAAGGTGCATCGTTATGGTATCATGGAAACTCAACTCCTCGCTACGTTGACAACCGTTCACCACCCTCTTAGGTGTGGAATTGTGGTCTACCTAGTGAACCTTCGTCATCTGCTTCACTCCATTCCTATGGATGTGTGCTTCGCCTCTCAGCTCGAGAGATGTTGCTATGTCTCATTCCGTGAGTTAATCCTGAGTTGTTCGACCTTCGAGAAGAACCATTCTTTTAGGATCTTTCCTTTCCTCTCGTTGTCATGTTAGTTGGAGTTCTCAGAGCAAGACTTCGAGACAAAGATGGTGATCGAATCAACGCTTTGATAAAGTGCACCCTGGATCGTGAAGATTGTGCTAGTTTGCGTTTCCCCTTCACCCTACCCTACGCTTGATCTCGGGACGAGATTTTTGTTTAGTGGGGGTGAGTTGTCACATCCCTGGTCCTGTTATGCACTAGGCTAGACCTCATGTGAGCATCATGTTTTAATTCAAATGAAATTTGAATTGAGGGATTTTCAAAGCCTCAGAAACCTTCTAAAAATGATCAACATTAAAATCTTCTCAAAGAAGCCCAAGAAAATGTTCCTCTTAGTCTCTGAAAATATTGCAAAGAGGTAAAACTCAAAACAATATTTTTGGTATCTCAGAGTTAATTATTTTGGGCCTTTGAATTAAATAAATAGCTATTTGCATTGGATATATATTTGATATATAAATAATATATGTCCAATAATACTGGAACATTTTATGTGGTTTGGTATATTTTAGTCCTAGCCACATAACTATTTCCAGGATTTTATAAAATGGTTTAGTGTCTAAAACTAAATCAAAACAAACTACAGAAAATAGAAAACAGAATTAAATAGAAATAAAAGAGAGAGAGAGAGAGGGACTTATCTGGCGCTCACCCGGTAGCCAGCCGGCCCAGCTCCTGTGCGGCCCAGCCCATCTCCACTTCCCCCCCCCTGTCGTCTTCCTCCTCGCTAGAAGGACCGAGGCATGGCGCGCGCGCCCGAGAGCCCCGGCCACCTCCTGCTTACCTGCTCGCCGCTGGAGGCACCTGAGGGTGCCACGCACTCCCCTCGACCCTCTCCTACTCTCCCCGTGCCCCTCTCGCTCTCCCTCGCCCTCATCCTCTCCCCCTCCTCTGTCCTCCTCACCCGAACGGAGCCGCCGCCACCGACGAGAACCACCGTGGCCACCGGCCACCCCACGCCTCACCGACGCCCCAGGAAGCTCTGCCTCGACCTACTCATCCTCCCCACCACTCCAAGCAACACCAGGAGCCCTGCAGTGACGCCATCGCCGCCATCTTCACCGACGGGCATCGAAGATCGTCGGCCCGATTCTCCGTCTCCAGGTCGCCCCCGAGCCCACTGAGACGCGCTCTGCAACCACAGTGAGCTCATGGACCGATTCCCCCTCCTCTCCTGCTCGCGTTCTTGCTCTAGCCCCGTTCCCCACCTCCGCCGAAGCTCGCCGCCACCACGGCCGACGAGCTCCATGCTCCTGAGCTCGTCCGCTCGCCCGAGCATCACCAGCGTGCTCGCCGCGCTCCTGTGAACCTGCAGCACCCACGGGTTCTCCCTGTTGTGCACCGTAGCACCGTTTCCGCCAACGCCCGAGGTCCGGCAGCCGCGGAGCTCGACGCCGGCGAGGATTACGGCCACCCCAGCTCGCCCCGGTTGCACTGTTGGATGCGCGGGATCGCCAGCTTCCCGTAGAGCCCAGCGGCGCCTCGAATGGCTCCCTGTATCGCAATTCCGAGCCGCCCCGCCGCTACTGTCGTCGCCGGCGACATGTCGCCGGCAGGTTTGACCTGATTGGCCCAGGGGTTGACCCCCCCCCCCTGACGTGTGGGCCCAGGCGCCTGCTTAATTAGTGTTAGGTTAGTTAGTGTTAATGAACTTAGTTAATTAGGTGAGCCACTGACATGCGGGCCCCGCCCGGCTAACTAAGTTAGTTAGGGCTAATCATATTTAGGTTAGTCACTGACCAGTCAACTAACTTGGTTAGTTGACTGGGTCACTGACCAGTGGGTCCCACTGGTCAGGTTTGACCTGGTCGACGCCTTTGACCTGCTGACGTCACCCCGGCGTCATGCTGACGCAGTATATGCTTCTGGGATTTTAAAAAAGTCAGAAATGATTTATTTATTTTCAGAATATGTCCTAAACTTCAATAAATCATAGAAATTCAACCGTAACTCCAAATTAAATAATTTATATATGAAAAATTATCAAAAAAATTCAAGGAATCCATCCGTACCATTTTCATGCATGTTAGAACAACTTATAACTGCTGTCTAGCACAAATTAATTAATGGCATTTGAATAATCACATATGGAGTTTGAATTTGAATCTTCTATTCAAACCAACTTCATTTAATCTGTTGCTAGTTGCATTAGCTCAAAACACATTCATATTGCCATGTCATGAGCATGCATCATATTGTGCATTGCATTGATTGTTTTTCTTCTTTGTTGCCGGTATCTGTTCCCTCCCGGTAGACGATGTTCCGACGTTGTGATCGTTGACACTGATAAAGACTCAATGTTATCTTCAGAAGTGCCAGGCAAGCAAAACACCCTTGTTCATTCTGATAAAATCCCACTCTCTCGCTCCTGCTCTCTTTTAATGCATTAGGACAACAACGATTCAACTGTTACTTGCTGCGGTAGCTGAACCCCTTTATCCTTTGCATGACCTGTCATTGCCACAGTAAATAGATGAAACCCACTAGCATGAGTAGGAGTTGCTTGAGCCCTGTTGTGCCTACTCATTCTTGCTTGTTTGTCATGCCTGCTACTGCTTAGAGTTGTGTCAGGTCTGATTTATCCGGGATGAATCAGAGGTGTGTGAACATGTCCTACTGTGTGTGAGCTAAGTGTGTGAACACGATTTGGTAAAAGGTGTCGGTGAGAGGCCATGTAGGAGTACATGGTGGGTTGTCTCATTGAAGCCGTCCTTAGGAACTGAGTTCTGTGTTTGTGATCCATGATTCAGCTACTACCATACATTGGGCCCTGAAATATGACCCCGCTCGACTTCTTATTCACCCTCGTCCTCTGTCCAGGAGTTGCAAGTAGTTTCTGATGTTTGTAGTATGCTGGAGGCCCTGGACAGCGCTGACCGGAGGGGTGGGCTGTGATGCGGTAGGCACGTGGCCGGGTATACCGGGCGCCTGTTTGGTGTCACGGAACCCTGTTCACATCGTTTGGGGCTGTGAGCGAAACTCCGGCCGGATCTCCTCATGGATGGAACCCGAATAGGCGATAAACCTGGACTAGGGACTTGAGTGTTTAGGTAGGTCGTGGTCTACACCCACGTCGGCTTTCGCTTGAAGTCTGCCGAGCACATGTCGTGTGCAGACGCTAAGTGGTGGAAACATGTATGAAGAAGTACACCCCTGCAGGGTTAACATCATCTATTCGAATAGCCGTGTCCACGGTAAAGGACTTCTGGGTTGCTTATATCAGTTCATAGACAAGTGAAAGTGGATACTCTAAAATACGCAAGATAAGCGTGAGTGCTATGGATGGCGCTCTCGTAGGGAGACGGGAGCGGATCCATAGTGGTGTATTGATATGGGGAATATGTGGACTCGTGTGCGCCACCTCAAAAGAGTTACATTGCAGTCGTAGTTCAGGATAGCCACCGAGTCAAAGCTGGCTTGCTGCAGTTAAATCCCACCATCCCCTTTGTTGATAATGATGCATATGTAGTTAGTTCTGATGTAAGTCTTGCTGTGTACATTTGTACTCACGTTTGCCTATTTTATGTTTTTGCAGAGAGACTTCGGTCTCACTAGTAGTTTCGCGTGGACTTCGACGTTTAGCTTGTTACCTCAGCTACGATCTTGTGCCCCGGCAGGATCTGGTAGATAGTCAGACTTCTCAGCCTGTTTCAGTTATAGATGTCTGTACCCAGACATGATAGCTTCCGCTTGTGCTTTGATTTGTATGCTCTAATTGTTGGGTCATGAGACCCATGTTTGTAATATCTCGCTCCTCAGAGCCTATTGAATAAATTACTTGAGTCGTAGAGTCATGTTGTGATGCCATGTTGTATTTGCACATATCGAGCATATTGTGTGTATGTTATTGAAATGCTTGGTATGTATGGGATCTGACCATCTAGTTGTTTATCTTTAGTAGCCTCTCTTACGGGGAAATGTCTCCTGGTGTTTCCACCGAGCCATGGTAGCTTGCTACTGCTCCGGAACACTTAGGCTGGCCGGCATGTGTCCTTCTTCGTTCCTGTGTCTGTCCCTTCGGGGAAATGTCACGCGATGAATACCGGAGTCCTGTTAGCCCCCTACAGCCCGGTTCACTGGAGTCCTGCTAGCCCAGTGCTACAGCCTGGATTCACTCGCTGATGACCGACACGTTCGATGCTGGGTCATGGATGCCTGTCCCTGTAAGTCTGTGCCACTTTGGGTTTACGACTAGCCATGTCAGCCCGGGCTCCTTATCATATGGATGCTAGCGACACTGTCATATACGTGTGCCAAAAGGCGCAAACGGTCCCGGGCAAAGGTAAGGCGACACCCGTGGGAATACCGTGCGTGAGGCCGCAAAGTGATATGAGGTGTTACATGCTAGATCGATGTGGCATTGAGTCGGGGTCCTGACAAACTCCAAGTCATCCTGTTACCGAAGATCACGGCTATTCGAATAGATTAACTTCCCTGCAGGGGTGCACCAACTTACCCAACACGCTTGATCCTATTTGGCCGGACACACTTTCCTGGGTCATGCCCGGCCTCGGAAGATCAACACGTCACAGCCCCACCTAGGCTCAATAGAGAGGCCAGCACGCCGGTCTAAACCTAAGCGCACAGGGGTCTGGGCCCATCGCCCATAGCACACCTTCACGTTGCGTACGCGGCCGAAAGCAGAACTAGCCCCCTTAATACAAGAGCAGGCTTACGTTCCAATCCAGCGCGCGCCACTCGGTCGCTGGCGTCACGAAGTGCTTCGGCTGATACCACGACGCCGAGTGCCCATATCTTTCCCACGTAGTTGGTTAGTGCGTATAGGCTCGTAGCCAACTCAGATCAAATACCAAGATCTCGTTAAGCGTGTTAAGTATCCGCGAACGCCGAACAGGGCCAGGACCACCTGTCTCCTAGGTGGTCTCAACCTGCCCTGTTGCTCCACCACAAAGATCCACACAGAGGGCCGTCGGGACAAAGGTCCTTTCAGCCCCCAATCCGTGAATCACTCGCGGGTACTCTTCGAGCTGACCCGACTTTAGTCACCATCTGTATAGTATGTATGTATGTATCATATATACCCGTGATCACCTCCCGAAGTGATCACAGTCCAGTAGTATAGCATGGCAGACGGACAAGAGTGTAGGGCCACTGATGGAACACTAGCATCCTATACTAAGCAGTAGGATAGCAGGTAAAGGTAACAACAGTAGTAGCAAGGATAGGCTATGCAGCAGTACAGGATTAACTGAAAGCAGTAACATGCTACACTACTCTAATGCAAGCAGTATAGAGAAGAGTAGGCGATGTCTGGTGATCAAAGGGGGGGCTTGCCTGGTTGCTCAGACAAGGAGGGGTCGTCGGTGACGTAGTCGTACTCGGTGGCATCAGCGTCACTCTCGTAGTCTATCGGAGATAAGAGGGGGAAGAAACAATGAATACAATGCAAACATAAACACGACGATGCGTGACGTGACAATGAGCGGTGCTAGGTGTGCCCTAACGTGGTATGAGGTGGTACCGGTTAAGGGGGGAAACATCCGGGAAAGTATTCCCGGTGTTTCGTGTTTTCGGGCAGAGGAGCCGGAGGGGGAAAGTTTCGAGTTCGATAGGTTAGGGGTGTGAGGCGGACGAACGGACTGCGTATCCGGATTCGTCCTGTCATTCTGAGGAACTTTCATGTACAAAGTATTTTCATCTGAGCTACGGTTTATTTTATATTAATTTTAAAGGATTTAAATCATTTTTAGGATTAATTTAAACATTTTAATCCAACATTATCCAGAACAGGGTTTGTTGACATCATCATGACGTCAGCATGACATCAGCAGTCAACAGAGGTGTTGACTGGGTCGCTGACGTGTGGGTCCCACTGGTCATTGACTGTTTAGCCTAACTAGTGTTTAACTAATCTAATTACGGTTTAATTAAACTAACAAGTTAACTACACAGGTTTAATTAACTTAATGAATCCATTAATTAATTAATTAATTAATTAATATTTATTTATTTTATTATATTTTTTTGTTTGTTTTGTTTGTTTTTTTCTTTTTGCAAACGTTCTAGGGGCGTGGGCCCCACATGTCTGTGGCCCCAAGGGCCTTCGCAGGTGAGCGGGCAGCGGGCGATGGGCGCCTGGGCGTGGGAGAACCCGCATGGCGTCGGGGGAGCCCGCCTAGGAGGTTGAGGCCGCGGCAACGGGCGCCGGCTGTGGGTGCCGGACCCGGGCGGTGCGGGGCGGCACCGCGGGCAGAGGTCGAGCGGCGGAGGGCGCAACGGGGCGTGGAGACGAAGCAGGGACGGTCGTGGCGGCTCAGCGATGGAGGCAGGACGGCGAGCAGCTGAAGGAAGGAGCCGGGACGCGGGCGGCGCAAGGCGGGAGCAGTAGACGGGCGCCGGGCTGCGCGGGGTCGGCGGTGGCCGAACGTGGCCACAACGGTCGCGCGCGCAGACGAGGCGGGGTGAGGCCAGC
>NC_041382.1:468814622-468833406 GCF_002162155.2 Triticum dicoccoides | reverse complement strand
GGGGGGGGGTTCTTTTCCTTTTTTTTGTTTTTTGTTTTCTTTTATTATTTCTCTTTTATTTCTTTACTGTTTTCATTTAAAGTTTCTATTTTTTTTTTATAAAATACCAAGTTAGCACCTAAATTAGTATTACTAACTAGGCCTCTGCCATAATTATTTTGGCACACTATTAATTTAGTTATATTACTATAACTTTATAAAAGGCATTAAAGAAATTGTTTTGCCCTAAGCTTTGGTTATTTTAGTGAAATTAAATATCATAAGAAATGTTGGTTTCTCCGCCATTATTACTCATGAACTATTCGTCACATTTAGAACATTTTAGTTTTGATGTTTGAAAACTTTTGTTGTTTGTCTTTAATTAAAATTTTGAATTTGAATCGGTTTCGAACTAACTCGAGATTAGCAACTATAATCGAGGTGACATGGCATCATTAGCAGAGGTTCACTGTAGCTTAATTATCCGGGCGTCACAGCTTGTCTCTATGGTTTTGTTATTGTTGATGATTACTCCAGATATACATGGGTGCATATAATTCTCTACAAGACTAAAGTGCAGGATGTCTTCAGACGATTTGCCAATCGTGCCATGACGAACTATGGCATCAAGGTCAACCACATCAGAAGTGACAACAGCACAGAGTTCAAGAACTCCGGCCTTGACACCTATCAAGTTCTAGCCTGAAGCTATTGATACTGCATGCCATGTCATCAACCGTGTTTATCTTCACAAGCTTCCAAAGAAGACATCTTATGAGCTACTGACTGGTAAGAAGCCAAACATAAGCTACTTCAGAGTATTTGGTGCTAGATGCTGGATTAAAGATCCGCATCACACTTCCAAATTTGCACCGAAAGCACATGAAGGTTTTATGCTTGGTTACGGAAAGGATTCACACTCCTACAGAGTCTTCAAACTCTTTCACTATAAAGTGGTTGAAACCGTGGATGTGCGGTTCGATGAAACTAACGGCTCGCAAAGAGAGCACCTGCCAAATGTGCTAGATGAAGTCTCACCAAGTGAATCCAACAAGCTTATGGGTACTGGAGAAATCATACCTTCAGAGGCACAGGCTGAAGAGGAACTTATCATTTCTACATCAAATCAACCTGAAGACTCTGCTCGGCCTGAAGCCAATGCTGAAGATGAAGACAATGATTAGCAAGGGCAAAATCTTGGTCCAGTTCATCCTCGTGTTGCAAATGAAGTACAAATTGAGAAGATAATTGATAGCATCAATGCACCTGGTCCATTCACTCATTCAAGAGCAACTCAGCTAGCAAATTTCTGTGGGCACTTTGCATTTGTCTCTATATCTGAACCCAAGAAAGTTTCTGAAGCCTTGATGGAACCTGAATGGATTCAAGCTATGCAAGAAGAGCTTTAATAGTTTGAGCTGAACAATGTGTGGGAATTAGTCAATCCTCCTGACCCTCGCAAGCACAATATCATTGGCACCAAATGGATCTATCGCAATAAGCAAGATGAGCATGGTCAAGTTGTTAGAAACAAGGCTCGCCTTGGTGCTCAAGGATGCACTCAAGTTGAAGGGATTGACTTCGATGAAACATTTGCTCTGGTGGCCAGGCTTGAAGCCATTCGCATTCTGCTAGCCTATGCCAACCATCACAACATCCTCATGTATCAAATGGATGTGAAGAGTGCCTTTCTCAATGGCAAGATTGAAGAAGAAGTGTATGTTGCACAACCACCTGACTTTGAAGATCCAAACCATCCTGATATGGTATACAAGCTCAACAAGGCACTATATGGCCTCAAACAAGCCCCTCGTGCTTGGTATGACACACTCAAAGACTTCCTGAAGAGCAAAGGCTTCAAACCTAGTTCCCTGGATCCGACTCTCTTCACGAAGACAAACGATGGTGAACTGTTTGTGTGCCAGATCTATGTGGATGACATTATCTTTGGCTACACTGACAAAAGATACAGTGATGAGTTTGGACACATGATGCAAGAGCAAAATCAGATGTCCATGATGGGTGAGCTGAATTTCTTCCTTGGTCTTCAAATCCGCTAGCAAAGCAATGACATCTTCGTATCTCAAGAGAAATACCTCAAAGATTGCCTGACGAAGTTTGGAATGCAAGACTGCAAGGGATACACGACGCCAATGCCAACCAAAAGTCATCTCGGTCCCGACGATAATGGTAAAGAGTTTGATCAAAAGGTATACTTCTCCATTATTGGTTCTTTACTCTATTTATGTGCATCTAGGCCAGCTATCATGCTTAGCGTTTGCATGTGTGCACGATTCCAAGCAGCACCAAAGGAGTCGCATCACTTAGTTGTGAAGCAAATTCTTCGATATTTGGCTTACACCCCAACACTACGATTATGGTATCCAAAGGGCTCGGAGTTTGATCTAGTTGGATTCTCATATGCTGATTATGCTGGTGACAAGGTTGATCGAAAGTCTACATCAGGCACATGTCACTTTCTTGGACGATCGCTTGTCTGTTGGTTTTCAAAGCAGCGGAACTATGTGTCTCTCTCCACTGTTGCATCCGAATACATTGCTGCTGGATCTTGCTGCGCTCAGCTTCTATGGATGAAGCGAACTCTCAAGGACTATGGTATCCATCTGAAGCAAGTACCACTTTACTGCGACAACGAAAGCGCCATCAAGATTGCCAACAACCCAGTTCAGCACTCGAAGACAAAGCACATTGAAATTCGTCATCACTTTCTCAGAGACCAGGTCATGAAGGAAGATAATGATATCATTCACGTCAGCACTGAAGAGCAATTGGCAGATATCTTCACAAAGCCCTTGGATGAGAAAAGGTTTTGCAAGTTGCGGTGTGAGCTAAATATCTTAGAATCCTCGAATATCCTGTGATTGGACACACATCCTAACGCTTATGCATGTGATGACTTAGATGTGCAACACACGAAAGTATATCTTCAATCAATGAAGACATACACTCTGAGTGTGAATACATTAATGTGGAATATGACTTCAGAGTGCCACGATAATTGTGCGCCATGTCTAGGTCTAATACTTCCTATACGGTGGGTAACACCACCACCAAATTCTGGTTTGAAGTGTTTCGTTTGACATGCATATGTAAAGTCTTCGCATTTGGTTTGTCTTCAACATTGATTTGACTTCATGTTTATCTTCTCAATGTTGATTTGGTCTTATATATAAATATACTTGTGTTTTGTCCTCTACAGCATTCACTTATAGCCATGTCTTCCTTACTGAATCTTTTCATCTAAGTGAATGTGATCGGACCCTAACCCCTTCTATGCTTCTACCTCAAATTCTATCTATCCAAATCATATGCATTCTGTTGAAACTGTCGAAAGTCTTTTCTATGTCCTTGCCAATAGAAGATACAGAGACAAAAGTTGAATCTGTTTTAATGCTATATCCTTATTGCTTGAAACACGGAGAAGCCGGAACGACCACACGACAATCCAGACGTGCGTGGGAACATGGTGTTGGGGAACATAGCAGAATTTTAAAATTTTCTATGCATCACCAAGATCAATCTATGGAGTCATCTAGCAATGAGGGAGAGGGGAGTGCATCTACATACCCTTGTAGATCGCGCGCGGAAGCGTTCAAGAGAACGGGGTTGATGGAGTCGTACTCGTCGTGATCCAAATCACCGATGACCTAGCGCCGAACGGACGACACCTCCGCGTCCAACACACGTATGGTTGGGAAGATGTCTCCTCCAACTTGATCCATCAAGGGGAAGGATAGGTTGATGTAGATCCAGCAGCACGACAGCGTGGTTGTGGAAGCAATGGTGATCTCGGCAGGGCTTCGCCAAGCTCAGGGAGAGGGAGGAGTGTCACGGGAGGGAGAGGGAGGCGCCAGGGGCTAGGGTGCGGCCGCCCTCCCTCCCCCCCACTATATATAGGACCCCTAGGGGGGCGCCGGCCCTAGGAGATGCAATCTCCAAGGGGGGGCGGCGGCCAAGGGGGGTGGAGTGCCCCCCAAGCCAAGTGCGGCGCCCCCCACCCCTAGGGTTTCCAACCCTAGGCGCAAGGGGAGGCCCAAGGGGGGTGCACCAGCCCACTAGGGGCTGGTTCCCCTCCCACTTTAGCCCATGGGGCCCTCCGTGATAGGTGGCCCCACCCAGTGGACCCCCGGGACCCTCCCGGTGGTCCCGGTACAATACCGATTACCCCCGAAACTTTCCCGATGGCCGAAACTTGACTTCCTATATATAAATCTTCACCTCCGGACCATTCCGGAACTCCTCGTGACGTCCAGGATCTCATCCGGGACTCCGAACAACTTTTGGGTTACCGTATACTAATATCTCAACAACCCTAGTGTCACCGAACCTTAAGTGTGTAGACCCTATAGGTTCGGGAGACACGCAGACATGACCGAGATGACTCTCCGGTCAATAACCAACAGCGGGATCTGGATACCCATGTTGGCTCCCACATGCTCCTTGATGATATCATCGGATGAACCATGATGTCGAGGATTCGATCAATCCCGTATACAATTCCCTTTGTCAATCGGTACGTTACGTGCCCGAGACTCGATCGTCGGTATCCCAATACCTCGTTCAATCTCGTTACCGGCAAGTCACTTTACTCGTACCGTAATGCATGATCCCATGATCAACCACTTGGTCACATTGAGCTCATTATGATGATGCATTACCGAGTGGGCCCAGAGATACCTCTCCATCATACGGAGTGACAAATCCCAGTCTCGATTCGTGCCAACCAAACAGACACTTTCGGAGATACCCGTAGTGTACCTTTATAGTCACCCAGTTGCGGTGTGACGTTTGGCACACCCAAAGCACTCCTACAGTATCCGAGAGTTGCACAATCTCATGGTCTAAGGAAATGATACTTGACATTCGGAAAAGCTATAGCAAACGAACTACATGATCTTTGAGCTATGCTTAGGATTGGGTCTTGTCCATCACATCATTCTCCTAATGATGTGATCCCGTTATCAGTGACATCCAATGTCCATAGTCAGGAAACCATGACTATCTTTTGATCAACGAGCTAGTCAACTAGAGGCTCACTAGGGACGTGTTGTGGTCTATGTATTCACAAATGTATTATGATTTCCGGATAACACAATTATAGCATGAACAATAGACAATTATCATGAACAAAGAAATATAATAATAACCATTTTATTATTGCCTCTAGGGCATATTTCCAACAGTCTCCCACTTGCACTAGAGTCAATAGTCTAGTTACATTGTGATGAATCGAACACCCATGCAGTTCTGGTGTTGATCATGTTTTGCTCTAGGGAGAGGTTTAGTCAACGGATCTACCGCATTCAGGTCCGTATTTACTTTACAAATATCTATGTCTCCATTTTGAACACTTTCACGAATGGAGTTGAAGCGACGCTTGATATGCCTAGTCTTCCTGTGAAACCTGGGCTCCTTGGCAAGGGCAATAGCTCCAGTGTTGTCACAGAAGAGAGTCGTCGGGGCCGACGCATTGGGTATGACTCCTAGGTCGGTAATGAACTCCTTCACCTAGATTGCCTCTTGTGCTGCCTCCGAGGCTGCCATGTACTCCTCTTCATATGTAGATCCCGCCACAACGCTTTGCTTGCAACTGCACCAGCTTACTGCCCCACCATTCAAAATATATACGTATCCAGTTTGTGACTTAGAGTCATCCAGATCTGTGTCGAAGCTAGCATCGACGTAACCCTTTATGTCGAGCTCTTCGTCACCTCCATAAACGAGAAACATATCCTTAGTCCTCTTCAGGTACTTCAGGATATTCTTGACCGCTGTCCAGTGCTCCATGCCAGGATTACTTTGGTACCTTCCTACCAAACTTATGGCAAGGTTTACATCAGGTCTGGTACACAGCATAACATACATGATAGACCCTATGGCCGAGGCATAGGGGACTACACCCGTCTTTTCTCTATCTTCTGCCGTGGTCGGGCATTGAGTCGTGCTCAATCTCGTACCTTGCAATACAGGCAAGAACCCCTTTTTTGACTGATTCATATTGAACTTCTTCAATATCTTGTCAAGGTATGTACTCTGTGAAAGACCAATGAGGCGTCTCGATCTATCTCTATAGATCTTGATGCCTAATATGTAAGCAGCTTCTCCAAGATCCTTCATTGAAAAGCACTTGTTCAAGTAGGCCTTTATGCTTTCCAAGAATTCTATATCATTTCCCATCAATAGTATGTCATCCACATACAATATGAGAAATGCTACAGAGCTCCCACTCACTTTCTTGTAAATCAGGCTTCTCCATAAGTCTGTGTAAACCCAAACGCTTTGATCATCTCATCAAAACGAATGTTCCAACTCCGAGATGCTTGCACCCGCCCATAAATCGAGCATTGGAGCTTGCACACCTTGTCAGCATTCTTAGGATCGACAAAACCTTCCGGCTGCATCATATACAATTCTTCCTTAAGGAAACCATTAAGGAATGTCGTTTTGACGTCCATTTGCCATATCTCATAATCATAGAATGCGGCAATTGCTAACATGATTCGGACGGACTTCAACTTTGCTATGGGTGAGAAAGTCTCATTGTAGTCAACCCCTTGAACTTGTCGATAACCCTTAGTGACAAGCCGAGCTTTATAGATGGTCACATTACCATCCGCGTCTGTCTTTTTTCTTAAAGATCCATTTATTTTCTATGGCTCGCCGATCAACGGGCAAGTCAGTCAAAGTCCATACTTCGTTTTCATACATGGATCCTATCTCGGATTTCATGGCTTCCAGCCATTTGTCGGAATCTGGGCCTGCCATCGCTTCCTCATAGTTCGAAGGTTCACCGTTGTCTAACAACATGATTTCCAGGACAGGGTTGCTGTACCACTCTGGTGCGGAACGTGTCCTTATGGACCTACGAAGTTTAGTAGCAACTTGATCTGAAGTTTCATGATCGTCATCATTAACTTCCACTCTAGTCGGTGCAGGAACCTCAGGAATATTTTCTTGAGCTACGCCACTTACCGGTTCAAGAGGTAATAATTCATCGAGTTCTACTTTCCTGCCACTTATTTCTTTCGAGAGAAACTCTTTCTCTAGAAAGGATCCATTCTTGGAAACAAAGATTCTGCCTTCGGATCTGAGGTAGAAGGTATACCCAATAGTATCTTTAGGGTATCCTATGAAGACGCATTTTTCCGATTTGGGTTCGAGCTTTTCAGGTTGAAGTTTCTTGACATAAGCATCGCATCCCCAAACTTTTAGAAACGAGAACTTAGGTTTCTTCCCAAACCATAATTCATATGGTATCGTTTCAACGAAGCCCTATTTAAAGTGAATGCGGCAGTCTCTAAAGCATAGCCCCAAAATGACATCAGTAAATCGTTAAGAGACATCATAGATCGCACCATATCCAATAGAGTGCGATTATGACGTTCAAACACACCATTACGCTGAGGTGTTCCAGGCGGCGTGAGTTGTGAAACTATTCCACATTTCCTTAAGTGTGTGCCAAATTCATGACTCAAGTATTCTCCCCCACGATCTGATCGCAAGAACTTGATTTTTCTGTCACGTTGATTTTCAACCTCAATCTGAAATTCCTTGAACTTTTCAAAGGTCTCAGACTTGTGTTTCGTTAAGTAGAAATACCCATATCTACTCAAGTCATCAGTGAGGGTGAGAACATAACGATAGCCACCATGAGCCTCAATGCTCATTGGACCGCACACATCAGTATGTATGATTTCCAATAAGTTGGTTGCTCCCTCCATTTTTCCTGAGAATGGAGTCTTGGTCATTTTACCCATGAGGCATGGTTCGCATGTGTCAAATGATTCGTAATCAAGAGACTCCAAAAGTCCATCTGCATGGAGCTTCTTCATGCGTTTGACACCTATGTGACCAAGGCGGCAGTGCCACAAGTATGTGGGACTATCATTATCAACCTTACATCTTTTGGTATTCACACTATTAATATGTGTAACATTACGCTCGAGATTCATTAAGAATAAACCATTCACCAGCAGAGCATGACCATAAAACATATCTCTCATATAAATAGAACAACCATTATTCTCGGATTTAAATGAGTAGCCATCTTGAATTAAAAGAGATCCTTATACAATGTTCATGCTCAAAGCTGGCACTAAATAACAATTATTATCCCGTAGGTAAATGTAGAGGTAGCGTGCCGACAGCGATCACATCGACCTTGGAACCATTCCCGACGCGCATCGTCACCTCATCCTTCGCCAGTCTCCGCTTATTCTGCAGCTCCTGCTTTGAGTTACAAATGTGAGCAACCGCACCGGTATCAAATACCCAGGAGCTACTACGAGTACTGGTAAGGTACACATCAATTACATGTATATCACATATATCTTTAGTGTTGCCGGCCTTCTTGTCCTCTAAGTATTTGGGGCAGTTCCGCTTCCAGTGACCACTTCCCTTGCAATAAAAACACTCAGTCTCAGGCTTGGGTCCATTCTTTGACTTCTTCCCGGCAGCTTGCTTACCGGGCGCGGCAACCCCTTTGCCGTCCTTCTTGAAGTTCTTCTTACCCTTGCCTTTCTTGAACTTAGTTGTTTTATTCACCATCAACACTTGATGTTCCTTTTTGATTTCCACCTCCGCTGATTTCAGCATTGAATATACCTCAGGAATGGTCTTTTCCATCCCCTACATATTGAAGTTCATCACAAAGCTCTTCTAGCCCGGTGGAAGCGACTGAAGGATTCTGTCAATGACCGCGTCATCCGGGAGATTAACTCCCAGCTGAGTTAAGCGGTTATGCAACCCAGACATTTTGAGTATGTGCCCACTGACAGAATTGTTTTCCTCCATCTTACAACTGAAGAACTTGTCAGATACTTCATATCTCTCGACCCGGGCATGAGCTTGGAAAACCATTTTCATCTCTTCGAACATCTCATATGCTCCGTGTCTCTCAAAACGCTTTTGGAGCCCCGGTTCTAAGCTGTAAAGCATGCCGCACTGAACGAGGGAGTAATCATCACACGTGACTGCCAAGCATTCATAACATCTTGGTTCTTTGGGATGGGTGCGTTACCTAGTGGTGCTTTTAGGACATAATCTTTCTTGGCAGCTATGAGGATGATCCTCAGGTTCTGGACCCAGTCCGTATAGTTGCTGCCATCGTCTTTCAGCTTGGTTTTCTCTAGGAACGCATTGAAGTTGAGGGCAACATTAGCATGGGCCATTTGATCTACAAGACATAGTGTAAAGATTTTAGACTAAGTTCATGATAATTAAGTTCATCTAATCAAATTATTCAATGAACTCCCACTCAGATAGACATCCCTCTAGTCATCTAAGTGAAACATGATCCGAGTCAACTAGGATGTGTCCGATCATCACGTGAGACGGACTAGTCAACATCGGTGAACATCTTCATGTTGATTGTATCTTCTATACGACTCATGCTCGACCTTTCGGTCTTCCGTGTTCCGAGGCCATGTCTGTACATGCTAGGCTCGTCAAGTCAACCTAAGTGTATTGCATGTGTAAATCTGGCTTACACCCGTTGTATTCGAACGTTAGAATCTATCACACCCGATCATCACGTGGTGCTTCGAAACAACGAACCTTCGCAACGGTGCACAGTTAGGGAAACACTTTCTTGAAATTATTATGAGGGATCATCTTATTTAAGCTACCATTGTTCTAAGCAAATAAGATGCAAAACATGATAAACATCACATGCAATCAAATAGTGACATGATATGGCCAATATCATTTGCTCCTTTCGATCTCCATCTTCGGGGCTTCATGATCATCGTTGTCACCGGCATGACACCATGATATCCATCATCATGATCTCCATCATCGTGTCTTCTTGGAGTTGTCTCGTCATCTATTACTTCTACTACTATGGCTAACGCTTTAGCAATAAAGTAAAGTAATTACATGATATTTATGTTGACACGCAGGTCATAAATAAATTAAGACAACTCCTATGGCTCCTGCCGGTTGTCATACTCATCGACATGCAAGTCGTGATTCCTATTACAAGAACATGATCAATCTCATACATCACATATATCATTCATCACATCCTTTTGGCCATATGACATCACACGGCACATGCTGCAAAAACAAGTTAGACGTCCTCTAATTGTTGTTGCAAGCTTTTACGTGGCTGCTATAGGTTTCTAGCAAGAACGTTTCTTACCTATGCCAAAACCACAATGTGATATGCCAATTTCTATTTACCCTTCATAAGGACCCTTTTCATCGAATCTGATCCGACTAAAGTGGGAGAGACAGACACCCGCCAGCCACCTTATGCAACTAGTGCATGTCAATCGGTGGAACCAGTCTCACGTAAGCGTACGTGTAAGGTCGGTCCAGGCCGCTTCATCCCACGATGCCTCCGAATCAAGATAAGACTAGTAGCGGCAAGCAAATTGACAATATCCACGCCCACAACTGCTTTGTGTTCTACTCGTGCATAGAAACTACGCATAGACCTAGATCATGATGCCACTGTTGGGGAATGTAGCAGAATTTTAAAATTTTCTATGCATCACCAAGATCAATCTATGGAGTCATCTAGCAACGAGGGAGAGGGGAGTGCATCTACATACCCTTGTAGATCGCGCGCGGAAGCGTTCAAGAGAACGGGGTTGATGGAGTCGTACTCGTCGTGATCCAAATCACCGATGACCTAGCACCGAACGGGCGGCACCTCCGCGTTCAACACACGTACGGTTGGGAAGACGTCTCCTCCAACTTGATCCAGCAAGGGGAAGGAGAGGTTGATGAAGATCCAGCAGCACGACGGCGTGGTGGTGGAAGCAACGGTGATCTCGGCAGGGCTTCGCCAAGCTCAGGGAGAGGGAGGAGTGTCATGGGAGGGAGAGGGAGGCGCCAGGGGCTAGGGTGCGGCTGCCCTCCCCCCCCTACTATATATAGGACCCCTAGGGGGGGCAACCCTAGGAGATGCAATCTCCAAGGGGGGTGGCGGCCAAGGGGGGTGGAGTGCCCCCCAAGCCAAGTGGGGCGCCCCCCACCCCTAGGGTTTCCAACCCTAGGCGCAGCGTGAGGCCCAAGGGGGGCGCACCAGACCACTAGGGGCTGGTTACCCTCCCACTTTAGCCTATGGGGGCCTCCGGGATAGGTGGCCCCACCCGGTGGACCCCCGGGACCCTTCCGGTGGTCCCGGTACAATACCGATTACCCCCGAAACTTTCCCGATGGCCGAAACTTGATTTCCTATATATAAATCTTCACCTCCGGACCATTCCGGAACTCCTCGTGGCGTCCGGGATCTCATCTGGGACTTCGGACAACTTTCGGGTTACCGTATACTAATATCTCAACAACCGTAGCATCACCGAACCTTAAGTGTGTAGACCCTACGGGTTCGGGAGACACGCAAACTTGACCGAGATGAATCTCCGGTCAATAACCAACAGCGGGATCTGGATACCCATGTTGGATCCCACATGCTCCTCGATGATCTCATCGGATGAACCATGATGTCGAGGATTCGATCAATCCCGTATACAATTCCCTTTGTCAATCGGTACGTTACTTTCCCGAGACTCGATCGTCGGTATCCCAATACCTCGTTCAATCTCGTTACCAGTAAGTCACTTTACTCGTACTGTAATGCATGATCCCGCGATCAACCACTTGGTCACATTGAGCTCATTATGATGATGCATTACCGAGTGGGCCCAGAGATACCTCTCCGTCATACGAAGTGACAAATCCCAGTCTCGATTCGTGCCAACCCAACAGACACTTTCGGAGATACCCGTAGTGTACCTTTATAGTCACCCAGTTACGTTGTGATGTTTGGCACACCCAAAGCACTCCTACAGTATCCGGGAGTTGCACAATCTCATGGTCTAAGGAAATGATACTTGACATTCGGAAAATCTATAGCGAACGAACTACACGATCTTTGAGCTATGCTTAGGATTGGGTCTTGTCCATCACATCACTCTCCTAATGATGTGATCCCGTTATCAATGACATCCAATGTCCATAGTCAGGAAACCATGACTATCTTTTGATCAACGAGCTAGTTAACTAGAGGCTCACTAGGGACATGTTGTGGTCTATGTATTCACGCATGTATTATGATTTCCGGATAACACAATTATAGCATGAACAATAGACAATTATCATGAACAAAGAAATATAATAATAACCATTTTATTATTGCCTCTAGGGCATATTTCCAACACATGGAACAACTTCCAATGTGTTGCATGCATGCCACGTGTCCTTCAGATGTGAACCGCCAGGGGCACCTGCGTAATTATGTTGTGCCGTCCCTTTCCTTATAAATACTCAACTCACCACGGCCATTATCTCTTCTCCCACCTCGCACAAACCCTAGTGCCTCCGCTAGCTTGCGGCGATGCCAGAGATGAAGCGCTTAGCTGCCGCGACTTCTTCGACGCCGTCCTCACGCCGGCCGTGGACCTTGTCCTCTCCGCCGCCACCGTAGGTGTCTTCCGCCACCAAGTTACACTACCAAAAAATACACTTCTGTGATGATACGTGTTTGTCACAGTAGGTCGCATTTTTTGTCATGCATGTACATCCATGACGATTTTATGACAGAATCAAGATAGTCATACCTGTGTTGTCGTAGAAGTGTTCCATGACATTACCAAAATTATCATCATGGAAGTGTCCACTTCCATGATGATAAATCGCGCGTCACATAAGTGCTTTCGTCATGGGTGACCGACACATGGCATCCACCGTAACGGAACGTCGTTAAGATATCAGGTCGGGT
Source organism: Triticum dicoccoides (assembly GCF_002162155.2). Taxonomy (NCBI): domain Eukaryota; kingdom Viridiplantae; phylum Streptophyta; class Magnoliopsida; order Poales; family Poaceae; genus Triticum; species Triticum dicoccoides. The sequence goes on along the minus strand of NC_041382.1, from coordinate 468,820,679 downwards.
TTTGGATCCGATAACCCGTTAACAGCCCCGACCAATGGGGATTTTCCACGTGTAAAATCATCATTGGCTGGAGGAAACACGTGTCGGCTCATCATTGGGACAGATGTCATCCACTCATTGGACGGAAGGCGCCTATGATACCTCGACACATGGCACGGGCCAACAGAGGCCCATTCCTGTGAAAAGGCCGGCCCGTTTGACTTGGTCAAAAGGTGGCGGGCCGGCCCATGGAAAGCCTATTAACGGCTTGTTCGCATATAGCCCATTTACAGCCCGCTAACCTAAGGCCCGTTATGCCCTATCCGAATTAGGCCCAGTAGCGTCATCTCGGCCATCCAATATGATTCCAGCCCATTTTCACTTCTGGCGCATGTATGGCCCATGATGTCTTTTGGCCCATATGAGGCCCTATGTAACTCTTGGCCTATTAACGGCCTGTGGTGAAACTGGCCCGTAATGAACAGTGTATCACTTTACACCCATTAATGACCCATGGTGAAACTGGCCTGTAATGAACAATGTATCACTTTATACCCATTAACGGCCCGTTATTCCGTTGGGCCATTTCCAGCCCATGTTATCTTTCGGCCTTCTCAGAGCCCATTTATTCTTGGGCTCATTTCCAGCATTCGTTTACTTACGGCCCTTTATTGTCATTTTCTGCTTGTGGGCCAAATTCAGCCCATGGTTACATTCGGCCCGTTTGTGGTCCGTTAATACGTTGGGCCGTTTTCATAGCGTCATCAAATACGGCCTATTGACGATGGCCCATTATGGTCGGCCCATGAACGGACGATTCCAACTCTAGCCCGTTTACGGCCGTAATGCGGTCTGTTTGGCCCATGTTTGGCCAATCGATCATACGGCTCATATAAGGCCCATTGATGATACGGCCCGCATAAGGCCCATTGTTTCTACGACCCGTAGAAGGCCCATTGTTTCTACGGCCCGTAGAAGGCCCACTATTTTTACGGCCAGTAGGAGGCCTAGTGTCACTACAGTAAATATTAGCCCATGGTTATTGTGGCCTAGTTTTAAAAAATAGGTTATCACAGCCACTAGCTAACCGCGGAAAAAGAACTGCAATGACTACAAGCAAACAAATAAACAAGACAGCAAGGAAATAAATAAGCAAGCAAGTAACGCTAGGATATCACGATTATTACACATATTACATCCACTGGGCATCAAAGTTCGCCACCAGTGCAAATATAGGGAACAAAGCAGCATATCATATACACTGGTTGTCAAAGTGGGCGACTAGCGCAAATAAACGCCGTAGCAAAACAAATCCACAACTGAAACCACTTCAGAAGATCTCAAGAAATAATAACCTGGGTACCCATAATGCTAGCAAGATGCTTAGCAAGCTTATTAACTTTCTCTTGTTTGGTGCTTAAATCCTCCAGCACTTGATGTTGCACCAGAAAATATGCATCTGAATTCTGCAGGGACTTCCTCAGTCCTTCAGCTTCCTGTCGCAGCACATCTGATTGATTTCTTTCAACTTGAAGTTCAGAGTCAAGAAGACGGACTGATTTAGACAGCGAGTTCGAAGAGCTTGTGCCAGCAGTAGTGGCCAGTAACTCGAACACTACATCAAGACAGGACTTTTGGGTTCCCTCACTATCGTCAAGATAGTTTTTATCAGCTTTCTTGGAGGCCAACAGGGATGTCTCACTATCTTGAACCTTATCTGCATTACTTCCTTTACCATTGGATAACGCGGTACTGTTCTCCAATACTTTGTCTGCATTCTAAAAGAGAAACAAGCACACACATCACATGTTTACCTTGTTGTATATGAAACTCATTTTGGTAAATGAGTTCAGTAGTAAAGTGGACAGGATAACAGCATGAAACAAACATATATCTATGTACCATGGTCACTTTATGGTCTATATCATTCTAGTTTTTGTTGCCAAATCAAGATAGAGACATAGTTCAAATAATATTTGTTCAAGACAAAGCAGAATAGACAGAATATACGTGTAGGTAACTATAGAGCAATAACAACACTTGTAATGTGCATGACATGAGAACATAACTGTTTATTCAATTGAAACTGAAATCAACATAGAGCGGGTTACAACAACAAACCAGTTAAAGAAACAGGTTTAAAACATACCTGTTGCGCCATTGGAGTTTCAATTCCATCCTTCAAATTTGAAAATAGTTGGTATGAGTAAATACAGTAATGCAAGAGCAAAGGAGTATGAACCATAGCTACAGAACCTGACCTGAGAACAAATCTTCTTCTCCTTTAAGCGTTGAGTTGGGATTCGGAGTGGTGGTCCTCATGCTTTGGGCAATGCAGTTCCCTTACTAACTGCTCGTGTTTGGGTGCTCTGTGGTGGAGACGGTGCTGTGTCAACTAGAACTGGGTTACTATCTGCCGGGGTTGGGGTTAGAAGGGGTGTACCTGGTTCTCTGTCCAACTGGGTAGGGGTACAATCTGCGAGGGTCTGGGTTATGTGTGGTGCATCTGGTCCTTGGGCAAGTACAACCGTGGTTCTATCTGCATCAACTGGTAGCACTATCTTTTTTGAAGACCGTGTTGTTACTCCCTCAGATACTGCCGTCACGCTCTCCAATTCAAATGGCTGATAAACAAGAAAAGTAATTGAAATTATAGACATTGTATGATTGACATGTGCAATGGATAGTGGGGAATAAAAGAGGGCATGAAATAATTCATATTTATGTTGTCTAACCAAACAGGATAGCATGACACAATTTCACATATATGATGGCTAACTAAACAAGATAGCATGACACAATTTCACATTATGATGGCTAACTAAAAAAGATGGAAAGACATAGTTCAAAATATGAGACTATGTAAATAGGATGACATGACATAACTATATAATGTGTTTATTAAATAGGTTGGCATGCCATAATTCACATACATTCACGGATAGAATACCATAATTCAAAATATGATGACTATAAACACTAAACAGGATGAGATGATATAACTATATGATGTCTTTATTAAATGGGTTACCATGCCATAATTCAGAGAGATGATGTGTATGTACTATGTAAACATGATGGCATGATATATTCAAATATATGATTTATATAGTAAACAAGTAAGCAGATGGCAGTCCATATATGATGTAAAAACTAAGCAATGCAAGACAACATGCATGGCATGGGTAATATAACCGTGCCAAGTTTGAGCATAGACCCCAGGGGGGAAATAGGACTGGTCATCAGTCTCTGAATCCTCCTCTGAGGAGCTCTCTGTAACCAGCAAGATGTGTGCTTCAGCAGGTAGCATTGTCTGCTCTGAATACCTTGTTTTCACTCCAGATACATCCATCACCACTTCAAATGGCTGATGCAAAGGAAGAGTAGTTGAATATACAAACATTGTCGACAAATGGAACACGTAATACAAAAAAATGATAGCATGATATAATTCAAATACATGATGATTGGCTAAACAACATGGCATTGCATAATTCACATATATAATGCCTTTGCAACAAGATACCATTGTATAATTCACATATATAATGTCTTGCAACAAGATGACAATGCATAATTCACATATATGGTAATTAGATACTGAACGGGTGGCATTCACACAAAGCATGTCTAAACTAATCAAATGACATAGCAATGCGAGACACCATACGCACAATATGAGCAACATAACCCTGCCAAGTTAGAGCATACACCTCGCGGGGGGGGGGGGGAATAGGACTAGTCATCTGTCTTTGAATCCTCCCCTGAGGAGCTATCCGTAACAAGAGAGATATGCGCTTCGTCAGATAGCATAGTCTGCTCTGAAGACCTTGTTTTCACTCTAGAATTTGCCATCACCGTGTCAAATGGCTGATGCACATGAAGAGCAGTTGAATGTACTAACATTGTTGACAAATGTAATATGTAACGAAAAAAAGGACGGTCTGATATAATTTACATATAAGATGACTTGCTAAGCAGGATGGCATTGCAAAATTCACATATATGATGCCTAGCTAAACAAGATGGCGTTGCATAATTCACATAAACGATGAATAAACTAAACAGATGGGATTCACATAAAGGATGTCTAAACTAAGCAGATGACATATTTGATGTATAAAGTAAGCAATGCAAGACACCATATGCATGATATAACCAACATCAGCATGCCAAGTTAGAGCGAATACCTCACGGGGTAAATAGGAGTTGTCTTCTCCTTCTGAATCCCCCTCAGAACAGATATCTTCCTCTCGATTACAATCCGAAATGTGTGGATGGGGGGCTGCCTTTGCGCCTACCATGGAGCGATGTCTGCATGAAATTTTATTGCCACGCAAGGCTCGTCTCTTTTGCTCTACATGTTCAGTTCCATTGTTTACAATAACTGTCAAGCATAGGAATAAAACATAGCGAGATTATGTAAGGAGTGCATGCAGAAATCCAGAGTGATGGTATAAACCTGTGGATAGACCCAAAACCAATAATAGCAGGCAGATAATGGCTTCAGTTAAAAAATACAGATAATGGCTTCTTTACTGTTTGTTTCCCACCCAACATGAAACTCATAGTAGACAACAGAGATTAACCAGATAGTAGATAGATACTATTGATAGCGGCCCCGATATGTACCCCACAACCATTTAAAAACTCAAGTTTTACCATTAGTTTGGAGCTGACTCAGAGTCTAATCGGTGAACAGGACGATAAAGTAGCATGTAATATTAAGCGATGCATAACATAAGCAGACACGAAAGAGTGCGACCTCTCTTGCGGACCCGTGTAATCCTCGAGGTCATCTGCTCGGTTGATGATGGTAATGCAGTTTTCATGGCTGTCAGCGGTGGGGAAGAAGATCCGAGGCGGCGAAAGACAGCCTGGAGGCTAGAACCCTGCTGTGCTGGACCCTTCTGTCGTTAGAGCAGCTGAGCTGGGGTGGACGACGGCGTAGCAGGAGCGGGACAAACCACGCATGGTTTTATTTGACAACTATCTGTAAGAGAAGTAATTCTGTAAGGGCTCATTTGAATTGGAGGATTCCAACAATGCAGGGATAGGAAATAGATAGGAATAGGATAGGAATGCACGTGCAAAACAGAGAATTTGAAAACACATGATTTCTGCCAATATGGGTGTTTGATTCACAACAATTGGAAGATCACAGGATGCAAAGAAGCATGGTGAGATTAAGTCAAACCACAAGAAACTGTACGGTTATAATGCTATTATGCTACTATCTCTTAGTCTTGTGCTTCATGAATAGGAATTTGAAAAGGAGGACAAGTGAAAATTAAAATGCCTACATTTTTTCTTTCAGGGAGACACTAAAGGAACAAATCCGTGTGCTCAGTGGACAATATATATAACATGTAGAGTAAAAAAGAGATGCAACAAGTGTACAACATCTTTGGCGTAGCCATGTCGATCTCAGCGTGATTGGGTTGGCCGGTGAGGATGCTCCGACTGACTTTGCTGTCGGAGGAGGGGAAGAAGATCTTAGGCGTCTGGAGATGGAGCCCGAGGTACTACTCCGCTGTGATGGAGGGTTTCGTCGTTGGAGCAGCTCCGGTGAGTTGTGCGACGCCGAGGCTGAAGCAGGACAAGAGAGACAACGAACAACGTTAACCTGAGTGGAATTCTAATAGCATCTACAATACATGACGTAAAATACATAACCACAAAGTGCTAGATGTAAAATACATCAGCCGCTCATCTCTGAACTTAACTGTCGAAACTGAACTTAACTGTCAAAATTGAACTTAACTGTCAAAACTGAATTTTGCTGTTGAAACTGAATTTTGCTGTCGAAACTGAACGGACTAGCAAGGTGAGGCTACACGTCGGTCGACTGACTTTTTCATCCCTGGTCAGTCGATTTTGCAGCCGTTGGATACGAAATCAAGGGCTTGTGGTTCATCTTCAACCTCCACCCCCTGAGCCGCCAGCCACCACCGGCCAAACAGCAGCCCCCCGCTGCCCGCGGCCGGCGATACGACGCCCCGCCCGCTCCAAAAACATTCCCCACCGCCGGTCCGCCGCCGCCCCGGCCATCCCTCTAGGCCCCCCCCCCGTGCTGAG
>NC_041382.1:468763211-468814113 GCF_002162155.2 Triticum dicoccoides | reverse complement strand
GTAGCTCAATCGGAGCAGCATCGCAAGCAAGAGCAAGAGCGAGAGCAGCAGCGCGAGCAAGAGCAATAGCAAGAGCAGACCAGGCAGGGGACCGAGAGCAAGAGCAGAGCAGCAGCGCGAGCGAGAGCTAAAGCAGCAGCAACTCCTACTGATGTGGATGTCACCGCCGAGGGAGCAACGTCGCAGATGAAGTGGCCAGCAACGCCGCCGTGGATGGAGCCGCGCCGTGTCGGCTCGGGACCGAGCGCCGACAGCACCGTGAGATCGAATCAAGAAGAAAATGCAGCGATTAGTGTACAACCTATTTGGTGGCGCCGATGAGGCCGCAGCTTCATCCGAGGAAACGGTGATGATGATTCTCTTCCGGTGGTGCAGGTGAAGACGGCGGTGTGGGAATGGAGGTGGCGCAAAAGACGAGGGGAACATCAGGGCAGCTCCTTGGAGGTGGAGGACGGGGTGGCTGAACCGGCGGGACGATGAGATCGACGACGGATCCTCATCTGGTACAGTGGATGAGGGACGTCGAGGTGTTGCTATGGACGATGTCATCGCGGAAGAGGCTCCGGCTGGGTGGCGGACGGAGCAGGGTGTGGGGTTTCGTCGCGGGTTTTTGCGGCCTTGGTCTATGAATGGGTGGGCGGATGGGATGGCAGTGGGGAACCATGGCTTAGAGACGCGCTTTTTCGAAATGTGAGGTAAGTTACGAAAGTACCCCCACCGATTTGAGGCGATTCTTTCGGTTCAGGGGTACCACAGGCATTTCGCGTGTCAGGATTTCACAGGAGGTGGGAGTTTTTGCGCGCGTTGTAATTTCGGAATAGCAAGGCGCGGGTTGAGATGGAGGGAGTTGTCGGAGCACAACGAGACAAAGATATATCTTAAATATTTCGGGCTAACAAGGCGCGGGTGAAATTTCCGGACAAGCCTAACATGTATTATACCAAATCAATGCGCACTACAAATGTTATTCAAAACTTTGAATTCATGTTATGTTCAATTAAAATATTTCTCTACGTGTATAATGCATGCAACCTACTACTCAAATGAACGTTTTAGTGCATTCCAAACGTATATACTACCGCTTCAATATGAACTAAATTTGAATTCGTTTCTCTATTTGAATAAGATCTACAGTAATGATTGTTGTGAAGTCAAAGCATTTGAATTTGCTTCTCTGTTTCAATAAGATCTACAATCATCATTATTGTCAAGTTACACCATCGTTTGTGTATTATCTTCACAGCACACCACATGATTAGTCTCGAGTTACATATGAACTACGTGTACTATATGAACTCGAACTAGATTTTCTGAATCCACTTTATTTTGATTTCAAATCACATTACATTTCTAGCTCTAGCTAGATCTTCATAATATAAACCATGTCTCATATGTATAATGTGTTTATCACATTATGTATGGTGCCCTGCCCCCTACGCCTACAAGTATTTAAATGTGAGTTGCAAACACCACACATTACCACAAATTCAAATAAAATGTGAGAATGTTCGATATATAGTATTGTTTAGATTGTTCAATATTTAGTTGTAAGCTGCAAACGCCACACATTATCACAAATTCAAATAAAATGTGAGATTGTTTGATGTATAGTATGGTTTAGATTGTTCGACATTTAGCTATGAGTTGCAAACGCCATGCATTATCACATTATGGTATAACATGTGCATAGCACGTGTATCACCGCTATATTCATGCATGCAATGTTTAAAACACCATGATCTCCTATTCAAATATATGAATCTGCTTTCATATCAAATTATGATCTTTGTTAGTCTCTTACACCCACACAATCCTCTAACCTTTGTAGCTACCACTAACTTTCTCTCGTGCATGCACACGCCCTCCTCGCCCTCCCCCTCCCTCGACATTCTATCCACCGGGCACATTCATTTTTTTCTTTAGGTCGTTCTCCCAGAGTCTCCACAACTCCTTTCCGACACACACCGATCGATAAACCTCTCCAGTGGTGCCTGCCTACAACATACACACACACCTTCAATCTCCTCCTTTATGTGTCCTTGCCTCGTGTCTCTCATACGGTCAGACACACGTGTAAACTCTCGCCCCTGTTTTCATCGATATCACAACCGCACACTCCTCCCCCTATCTAGCTAGTAGTTGGGCCTCTCGCACCACCTCCTAGCTCCATTCTCTCTGTCTATCCGTCTCGTTGGGCCTTATTTTCCTCTAACAAATGGACGTATACCGACCGATCTCTCGCTATACATATAGCTAGCTAGGTCCTTATAACTCATTTTTACCCACACATCAATCGATCTACCTCACTAATTGTGTCTCTCCCTTCCTCCGACAAACAACAATTGATCTACCGATCGAGTTAGGTTTGCTTACCAAACACATGGTTCCCCTTCATCATCCATGGATGCGTCCCGACAGATCTATCACGCACAGGCACACACAGAAACACATCCCCACTCTTATTGATAACATTGCAGTTCCACCCTCAGTTTGTCTAGTAGGCCTCTCCCACCATCTTCGAGAAGCAACTCCATCACCCATCCAGCACTCTACCCCTCTCCCTCCCTCTCCCTCCCTCTCTTTCCTCTCTCTCTGTCCCATCATATTTCCCGTCCTTCAGTTATGTATGGATGTCGACCGATATCCCTCAAGACATAGCTAGGTCTCTCCTTCTCAACACATATACGAGTCGTTCTACCTCTATAGTTAGGCCTCTGCCTACTCCTCAGCCCACCCCCTCCCCCCACACACACTGATACATCGAGTGCTCTAGTCATGTCTCCCTGCCACATACAAACTTGACATGTGCCCTCTAACGTTTCGGTAGGCCAGTCGCCCTATATCTTTAACTTGCACACACACACAATTTCGATGGCTCTCTTCATCGATCTCGCACCCACCCACTTGATCCTCTCTTCGACTCCATCGATAGCTATGACCCCTTCCTCTCTTCTCGTCGATTGCCTGACCCTCTATGTATGATATGGATAGGCCTCCATTTCACACACATTGCATGCAAAATTTTGTTTGAGATGTCATCGACACATATTCCCACAAATAATTCACGAAATCAACCCCCACCCCACCCCACCCCCACCCCAAAACAAAAAACACTCACGAACGCGGTTTGAATCTCTCACACACACCCACGTAGGTGGGGGACGTGCACGAAGAGAAAAGGTGCATGCACATCGCACGTACTCCCGTCTCTTTCCCAACCACACCCACATGGGTACACAGTGGAGCTCATTTCTGTATGAAAAAGGCAGCCCATGTGGTAATTTGGCACGTGTACTGGTTGTCCACTTGGTGGAGGGAGGATCGTCTACCACGAGTGAACAAACAAATTGTGACTTGACGTGTTATGTTAAAAAAAGAGGCAAACCATGTGGGGCCTACCTTAGAGGCAAGGCTCTATACATTGGAGTACTTTTGATGTGTCCTGTCAACTCGCAGAACGAGGAGAAGCTTGCTTAGTACGCCGTCTCCCCCGCCCATGGGCGCGGTGGCTCGCAGGATGAGGTGAAGCTTACTCCGCCTTACGCCCGCTCCCTCGCCCATGCGTGCGGTGGCTCGCAGGACGAGGAGAAAAATTTACTACTCCCCCCGTTTACTCCTCGTCCCTACTACCTTGGTTATAGAGATTATATCATATTGTTTGGAATATATATGTCCTTGAGTAGATTTCAATATGAACTACTAGTACATACTCCAAACTCTGATGTATATAGACGTATTTTAGAGTGTAGATTCACTCATTTTACTCCGTATGTAGCACTCTCCCTCGCCCCTCGACCCTCGCCCACGTGGTGGACGTGCAGCAATTCATTCGGTCTCATATTGCCAGAACGATATATACTGCACTACCATTATTGCTCGACTTCCCGAAGAGGCGAAGAGCCAATCGCAAGGTTAATATTTTGGAGATGCCAAGCACAAGGTTATAGGAGAACGAGTAGTAGGTGCCATGTCATTTACAAATAAAGTTTTTTTCTTCAGTGGCACGTACGCAATATGATAGGTTCATATGGAGAGAAAAGGAAACCGCTCCACTATATACATAGTCAGGACGGGCCAGCCTACACGGTTGCTTGCTGGGGTTGCTCTCTTCACACTCTCTCGCACAAAATGACTATGGCCACATCTCTAACATCCCGGCGGATCACGTCCGCTTGGGGAAGGGGTGGATGCTTAGTGTAGATGCGGTGGCCGTCGCCGACGGTGAAAACCCACTGTCGGCACATCCCGATCAGGGGTCCCCGCCGTTCTCTCACACAAAGCCGGTGAGGTTGCCTTCGTCCCTTGCTCACTGCCGCGACGTGGGCAGTTGCTGCCTCCCGCCGCCCTCCTCAATGTTGAGCTATGTCCCTCAGGTACAACTCCCTTTACAGCCGGCTTGCACCACTGCTCCAGCTGCCCACATCACTCCCTGTGGATATTACTCTACTTCTTTGCCCCACACATACCTCTACTGGCTTCTACGTACTATATTTGTGATGAGTTTATGTCTCATCAACTAGTCCCAATAATCTTATTCTAATCATGCTTCTTCAATTTCTTTGCCACAGGGATGCTCATATCAATTTTGGTGAAACTACACAAAATGATCCGATGGTCAAAAGGTTGCAAACTTCATTTATTAGGAAGCTCGAACATTGCCAGCAAATTGAAGCCTGGTCAGGGTTCACAGTTCAAGGGCTAGGGACTGCATGGATCATTTTTTTTCTTTAGCTGCCTTTGTTCCAAAATAAGTGTCAACTTTAGTAGTAGTACAACTTTGTACTAAAGTTTGCACAAAGTTGAGACACTTATTTTGGAATGGAGGGAGTACATATTTGCTATGATCTGTCAATCATTGAGATGCAATAGCATGCATGTTAGTCTCGTTTGTATTTGATGAAATGTTGCAACGGGCAACCTTGGACACAAGATACATGTAACAGAAGCTTGAAGCTTCATAGCATTGTACAAATTTATCTCACTGATAACTTACAGTAAGTACTATACTAGTACTTCCTCCGTTCCTAAATATAAGTCTTTGTAGAGATTTCACCATGAACCACATGCGGATGTATATAGATGCATTTTAAGTGTAGATTCATTCATTTTGTTCTGTATGTAGTGGAATCTCTACAAAAACTTATCTACTAGTAATAGCTAGCCCCCACTACTAGGAATTCTCTATCCTCTCCTTGAGCCACATCATCAAAATTGATGTAGCCGTTAGATGAAGTAAATCAGTCCATAATAGACGTCTGATCTAGACGTTGAGAGGCTCCGCACTAAGCCACATGCAAGCATGCAGAAATACCGTGGCACAAGCATATGAGTGGGTTTTAAATCACATCAACATGTCTGCATGCAAGCATGCACCGGTAGCATGCATGTAAGTGAGCTTTTAAGTCCCATTAACATGTCAAAAAGAAAAATATAATCCCATTATGCAGTAGGAGTTGGGTGATCTTTTTTCCTTACATGGGATGATCTAAATGATGATGGGAGTTTATTTAGTTTGGCTACCACATTTGTCATGCTATTATAGAGTTTTTTTAGTTCTATGAAATCGATAATTTTGCGCAGAGAGATATACCGCTATTCCGCGGCAACACGCAGGGACTCATCTAGTAATATTTAGGAACAGAGGGAGTACTATGTAAAGAGTTAGGTGTCGCACGGTGATAGTGTGAGGTGGGCCACATAATCACTGAGCCTGCGTGTTTTCACTGCTCTTGCACGCCTCTGCTGTAAGAATGGAGAAAATTGTAATCTAGTAGTAGTACCTCCTTTCGCCGAAAGCGTGGGACATCCAGCAGTCCTACCACCTCAGTAATAAAGACCAATGAGCCGTCAAATCACATAGACCCAGCAGTAAGTTGGACGGATGAAGCAACCATCACTCTTGCGCTAGTGAGAGGTCACGTCCGCTCTGCCCGGGCATGAATGTGGCACCGATTCTTTGGAGCGGCGCTGACCGTTTCGGGCGGGAAGCGCGCGCGGGCGATGGAGGGGCTTTGGGTGGGCTAGGCTGGTCAGGAGCGGGCGTGGCAGTTGTCCGCATGTCCCTACCAGACACGCCCGGAAACAGGAGGATGCACCGACTCTTGCGGCTAAAATCGTACACTACACAACATCTCTCTGTAGGAGTAGGTCGATATGTCCCTCTCTCTAACACACACATGCTGTTAAACACACACACACACACACGCACCTAGGTCCCGTTGAACCTTCTAACATGACTTATTACACCTACATGGAGGGAGTAGTAAGTATACGAGATACGGTGGCACACTGACTTAAGTAGAATACAAGTGCCCAAAATTTGTGTGCATGTTATAATAAGGATTCACTTAAAATATTATGTGAGCGAACAGAGGGATCAATTGGACAGTGTTCCCAAGCTGTAGCGAGATGTGTGAGGTAAGATACATTGCTGGTGCTTTTAATTTTTCTTATTAATTTTTTTGTTTCACCCTCTGACTGGTGGGACCCAATGTACTACGTGGAGAGAGGTAAGGTGACTAAGGCTGCATTATTTCTGCACCACTGTGGATAGTCTTACCACCAAAGCCACATGACACGATTATGATTGAAATCCTAATGACTCCCACACAAAAAAAACACGGCATGCTTGTGACATGAATGCGGGAATGTATAAAAGATTATTTCCCTCTCGTTGAACATAACGGGAGGGTTGTGTAGCTGGTTAGCCTGTTCGCTCATCAAACTTGAGGTCTCGGGTTCGATAATTACACTTGAGCATAATTTGTGCCAGGAGGATTCTTTGACTGGTCAAAATGTTTTCTAGGGTTTGCATACTTCACACACTCCCTCTCCAGTATATATATACACGCTGGATCCTCAGCGCTAGTAGTTGCTCTCTTCACACTCTCTCGCCCTCTCCCGCTGGAGCCTCAGCACTTGTAGTTGCTATCTTCACACTCTCTCGCCCTCTCTAGATCTAAACAAGACTTCGTTGGCCTCTCTCTCCCCTCACTGCTGCTCAAAGAGCCGGCAGGATCTGTCTGCCGGGAAGGGAAGGAGGCTTAACGCTGTCGCCGTCGGCGAGGGACTACCGGTGCAGCTGTTCACTTTCCACCCAGCGGCGGCGCGGGAGGGCCTCCGACCCCTTCTTATTCTTCGTCGCCGTCCCCTCGCCCAACGAACAACGCCCCAAGAACCTTAAGGTATAATTTACTTACTCCACATGCATTGCTCTAGCTGCATGTATACCATGAATCTAGGACGTGGTTCAAAGAGGAAAGGAGTGGGGGAAAGTAGTGGGAAAAGTTGTATATAGCATGAATCTAGGACGTGGTTCAAAGAGGAAATGAAGGGGGAAAGTTGTATAGCATGAATCTAGGATGTGGTTCAAAGAGGAAAGGAATGGGGGAAAGTAGTGGGGAAAGTTGTATCGCATAAATCTAGGACGTGGTTCAAAGAGGAAAGGAAGGGGCGAAAGTATTAGTTCAAAAAGGAAAGGAAGGGGCGAAAGTACTAGTTCAAAAAGGAAAGGCAAGGGACAAGGCTGTAGAGTTTGAGGAGGACTAGATTTGTTGCGCTCACATAGGGAAAGGTGTGTAAAGATAACAAAACTGGGACGAACACAAATATGCTCCTTGGTTATTTGTTCTTTATTGCAACAGACTGTGCATGGCCACAGTACATCGGTAGATGCACATGGTGCTGGTGCGTCCATTGTCCCGTGCAACTCATTAGCTGTTGTTAATCTAAGGCCCTGTTTGGTTAAAAACTCCCTAGTCCCTACCTGCTTGGTTCCAGGGACTAAACATGGACTAGAGGTTATTAAATGACATGCTAAAAGACCATGTTACCCCTAGTAATGAACTAATAGAGAAAAGGTGCGATGCGTGGCAGGGGCAACTGTTGGAAAAAGTCCCAAAAAGACTCCCTCGGGGTCTTCTTTCTTTAGTCCCAAATGCCCACTTTTAGTCCCTAAAAGTCCCTCATGTTTGGTTTAGATGGGATTGACACGGAGTTTTTTAGTCCCTACACCAAAATGTCCCTATAAACAAACACCCTCTAATAATGCCGCTGGAAAATTGATGCAATGCCACAGTTAAAAGCAAATTACATTTTTAGCGAATTTTATTGTTAATATAATCTCTATGTTAATATTAATCAATGCCACCGTTTGAGAAATGCTACTGTCTTGCTTTCTTTCGCATTTAGATAAGGTAGATGCTTCTTTTTGTTGGCTTCTGTGTCATCCACCGTTATTGACCACTAATTGTTTCCTTTGCACCTTTGTGTAAACAGGGTTATCTACTTCACCTCGTTGCCATTGTGACCTTTTGTTGCACTGCACAAAACACTTTTGTTTTAAGAGTGTTTTGTGCAGTTCAACCAAAATGTCACACCGACAACGTTGCTTGATTGCTTGATCTTAGTGGAACTGCACAAGAGGAGATCTTACTTCCTATCCGTTAAGGTGAATTTGGTTCAGATCTTCTTCTTGTGAGTTGTTTGAATTCCGCATCATGAGAGGTCAGTACTAGCCTTCTTTCACATGATTCTGAAGTGTGCTTTCGTATGTTGTGCTACTTGTACGATAATGTTGCTTGATTTTAGTGAACTGCACAAATGGAGACAAGACTTCCAATCTGTATGTGCACCGTAATATCCCATTGAGGTAAGATAAGGATATTTCACAACTGCTGGCCTGTATTTTGCCACTTTCATCAGAAAATTAAGTTTAGTACTATACTTGTGCTCCCTAATTGACATGCCAAATCTTACATTGAAGGCGAAGCTTGTCTGTTATTGAACCAAGTGATGAAGGGGAAGAACAAGTGGAAGAAAAACAAAAATCAACTCCCGGTGCTGTAATGAAGCACTGGAACTGTGGTGACACAAGTAATGATATAGTTTTGTATCTTAATTTATTGCTATGGCTGGAACGAGCAATTGTTTTTCCACTGATTTGATGCCACTCTTAATGTAATATGTAATTATCTCTATTTGTGCAAACAGGGATCTTCTTTGAAGATACCATATATTTTAGTGGAACTGCACAAGAAGATGTTGGAAACATTAAACTAATCGAGGAGTATATAGTAAGCATGGCCACCATCATAGATAGCAACAGATGGTTCCGGAGAAGTGCTTCATCTGTATGCTCTACACAATAAGCCTCCTGACAAAGGTTGGTACTCGCCCACTGATTTCATCTATAAGCATCGTGTTCATTGGGAGGCAACAGAATGCGTCGTGTTCATCAGGAGGCAACAGAACGCGTGGGAGCCAACCGGCTGGGTCGGAACGGAATGTGTGGTCATGTTCGTCGGGAGGGCTTGGATGGAACAGGCGATGCAAACGAGGCCTGGCGTACCGCGGAATGGAGGAAACGGACCTCCTACGGTCGAAACGGGGTCCTGTTGATCGGGAGGGGTGTGGCGTATCGCAAAACGGAGGAAACGGACCTCCTACGGTCGAAACTGGGGTCCTGTTCATCGAGAGGGGTGTGGCGTACCGCAAAACGGACGAAACGGACCTCCTACGGTCGAAACAGGGGTCATGTTCATCGGGAGGGCTGTGGCATACCGCAAAACGGGACTCCACGGGGATACTGTTCATCTCCACCGTCGAGCTCCTCCAGCGTCCACGGGCTACCGTCGACCTCCTCCAGCCTCCACCGTGCGCTACTCCACCGGCTACTGTTCAACCACCCCTCCACCTTCTACTGTTCATCCAGCCCTCCACACCACGGGGTCCTATTCAACCACCCCTCCATAGGCACCCCTCCACCGTCTACTGTTCATCCAGCCCTCCACACCACGGGGGCCTGTTCATCCAGAGGCAACGCCACAGCTCACTGTTCATCCAAACCCCCCCCCCCTCGCAACGCTCACTGTTCATCCCAGAGGCAGCATCCATCGGCTTCAGTTAGCAGCACTAGCGAAGGAATCGCTCAATCGGGTTCAGTTAACAGCCATCGATCGATCGCTTGGGTCCAGTAACGCGTAGCCTGCAGTGCAATCGCTCGGATTCAGTTAGAGCCCAACGCCTCGCTCGGGTTCAGTTAGAGCCAACGCCTCGCACACACGCACGTACGTGTACGAGATAAACGCGCATCGCTCGGCCCCCGACCTCCCACCGTAACCGGGAACTCCCCGAAATTTTCCTCGCCCTCGCTTCTACCACGGTTTTTTCCGTCATGGACGGCCCAAAAAATGTCATGCAGCTGCGTCTCCGGCCCGCCCAGGACGAAAAGCCCATTTTCTGTCATCATTTTTTGTCATAGAAGTAGGAGCCCACCACATCTATGATGATACCGGGTTTTGTCACAATTATCGTCATAGAAGTGTCATATGTATGACAGAATTTTTTTTTCGTTCGGCCCAAAATGTCACGGATGTGTCTTTTTTTGTAGTGTTAGGGCGCAGGAGATTGAACTTCTCAGCCTCCCTCTCAACTTCGTCTAGCAGTTCTTTGTGTGGTAATTAAATCTTACTTTTAGTGCCCTTTTTGATCCGCCAAATCCAGCCACTTCAACCAAAAGTAGTTTCTTCACTTTCATATCTAGATCTGTCCATGTCTGCATCTCATATCCTGCCAAGTATATTCACTTATGCTTCACAAATAGTTAGATTCCTCAATTGTACTTATTCATGGATTCGTACAAATCTGGAACCAACTCTCTTCAAATAAGTGAATGTCTTCGCACTATGAGGTCAATGTCTTCAAACTAATTTATCTTCAAAATCTTCTGAGAATGCATATGACCTCTTCCCCTTCCCTCGCACCTCTAATGCTGTCACAGGTACATGTCCGTGTGAGAATCCCTTGGTTCTCACAGTCTGCATTCGTTTGCAGAATTTTCACAGCAAAACATCAATTCTCCTGAAGCTTGTTCCTGTCTGACCAGTAGACGGAAGCCATTCACAGTCTTGAAGCCTTTCAGCTTGAATACTATGGCCACTGAGAAATCAGCTAGAAAGGGCGGCAGACAGCACCGTGGGGATACAACCAAGGACCTGCCACCAGATCTCTTTGAAATGTACAAGACAGATCCTTAGCAAACCTACGGAGAACACAAGAACCGAATCCAATGGATTCAAAGATATTGGGCAAAGGAATGGTACAAATACAGATTTGTAACTGCCAAATATGCTGAAAAGAACGCCATCAAGGGCCCCTGGGGAGATATTGTATACAGAGGTCTTCAGCCCAAGTCCAAGTCTGAAGCCATAGCTCAAGGCTTCTATCCTTGCATGGTCCGTGGACCGCAGCCAGACAATGCCGACCCATCATCTCTGCTATGGTGTCGTGAAGACAATCTCTTCAAGCGCAATTTCTAGTTTGCAAAGTAGTCTTCTGCAAAGAACAAGAAGGACATGGGACTCAATTTCAACCATGGTATGTCTACTCTAAGGGATGATGGCACACGTGATGCCAATCCCAATGAAATCGGCCCATTCTACAACCTCAAAGGCCTCATCACTCATATTGATGTACAAGGGGCTACGACGGACCACTCAGCTGATGATGCAGATTCTGAAGATGCGCCAGCTCCACCAAAGCAGAAGCAGAAGAAATCAAAGGCTTCAAAGCCCTCTGCCGCACCAAAAGCTTCACGTGCGAAGCCATTGTCCACTGCACCTTCTGAACCCAGTGTGTAATCTGAAGATCTTTCTCCTGTCTCCAAGAAGACGGAGAATCCTAGAAGAAGAAGCCCATGAGGATTTCTGGGCATGAACTTACTCCTGCAGCCGTTCTGAGGAACGAAGATGAAACCATTGACCTGTCCAGCGATGAAGATCTTGGTGATGATGCCCTTGAGCTTCTGATAAAGAGTAAGCAAGAGGAGGAGATCTTCAACGATCTGCCCCTCTTTGATGTGGATATCCTGAACAGCTTCATTGATGAATGGTTCGACGACCAGAGCATAAGCATCAATGATCTTCAGCTGCCAGTGGACATTAGTGTCACCTTCCACAGAGCCATTGCTAATGAATTAGCCTTGGCTCAGAAGATCGTCGAACTGAAGAACAAAATTGATTATGAAAAGGCTCAATTCAAGAAGAACATGGCCAAGCTCAGCGTGGCTGATGTTCGAAGCTTCAAGAAGACGTTGCATGAGCTCAAGGAATAGTTTCACAAGAAACGTGAAGAAGCAAAAGGTTCAAGAGAGCGGATGAAATACTTCACAGAGAAATGAGTTCAAGCACACAATGAGGCTGAGAAACGCAAGGCTCTAGGCGTCCTGGTATCGACCCCAGAATGGCTGCCAAACAAAAGAAGAAGTCTGTTGCGACCCGAACTGAAGCTCCAAGGCAGGAAGAACCTCATATTGTCTTCTCTGCCAGTATGACAGGCATGAAGCCTAAGGTCCCCTCAGCAGCTTCAGAACTGAAGAAGACTATGGCAGCTGAAGCCGAAGCCAAGAAGCGCAAACACAAGAATGCCTCTGATGGTGCTCCATCAACAAAGAAGCCAAAGATAAAGTCTTTGCGGAAAGAGCGTGCTACTGCCACAGAGCCACTTGTTGTTGTTCCCATCTTAGTTGAGCGTCTTGCCTCCTCCAACCAAGAGCGTCAACTTGTAGTTCACGAGCATGCTACCACAGAGGCTCCTGAAGACGAAGAAGTACCAGCTGTTGACCCCATCACAACTGAAGACATTGGTCGTGAAGCCAATGTAGATGATGATGAAGTCCTTCCTCAAATCAAGAACCAACAGGTATCATCGCCTGTTCTCATGAACAACGAACTCATCAGCATTGGTCGTTCTTTGACGCCAATTGCTCAGGATGCTTCATGGACTGATCGCCCTCAACAAGAGACCCCAAGTAATGAAGATACACCCAGTAATCCACCACCTCAAGTCACCACTGTGGTACTTGACGACGACTACATGGTCCAGACCACTCCATCACCACAGGCGTCACCCGCATTATGTAGGCTTCGCAAAGGCCCTAGGCCACAGGTCACCATGTCGAGCGTTCCAGAGGGATAAGTGGAACAAAGCTCAGTAGCACGCCTAGTGTTTCCTGAAGACACTCCCACTGCTAATGTCTCTGAGTCTGAAGCCAATGTTGCTGAAGACATTCCGGCTGCATCAGCCGATGAAAATCAAGTACCGCATCTAGAAGAAAGAGTTGCCACACCCCCTGTCACTCAAGATTCATTCTCGAGGAGAATGTGACTGTGCCCGACCCTCCTGTCATTGACGACACGGAGGTTGAACATACTGAGGCGGCCACAACACATGATGCTGAAGCCAATGACACTATCATGGCCAATGATGTGGCGCCTGAAACCAATGTCGAGCCAGAAGCTCATGAGATGCCTGAAGCTAATGTTGCACCTGAAGCTAGTGTGCAACCTGAAGCCACTGTCAATGCCGATGGTGATGTTCCACCTCCAAGGCCTCACACTATTGAGCAGGCATTTGATCGTGGCCAACTTGTCACTGTCAGATGGCCTGTTCTGGTTCCTCCTACTGCTCCCGGACCACAATATGAATATCATGCGGAGCACAGGCCTCAGGTCCAGAAGCCAAAGCCCAAACTACCAAGGTTTCCCGGTGCTGCAACATCGCCAGGATCATTCAGTGTAAGCAGCTTCAGGGCACACAGCACATTCTTTGACAGTGCCAAGAACCCGTACTTTAAGCCAAAGATCTCATCCGATCACTTCTGGAGCTTTCCACAGTGCAGTTATTACTCATGTATCTTATACAATCAAGAGCGGATCTTTCCTCACATGCGTCTGGATTGTCAAGCCATTGCTAGACTGCTCTACTTGGAAGAAGCTCTAGATTCTTTTAGAGATGTTGGCCTTCTGCAGTTCGTCACTGACAAAGAGCATTGGAACGAAGAGCTTCTACTGCAGTTCTATGTTACTCTTCACATTCATGGCTACAACAGGGATCCAAAGACTTGGGTCCTTGAGTGGATGGTAGGTGATGTGCACCATGAAGCCAAAGCTCAAGATATCATCGAGCTTACTTCCCTGCCCACTCCAGATGAATACTATGAACCTGGTTGTCAGCTACACATGAATGCATTGGAGAGCATATTTCAGAAGCCTGAGCCCCACATGAGTCAGATGCTCAACATGATGAAGCCACTGCCACAAGATGCTGACTATCCTATGGAATTCTTTGTCGAAGATCTCGAGTATCTGCCCCGAACCATTTATCACATTGTAAGGCGAACTCTATGGCCCGTCAAAGGATATTCTCCTACAGCCAAGCTTGAAGGCACGATGAAGACATTGGTGTTCTATATTCTCAATGTCATCAGCTTCAATGCTCAAGGTTTCTTAATCAGGCAACTTGCTGCATCTGGAATTGATCTATTTGGGCTGAAGTTTTATGCTCCATGGGTGATGCGCTTGATCAAGCTTCACTCTTCGGTCAACTACCAGCCCTCTACGTGCAACCATCTTATCTTCTTACCTGAGGTTGATATGTCTGTCGAAGACATCTACCCTAAGCCTGCCAAGGAGCCAATTTCTCTTCATAATGCTGATCACCAAAGCTTCTCGCAACCAATTGAGGGAGTTCTTGCTGCAACTCGTGTCTATCCTCTGGCTGGCAATACACGTGCACCTCATCATGCGACCACTGAAGCCACTGAAAGCACCATTGCTCAAAGGCCTTGGAAGTGATCTCGTGTGCTCAATGACCGAGAACTTCTTGTGGCCTTGCATCTGAAACAAGATAGACACCATGACTGGCTAAAGCGTCAGATGCAAATCATCTTGGTGGACGTCAATCACATCAGAAACTTGGCCACCAAGAACTCCTGTGTTGCTCATGAAGCCTGTAGGAGGTCCTGGAAGAGTCTCACCCTGCTATACGCTGAAGAAGATCTTCGCAAAGATGGCTTCACTGAGGGTTTCAAATTTGACTCCACTCCTCCTCGCAATGCAAGCTGACGTCGAACTCCACCCATTGAAGATTTTGAGTATTCATCTTCGGCTGCAACTGTTGTTGCAAGAGTCATCGAAGAAGACGACAATGCCACTTCACCAGCCATGGCTTCACTGCGTCTGGACACTGCACCAGGCCCCTCTGCACCACCGAACTCCAACGTCGACCCTGCACCTTTGTCTACTCCTGATGGGAACATTTAGATGCTCTATGTCTTCAAACCTTTTTGGTCCTTACTGACAAGTGGGGGAGAAGCATATGCGTTGATAGTATTCAAGCGGGTCCATATGGGTGGTTGCTATATTTTTTGCTAAGTGGTTACAACTCTCGTTTTTGATACATTTGGTTCTATGGGTTGTAACACTTAAACTTGATGGCCGTCTGCTACCTTGTCTGCCACTCTGTGATGCGATGATAAATTCCGCATGAAGTCATTCCGCAGACGTCCATTTTTCATTGTGCATGTCATTATGTTCGTTTTATCCTTATATGCATGATGAATTGTCTGCATAGGTTGAAGAGGATCTCCACAAGTAAAACTTTCCATGTGCATTTCCATTCTAGAGCAAAGTACTTATATGCACATCTTCACGGGGATCCTTTTCCTACTTATGAATACAATGCCTTAAATCTCTAAATTTTCACATACTTTTATCCCCGTTGAAAACATCAACCAGTTTGTCATCAATCACCAAAAAGGGGGAGATTGTAAGTGCATCTAGTGCCACCCCTAGTTGGTTTTGGAGTATTGCCGACAAACTTTTGTTGAGGGACTAATGTGTTTGTGAGAGTTGCAGGATAACACAGGTAGTAGTCCCTCATTGATTCGGTTTACCTACTAGAGATGACCCCTAAAAATGTGTGAAGACAATGGTGGTCTATGAAGATATTCACATTGAAGACCATGACATGAGAATACATCGCATGAAGACTATGGATTGTGAAGACAGTTGTTTCGCAGTTTCCTTTTCTTCTTTGTTGAGTCGTAGGAACCACCGTACTGTAAAGTGGGGTCCAAGTGAACAAAGTCAGAGTGACTGAAGTGATGCTCAACCAAATCCTATGTCTTCGAGCGAAGACAATGAGAGCAAATCTTATCCAGAGCTGGATAAGTCGGCTTTACTTGTAGCCCAAGTCAAGCTGCCATGTGTGTTTGAAATCTGAACATTGGATGTGTGTTAGTTCCTTAGTGACCAGGGTCATTTCAGACAAATCAGGTCGGGTTGCCTCCTGGCTATAAATATCCCACCCCTACACCATAAATTGGTGGCTTAGAGTTAGTGCACGACTTTTGTCGTTTGAGAGCAACCCACCTCTGAAGCTTTTGAGAGAGAAATCCTTGCGAGGACAAAGCCGTAAATACCCTAAGACAAAGAGTGTTACGCATCACTGAAGTCTTCCTGTCTGTGTGATCTGAAGACTTGTTACACTTGAGGACTATGAATCCTCCAGCCGGTTAGGCGTCGCGTTCTGAGCATCCAAGAGTCATTGTGGATCGTCGATGAACAAAGTCTGTGAAGGTTTGGAAGTCTACCTTGAAGACTTACCAGAGTGATTGGGCGAGGACTGTGTGTCCTTAGCTCAAGGGGAATAAGGTGAAGACACGGTCTTCTGAGTTGAATCTCAGCCTCCCTAACCAGACGTACAGTTGTCATAGCAACTGGAACTAGTCCAACAAATCCTTGTCCTCACCAAGCAACTAGTTTTATGCTTTACCTCTCTTTACTTACTTTTTGTCTTCATGAAGTCATTGCCTGCTTGTGTTATCTGATTGAGTTCACTGTGTGAAGACTGTTGTTGTTTGCCTTCATACTATCTTCCATCCTGATCCATTCTACCTAGCTGCTGATAGTCTTCGTGCTTTCACTTCATTGCTTCCTTGACTATGGCTTGTCTAATGTAGTCTACCTTCCGCTGCATATAAATAGTTTCATTTCTAATATTTCTCTTCAAAGCCCCCGTGCTTTGAAGACTTCCATAAAAATCGCCTGTTCACCCCCCTCTAGTCGATAACTAGCACTTTCACCAGGGAAACCACTAGTGTTGCGCCTGAAGAACAAGCCAGGCCAGCTGAGGCATCCACCGCTAAGCGTGAAGAATCTGAACAAACCAGACAAATTGAAACAGTTGTGCCTGAAGAAACTGAACCTATTTCCTCTGCTCCTCCTGCACCAACAACAAATACAGTTCTTCCTTCTGCATCAGAAGCGAAGAAAACCAGAGCCGCGGAGCAAGCAACAGTGAAAAAGAGGAAAGCATCTGCTTCATCAAATTCTTCAGCACCGAAGAAGATTAAGACATTGACAAGCTCTTTTGAGAATCCCATAGATGATGCTCCCATTTCAAGCATACCATCAAAGGAAATCGTTCCCTTTGGTGAAGATTATGAGATGCCAAGCGGATCTGATGAAGATGTTCCTTCTGCTGCTTCTTCAGAGCAGTTGGATGAAGAAATTGAAGTGGATAATATCCCTTCAACCCCAGTTATCTCATCGCCTATGCCTCAGTTCACAGCTGAAGAGGAAGGCCTTGAAGAATTAAATGAAGAAGATGAAGACGTGGACATTGGGTGCTCCACTCCAGTGCTGAATGATGACTATTGGGATAGTCAGCACCCCAACTCTCCACTCATCACCCCTCTGGAACAAATCCCTCAGTCCCCAGTACACACTAAAATTCAAATGGGTTCTACAGATCATCACTCCACTCCTTCCATTCATGAAGAAATTTCAGCCACTAGTGCTGATGTTACTGTTGATGAAGAATTGAAGACCCAGGCTGCTACTAAAGCAGAAACAGAAATTCCTCAGCATGTGGTTCCGGAGAACGTGATTCCTGAGGCTGTGATGACTCTGAGAGATACTCCTCAGCCCAAGCCGAAGAATCCCTTCTCCAAGAAGCAAAAATTCAAGGCTGCTAACTTCTTCCATGAGCATGCATTCTTCACATATTACAACCCATATGACTCTGCTCGTCTTAGAAGGAAGCATTTGTGGACTGCCAGCCAAGCAAACTTCTATTCTTCACTACTTTTTGATAAGGACAAAGTCTTCGACCATGCACATACTCCTCATGTGGACATGGAATCAATGCCTTGCTTCACGCCAGTCCTCAGTGTTCTTCATGATGCTGGACTGCTCAAATTCTGCATAGATATATATGATTGGAATGAAGAACTAATTCTTCAGTTCTATGCAACGCTCCACATCACAGGAATTGCTGGAGATGTGAACTCTTGGGTATTGAACTGGATGATAGAGAATACTCACTTCAAAGCACCGGCCTCTGAATTGCTTCATGCCCTGCCTGTCAGTCCTCCCCTTGAAGGTGCGCGTTGTATATATCATGAACCTGAACTTACTGACCACTATATGCAAGTGTTGATGAAGCCGTTGAAGCCTGGTCAAGCCTCAAGGACCAAATTCCTCGTGAAGGAATTGTTGTATGTGCCACATACTGTATATCGCATCTTGACCAAGACTTTGAGTCCAATCAAGGGCCACGACTCTAATGAAGAAGAGGTCATTGGTATCATGAAGAATCCGCTATTCAACATCATTCATGGCATTCCTGTCAACTACCATGATTTCTTCATGAGAACTCTGGCCAATGTTGCATTATCTCCATTTGAATTGAAGCCTTACGCTCCCTGGATCATGAGATTCCTCAGATCAAGGTCTTCAATCAACTACAAGGCTAATTTGCAGAATCACGTCAGCTACTTTCTCCCAACAGAAGTCCTCAAGTGGACATTTTCCTTAGCTGATGAAAAGGGCAAGGCTACTGCTATTATTGTTGAAGGCATTCGTCCATTGGATGGTCAGTTCTGCAAAGCTGCCTCTTACTCCACCAATGATGACTCTGCCACTCATGACTCTGTTGCCAATGCCTCAAAGAAAAATCCTCAAGGCACACCTCCTAGAATGTGGACTGATCGTGACCTTCTCCTCAGTCTTCACCAGAAGGTCGATCGCAACCACAAATGGGTTAAGCGTCAGTTTGGTTCCATTCTTCACAACATGACTGCTACATAGAATGAAGTGAAGAAGAACCACTTCTACCTTCATGAAGTATTCAATCGGACCTGGGTTGTTCTGTCTCATCTTTATGGTGAAAAAGAGCTGAAGCAAATGGTCTTCAAGCAGGACTTTGACTGGTCTCAGCCACCGCCGAAGAAATTCAGGAAAATCAAAGTTCCTTCCTTGGTAGCCAGCTCATATTCTTCCTTGCGCGACACTGATGAGCATGAAGATTTGGACGACACTGTGGCAGGCCCTACTTCAACAACCGACCCCAACAACGCTGGCGCTCCTCCATCGACTCAGTGATGATATTATTCAGGGGCATTAGTCCTCACTTTTCATCCCTTTTGGTCATTCGATGACAAAGGGGGAGAAATTTGAGTTAGTCTTCAAGTGGGTCTATTTATATGGGCGTTTTTTGCTAAGTTACAACTCTCTTTCTTCTGAAGATTTATTGGATCGAGTTGTAAACTTAATGGATGGTGGTCTGATACTTTTGCTATGTTCCTATACATGCTATTTACTCATGTACGATAATGCATGCATGTTGTGTTACATCAGCCACCATATTTCATCATGCATTTCAAATTCTTCATATCATATGTTAAATGCGTGTATGAATTACAAGATATAGGGGGAGATCTCCATGATTCTACTCTTCAAATGTGCAATGCTTCAAAAGCAAATTCCTCTCTATGCACATCTTCAGGGGGAGTTCTTCTATATCTTGTAATCAAATTCCTCAATATCAGTATTTGAACTTCATATGTTTATCCCCGTTGACAACTTAACCTATATTGTCATCAATCACCAAAAAGGGGGAGATTGTAAGTGCATCTAGTGCCCCATAGTGATTTTGGTGTATTGAAGACTTATAGGTTAAGGGACTAATGGGTTTGTGAGTGTACACAGGTCTATAAGTCTATGAGGAGTTTGATATTTACAGAGAAAGTCGACCCCTAAAATGAATGTCTTCAACTGAAGACAATGGATTTCTGAAGACTTTGAAAGTGAAGAAATTGGTGTGACCATGAAGACTTGATATTCGTGCGAGGAACATGAAGCATTAAGACTTTTTTTGTCGTAGTTTTATTTTCTCTTTCTTGAGTCATAAGAAACACTGTACTGTTAAAGGGGGTCGAGGTAAAACTAAGGAAAAGTTTCCAAGTGATGCTCAGCTCAAAATCCTACAGTTACCAATACCTTCGAGTGAAGCCATTGGAAATCTCATACAGTTCAGTCAATGTCTTCAGTGACTGAGACGAAGTTCTTCTGGTCTCTCAGGAATTTGTCCTAACTGAGGAGTTAGACTTTCGCCAGTGTGGATTGTCTAGAAGTGAGGAACATGATAGCCCTGAGGAATTTGAACCTCAAATTTCTGACAGTTGTTGTGCTATGCGCCAGCTATCCCAAAATATCTTATCCACCTAACGGTCATATCATTGAAGGGCATTTATGTATTATCATGTTGGGCTGCTCCCTAGGCTATAAATAGCCGCCTCCTACAACCACTCATTGAGAGCATCCCATCCTCCGAGGACTTTGAGCGAAAATCATCAAGTGAGGAAAAAACAAAACCCCAAACCCAAAGTGATTGAGCATCACTGAAGAGATTGTTCCTGTGTGGAACCGACGCCTGTTACCTTTGAGGAATGTGCATCCTCCAGACGGTTAGGTGTCATGATCTAGAGCATCCAAGAGGAAATTGTGGATCGCTGAGTGAACGAGTTTGTGAAGGTTTGGAAGTCACCTGAAGACTTACCACGAGTGATTGGATGAGGTTTGTGTGACCTTAGTTCAAGGAGAATACGGTGAGGACTGTGTGTCCTCAGGTTTAAATACCTAGCCGCTCTAACCAGACGTACAACTGTCACAGTAGTTGGAACTGGTCTACCAAATCATTGTCTTCACCGAGCTTACTAGTTATATTTCCTCAACCCTTTCATTTCTTCATTACTGTGTTGTGTACCTGCTCATATCTGCTTGAAGACTTTGACTGAAGACATTATCAATTTCCTCAGTTCAATTTCTTTAGTCTGTTTGTCTTCATTCTGTTTTATCATGTGCTTACACTTTCTGTACTCTGTGTTTTGTTTCCAATTCATCATGATGTCCATGCTTATGTTATGTCATGTCTGCATCTAAGTACATGTTCCGCTGCAAGTAGTTCTTCGCTTAGGAATTTCCTCACCCTGAAATTCCTTAGTGAAGAATTTATAAAAATCGCCTCTTCACCCTCCTGTAGTCGACTTAACGCACTTTCAAGATTGTGGGCACATGTCAGCCGTTTCCTACGAATATATCGGTAACTGAATTGAATGCCGAAAGGTTTGAGGAAGCGCAAGCGCCAAAACAGATGAAAGATTGAAGTTGATTTCATTCGCGACCAAGGACATCGGAATGAAGTCTTCTTCAGATCAAATTGCATGTTTATGACACGATGAACCAAGAACAAACCAGAGAGAGAACTGACTCAAAACATAAACAAACGAAGGAAAAACACAAACACTTCGAGGGAAAATCCAAAAATATAAGCACCAACAATAATTGATCTCAGGGCTTGAGATAAACATGAGATATCCCTGAGAGGTTTTCCTGCAAGAAATGATTAGTTGTTCTTCACAACCCACACTTGCATGGGAGGGGAGGATCTCATTTGCTTTCCTGGCTAGGAATATTTCTTCGGTGAGCCCTGAAGACAATTGTGCACTATGATGATAATCATATGAATATGAATTGAAGTTGTTCCAGATACATGAAGGTAGTGATTTGAAGATGTATGCATGTACTCCTTCTAACGTAGTATAAGGTGATAATCATTCGAGAAATATATTAGAGTAAACTTCGTGTGATAACCATTTCCTCGTCGGTGATTGTCCTGCATAGTCAGGTTAGCAGTAACAGATAAATTTTCAACGGTGCACTTCTTTACCCAAATTTGCTTGTTAGGTGAACCTGTCCTGCAATTAGTTCCAACATATCAAGCGAAAACCTTACCATTATGTTGTTTGAAGAGTTTGTAATTTGAGTCATTTGAGTCATCAATATCAATAGAAATGGGTGAAAGATAACTAGTTAGAATTTCAGGTTTGAGGGTTTTACTCTTTGCATGAATCCTTATCGTACGAGGATACTGTTCGGGAGTCCAATCGCTCGCGAGGTTCCTGTGATGCAAGCCATGACGACCGGGGCCAGGTGGGCGCCAGCGCGCATAGTGTCCTCGTTTCCTCTTTTGTGTTAAAGAGGCAAGCGCAGGCGAGGAGTCCCGATGCATCACACAAAGGTTTCCATATCAGTGCAACAAGACCATGACCAGCAGGACGGTAGGACGGAGGTCACCGTGGAGCCCAGGACGGCACCACCACCAGAGCCTTTGGTAGGCGAAGACCACCTATAGTCAGGATAACTTGTACTAGTTGTCTCCCTTCAAATTTGGCCGTTGTGGCATCCCTTCCCGCCAGCATTTGGGAAGAGGACCACGGCCTCTATAAATAGGGCTAGCCACCACAGTAGTGTTGGGGAACATAGTAATTTCAAAAATTCTCCTACGCACACACAGGATCATGGTGATACATAGGAACGAGAGGGGAGAGTGTTGTCGACGTACTCTCGTAGACCGTTAAGCGGAAGCATTATGACAACGCGGTTGATGTAGTCGTACGTCTTCACGATCGACCGATCCTCGATACCGAACGTACGGCACCTCCACGTTCAGCTCGGTGACATCCCACGAACTCATGATCCAGTAGAGCTCGGGGAAGAGTTTCGTCAGCATGACAGCGTGGTGACGATGTTGATGAAGTTACCGCAGCAGGGCTTCACCTAAACACCGCTACAGTATGACCGAGGTGGATTATGGTGGAGGGGGCCACCGCACACGGCTGGGAGAGATCTTTGTGATCAACTTGTGTGTCTAAAGGTGCCCCCTGCTCATGTATATAAAGGAGCAAGGGGGAGGTCGGCCGGCCCTTGTTGGCGCGCCTAGTAGGAGGAATCCTCCTCCTAGTAGGAGTAGGATTCCTCCCTTTCCTACTCCTACTAGGAGGGGGAAAGGCAGGGAGAGAAAGAGAAGCAAAGGGGGGTGCCGCCCCCTTCTCCTAGTCCAATTCGGACAGGGGGAAGGGGGCGCGCTGCCTGCCCTTGGCCGGCCCCTCCCTCTTTCCCTTATGGCCCAACAAGGCCACTTAGCCCCCGGGGGGTTCCGGTAACCCCTCCAGTACTCCGGTAAAATCCCGATTTCACCCGGAACTATTCTGATGTCCAAATGTAGGCCTCCAATATATCAATCTTTATGTCTCGACCATTTCGAGACTCCTCGTCTTGTCCATGATCAAATCCGGGACTCCGAACTACCTTCAGTACATCAAAACATATAAACTCATAAAACCGATCGTCACAGAACTTTAGGTGTGTGGACCCTACGGGTTCGAGAACTATGTAGACATGACCGAGACACGTCTCCGATCAATCACAAATAGCGGAACCTGGATGCTCATATTGGTTCCTACATATTCTATGAAGATCTTTATCGGTCAAACCGCACAACATTATATGTTGTTCTCTTTGTCATCGGTATGTTACTTGCCCGAGATTCGATCGTCGGTATCCCAATACCTACTTCAATCTCGTTACCGACAAGTATCTTTACTCGTTCCGTAATACATCATACCATAACTAACGCATTAGTTATCATGCTTGAAAGGCTTATAGTGATGTGTATTACCGAGAGGGCCCAGAGATATCTCTCCGACAATCGGAGTGACAAATCCTAATCTTGATCTATGCCAACTCAACAAGTACCATCGGAGACACCTGTAGAGCACCTTTATAATCACCCAGTTACGTTGTGACGTTTAGTAGCACACAAAGTGTTCCTCCGGTATTCGGGAGTTGCATAATGTCATAGTCATAAGAACATGTATAAGTCATGAAGAAAGCAATAGCAGTAAACAAACGATCAAGTGCTAAGCTAACGGAATGGGTCAAGTCAATCACATCATTCTCCTAATGATGTGATCCCATTGATCAAATAACAACGCATGTCTATGGTTAGGAAACTTAACCATCTTTGATCAATGAGATAGTCAAGTAGAGGCATACTAGTGACACTATGTTTGTCTATGTATTCACACATGTATTATGTTTCCAGTTAATACAATTCTAGCATGAATAATAGACATTTATCATGAAATAAGGAAATAAATAATAACTTTATTATTGCCTCTAGGGTATATTTCCTTCAATAATCCATGGAGCCTTGGTGTTGATCATGTTTTGCTTGTGGAAAGAGGCTTAGTCAACGGGTCTGCAACATTTAGATCCGTATGTATCTTGCAAATATCTATGTCTCCCAGCTAGACTTGATCCCGGATGGAGTTGAAGCGTCTCTTGATGTGCTTGGTTCTCTTGTGAAATCTGGATTCCTTTGCCAAGGCAATTGCACCAGTATTATCACAAAAGATTTTCATTGGACCCGATGCACTAGGTATGACACCTAGATCGGATATGAACTCCTTCATCCAGACTCCTTCATTTGCTGCTTCCGAAGCAGTAATGTACTTCGCTTCACATGTAGATCCCGCCACGACGCTCTGTTTAGAACTGCTCCAACTGACAGCTCCACCATTCAATATAAACACGTATCCAGTTTGCGATTTAGAATCGTCCGGATCAGTGTCAAAGCTTGCATCCACGTAACCATTTACGAGCTCCTTGTCACCTCCATAAATGAGAAACATATCCTTGGTCCTTTTCAAGTACTTCATGATGTTCTTGACCGCTGTCTAGTGATCCACTCCTGGATTACTTTGGTACCTCCCTGCTAGGTTAATAGCAAGGCACACATTAGGTCTGGTACACAACATTTCATACATGATAGAGCCTATGGCTGAAGCATAGGGAACACTTTTCATTTTCTCTCTATCTTCTACAGTGGTCGGGCATTGAGTCTTACTCAACTTCACACCTTGTAATACAGGTAAGAACCCGTTCTTAGCTTGATCCATTTTGAACTTCTTCAAAACTTTATCAAGGTATGTGCTTTGTGAAAGTCCAATTAAGTGTCTTGATCTATCTCTATAGATCCTGATGCCCAATATATAAGAAGCTTCACCAAGGTTTTTCATTGAAAAACTCTTCTTCAAGTATCCTTTTATGCTATCCAGAAATTCTATATCATTTCCAATCAACAATATGTCATCCACATATAATATTAGAAATGCTACAGAGCTCCCACTCACTTTCTTGTAAATACAGGCTTCTCCAAAAGTCTTTATAAAACCATATGCTTTGATTACACTATCACTACAAAAAAATACACTTTTGTGATGATACGTGTTTGTCACAGTAGGTCGCGTTTTCTGTCTTGCATGTACATCCATGACAAATTTATGACAAAATCCAGATAGTCATACTTGTGCTGTCTTTGAAGTGTTCCATGACATTGCCAAAATTATCATCACGGAAGTGCCCACTTCCATGACGATAAATCGCGCATCACAGAAGTGATTTCGTCAAGGGTGACCGACACGTGGCATCCACCGTAACGGAACGCCGTTAAGCTATCGGGTCGGATTTTGGATCCGATAACCCGTTAACAGCCACGACCAATGCCGATTTTCCACGTGTAAAATTCTCTTGGCTGACGGATCCACGCGTCAGCTCCGTGTTGGCACAGGTGTCACTCATCCAAAGGTCGAGATGGGCCTATGATATGTTGACACGTGGACCGGCCCAAAAGTGGTCCACAAAGTTTAAATGGGCTGGCCCAACCGAAGGCCCATAAGATTTAGCTGACCATAATGGGCCGGCCCAGCTAAAGGCCCACAAAATTTAGCGGACCATAATGGGCCGGCCCAGCTAAAGGCCCACACGATTTTGCAGACCATAATGGGTCGGCCCAGCTAAAGGCCCACAAGATTTTGCGGACCAAAATGGGCCGGCCCAGCTAAAGGCCCACAAGATTCTGCAGACCATAATGGGCCGGCCCAGCTAAAGGCCCAACATTCTTTGTCAAATTGGCCCATCAACGGCCTGTCCTAAACTTGTCATCAACGCGACCCATGGTCACTTCTGGCCCGTTAACACTCTGCTAAGTAATTGGGCCGAATTACGGCCCGGTGTATTTTCGGCCTGTTAAAGGTCCGGCTTCATTTGGGCCCATTTACAGGCCATCAAAACTTTCGGCCCATAAACGACCGTGAAGGATTTGGGTCATATTCGGCCATGTCTGACATTCAGCCTGTTAGAGGCCCACTATAGCTTTGGGCCGCTTTCGGCCTGTTGCCATTTTTAGCCTGTTAACGCCGGACGTAAACCATGGGCCATATGTGGCCCAACGTCATATCGGGCCCATTAACGGCCCATATAAAAATGGCGATAATCTAGCCCGACTGAAGTTCCGGCCTGTTAAAGGCTCGTGTATTAGGTCGGCGCATTTACGGCCCGTCCGAATTTTGGCCTGTCAAAGATCCGCATCGTAAATGGGCCACCATTTCGGCCTGCTAAGTCCAGTGGGTTATTTGGCACAATTAGGGCCCAATCTCACTTTCGGTCTATTAAAGGCCCATGTTTTTTATGGGCTTGAGATATTTACACCTGTAAACGGCCTATTTTTACTGAGGGTCCAAATTAAGTTTAGGCCTGTTAAAGGCCCACTATGGGCACATGCCTACCAGAAAAATATAAAAGCTTATACTGATTTAGGCCCAGATATTTTTAGTGGGCTACATGCCAATTTTGGCCCGTAATCGTTTTTAGCCCAATTGGAATGGGCCCGATGAATGTTCACATGTTGGGATCCTATGAAGCTTTCGGCCGAATACATTACTAAGATAAACCTACACTATACAAAAATAGCGTCGTAATTACTGCATCCTGAGGCAGCATCATAAATGTTGTATCACAAGAAAATAAATTCCAACCATACAACAAAAGGCCTGTTGGCATAAAGTTTACAGTCCTTCCAGATAAAAGCACCATCAGATGTATAGAAGCACATATCATTTGACCCGAGTGCTAATGTTTCAGGCTGTAGAATCTGATGGAGCAGCACGATCTCCACCTTTTTCCACCATTGCTCTTGAACAACAAAGCGAATGTCTGATAGTCTGGTTTCAAAACCATTCATATCTTGACGACATTTCTCAACCACTATTCTTGTTTTCGAAACAACGTCCATTAGGGATTGGACTTGTGTTTGGAGCACAGATATATCACTCTCTCTAGCAGGAAGATTTTGTTCAGTAGGCGATTTGGACGAGGTTACCTTGACAACCAACCCAGAATTACGCAGGAAGGTGCTTTTTGCACTGTTAGTGGAGAGATACTGACACACTGCAGCAAGAGGTGACATTGTGCCTGTAGTAGCCTTGTCACCTTCAGGTGGTTGTGGTTGTTCAATCATTTGTTCCACAGCTTCCTGAAAGTTTGAACTTGTACATTAGTGTACTAGATAAGTTACTAATGAGAAAAAAACAAACAAACTAGGTTAAACATTTATACATAACCTATTTTGGTGAACTACTATAATACATTTGCATGTATTGTAGTGCCAACTACATAATAAAATCACTTTCGACACATATGTCCATGTAGCATGCCTATTGTCTTGTCTATTTCCTCACATTCGTTGACATCTAAGGATAAAGAGACATGGTTTAAAGTAGGATGAACATAGTATGACATCATTCATATCATGGGCAAACAGATATAAAACAAATAGGCTATTTTATCATTGTGTGCGCACGTGAACATAACAACTAGATTACAGATCAAGACCAAGAGAATATCCTTCATCTCTTTTAAACCATGTAAGGTGAAATGATACGTTAAGACAACTGTGAATAAAAGTGAACAGAGTAACTGACATTGGTTGCAAACCAAGTAGTTAAATGAACACATCACAGTACCAATCAGTTCAAGGCAGGAGGAGTAAGGACTTACAACAGTGGCTTGAACTGGTGTGCACATGCCCTTCATCTTGCCGGTGTGGCAATCCTTGAAGATTTGCACTGCATTCGGTTCAGGTTCTTTTTGGTCTGCGCGGGCTTTCCTCTGTATTTGGAACAAGTCAACTACGAGATCCTGTTTTCTGTTGGAATTTCACTTTAGAACGGTTGGTTTTGTTCTTTAAACAGTTAGCCTAGAAGAAGACACACTTGTAAGGCACATACATAAATACAAGTTCAATATGTGGTCTGATCAAATACATATAGCCTACCTGATACTTTGGATCAGACCAGTGTTTAACAAGGGTTGTCCAGTCTTCATCTGTAATATATTCCACTGGAGATGTTTGGGCGATTTCATTGTTAGCCTTGCCTTCAAAGTGAGATTTTCTAAGGTGGTACCGATACTGTCGCACAGCAGACTGAAAAACATGAGTGCATGCTTGTTTAGTTGCATCATCTTTCGGATCCAACTTGAATCTCATCTGTTGAAAAAAGAATGTGAGTCTTATCAGGAGGAAGCTAGAAAGTATGGGACAGAGCAAGACAATATTACTAATTGCGATGAATAACATTACTTATGGATAAATGGTCAAGGAAGGTGTTAAACTGGGTATTGTCTTTCTCATTCCTGTACTGGATCCACGTTGGGAGGATACATGCATGACACCTAACGGCAACGGCTGCCTCTGATACTAACTTGGCTGACTCTGTAGCATCATGTGGCCTTTTTAAACCTGCCTCAAAATGGATCTCCATTCTTCCTCCTTTAGATTTTGTTAATCTATCAAGCATTATCCCTGATGTCTGTTTCCGCTTGCGCCATGGTGCTAGTTCAACAATGAATATGGAAAGTGTTAGTGTACATCAAACTGTGAGAGTACATATAAAGGAGCATGCAACTGCAACTTGAATCGGTCAGGTACCATCTTGGTGTTGATGCTCATGAGGTTCATATGATCTTGCTAAGTCCTGTTGTGTCAGCGGTGCTTCGGAAGTAGTGTTATGTGTGAAGGCAGCTTGGGAACTGGCCAGTTCCGGAGCAAACGAATGAGTAACTGGTTGAGATGCTGGTACAGTTGAAGCGGATGCTGCAGCTGGTGGAGCAGGTGATACTGTGTTTGCAGATTTAGCCGGTGGACTTGGACCTTCTACTGCACTATAAGTACCAGCGGAATCTCAACGGCAGAACCTTTTCCGTTTCACCTGACGAGTAACAGCACTCCCTACTATATTATTTTCCTTGCTCTTTTTTGACTTTGCCATGTCAAGATGTACCCACAACACAAAAGAATAAAATCACTCTTCAGAACTCATTGATGCATGATATAGACAAGCAATACTTTGATGTAAGACAACCGTATGAGGATGGAATATGTAAGAAAAACAGGACAACATGACATATTCACAGCTACGATGTGCAAACTAAGCAGAAGGATTTTTCAAGAAAATAGAAGTAATGCAAGCTAGACACCATATGAAAGATGCAACCAATATTACTCTGCCAAGTTAAAAGTGTCTTGTCATAAGTGGGAATTTGGAAAAATAGAAGCAGTACAACATAGAAATCAATGCAAGATGCAACCACTATAAAACTACCATGTTAAAAGCGTCCAATCATGAGTGACTGATGCAGGATACACAACAATAGTACTTTGATGTAAGGACATGGTATGATAGATAGATGCAGTGTATACTAGACACAGAAAGCCATGTCATATGCACATGTATAACATATAAACTCAGTAGGTGTAATTTAATCAAAATAGAAGAAATACAGGCTAGATAACATATGCAACATGAAACCAATTATCACACTGTCAACTTAGAGCAAGCACCTGCGATGGTGGAGTATGGGAGATGAACTCATCATGTAGACTTGGGACTTCAACTTCATTAGTAGTAGCAGTGGCAAATCTAGAGAGTCTCTGTTTGCGTCGGTGCAGAGGACCACCAACATCCCCTAACTTACTCTTTTCCATCATATTTTCTGATATTGCCTTATGAAGTCAAAACCACAAGAAGATGAATAAAATTAGCTCTACATAACTGGTTGATGCATGATACAGACAAACACTACTTTGATGTAAGGCAAGCGCCGGATATGAGGATGGAATATATACAAAAAAGACAGTGTTTCATATTTTCACATGTATGATAGGAGGATGGAATATGTATGAAAAACAGTAAGCGGAAGGCATTTCAACAAAATTAGAAGAAATGAAAGCTAGGCACCATATGAACATGCAACCAATATCACTCTATCAGGTAAAAAGTTTCTTGTCGTAAGTGCCATTTCAAGAAATTAGAAGCAGTACAAGCTAGAAGACAATGCAAGATGAAACCTACATCACAATCCCATGTTAAATGTGTCTTATGGGTAAGTGATCATTGCAGGTATAAGTTGTTAGATGCGCAGATGCAATTCAACATAATCAGAAGCAATATAAACTAGACATCATACGGAAAACGCAACCACGTATAACAGTTCCAAGAAAGAGCAAGCACCTGTGATGGTGGAGTAGGGGAGATGTGCTCATCATGTACACGTATGTTCTAGAAATAGGAACACGTGTCATATTCACAGGCATTATGTGTAAAGTAAGCAGATGCAATTCAAGTTAGAAGCAATACAAGCTAGACATCATACGCAACATGTGATGGTGGAGTAGGGGAGATGTGCTCATCATCTACACAGCTACGTTGACTGTCCAGCCTTGTGTTGTCTTACGAATCTTGTTGGGAGGATGGCAGAGTAGAATCTGTAGAGACCCCCTGTTTGAGTTGCTCCGAAGGACCACCATCATCCACTGCCGGACTAATTTCCTTCAACTGTAATGATTTTGCATTGTGAAGTCAAACCGATAAGAAAAAGGAATAAAATTCGCTCTTCAGAACTCATTCATGCGTGATACTGACGAACACTACTCGGATGAAAGGCAAACACATGATGCGAGGATGGAATATGTATGAAAAAAAGGATGGTGTGACATATTCACACCTATGATGTGGTAACTAAGCAGAAGGCATTTCAACAAATTAGAAGCACTGCAAGCTAGACACCATATGAAAGATGCAACCAATATCACTCTGCCAAGTTCAAATTGTATGGTGTTTCAACAAATTAGAAGCAGTACATGCTAGAAATCATATGCAAGACACAACCAATATCACAGTGGTGACTTAAAGGTGCCTTATCATAAGTGACCGATGCGGGATATGCAAGAATAGTAGTCTGATGTAGTAACAGGAACACATGTCATATTCACAGGCATTATGTGTAAAGTAAGCAGATGCAATTCAACAAAGTTAGAAGAAATACAAGCTAGACATCATACGCAACATGCAACCACATATAATAGTGCCAAGTTAGAGCAAGCACCTGTGATGGTGGAGTAGGGGCGATGTGCTCATCATCTACACAACTGCGTTGACTGTCTAGCCTTGCGTTGTCTTGCGAATCTTGTTGGGAGGATGGCGGAGTAGAATCCGTAGAGAACCTCCATTTTAGTTGCTCGGAAGGACCACCATCATCCAATGCCTTGCCAATTTCCTTCAACTTTATTGATTTTGCATTGTGAGGTCCTACCGACAAGAAAAAGGAATATCATTCGCTCTTCAGAACTCATTCATGCATGATAATGACGAACACTACTCTGATGAAAGGCAAAGTCATGATACGAGGATGGAATATGTACGAAAAAATGGACGGCTTGACATATTCACACCTATGATGTGGTAACTAAGCAGAAGGCACTTCAATAAATTAGAAACACTGCAAGACACCATATCGAAGGTGCAATCAATATCACTCTGCCAAGTTAAAATTGTTTCGTCATAGGTGGCGTTCATCAAACTAGATGCAATACATGCTAGAAATCGTATTCAAGACGCAAACCAATATCACACTGCCAACTTAAAGGTGTCCCATCATAAGTGACTCACTTAGGATACACAAGAAGAGTAGTTTCATTTAAGAACATGGTGTGATAGACAGATATAGTATGTACCAAAAATAGGAAAGCGTGTCATATTCAGATGTATCATGTTTAAGCTAAGCAGATGCAGTTTACACTAATTAGGAGCAATACGAGCTAGAAACCATATGCAACATGCAATCAGATATCACACTGCCAAGTTAGAGCAAGCACCTTGGATGGTGGAGTAGGGGAGCGGAGACTTGGACCTTGTAATGCACTATCAGTACAAGGAGAATCGGTATAGATGCTCCGTTTACGTTGCTGCAGAGGACCACCATCATCGCCTTCCTTACTCTTTTCCTTCCTCTTTCTTGATTTTGCCTTGTCAAGTCAAACCCACAAGAAAAAGAAATAAAATTTGCTCTTCAGAACTCATTGATGCATGATACTGACGAACACTACTTTCATGTAAGGCAGCCGCATGATAGGAGGATGGAATGTGTATGAAAAATAGGACGGCGTGACATATTGACATGTATGATGTATAAAGTGTAAACTAAGCACAAGGTGCTTGAACTTGTTAGAATTGATGCAAGCTAGAAACCATATGAAAGATGAAACCAATATCACTCTGCCAAATTAAAAGGGTGCCCTAACATATGTATTTGACCAAATTAGAAGCAATACATGGAAATAGGCTAGAAATAATATGCAATATGCAACGAATAAAGGTGACTCATCGTAAGTGATTGATGCAGGATACAGAAGAGAGGTAGTTTCATGTAAGAACAAGGTTAACACATAGATGTAGTGTGTACCAAAAATAGGAAGGCATGTCATATTCACAGGTATAGTGTGCACTAAGCAGATGCAATTTACCCTAATTAGAAGCATTACAAGCTAGACACTATATGCAACATGCAACCACATATCACACTGCGAAGTTAGAGCAAGCACATGTGATGGTGGTGTAGGGGAAGTGCGGTCTTCAGGTATAGAGCTACGTTCAATATCTTCATTTAGGCTTGCTATTTCTTGAGAATCATGTGGAGAGGATGAAATTGCATTCTTTATAAGAGTATTGCGTCTCATAAGAGATAGACGCAGGACACACAAGAACAGTAGTTTGATGTAAGAACATGGTGTGATAGGCAAATGTAGTATGCACCAAAAACAGGAAGGCATGTCATATTCACATGTATACTGTGTAAGCTAAGGAGATGCAATTTAACAAATTAGGAGCATTGATGAGGGATACACAAGAAAAGTAGTTTGATGTAAGAACATGGTTAATAGAAAGACGTAGTATGTACCAAAAACAGGAAGGCATGTCATATTCACAGGTATAATGTGTTAACTAAGAAGATGCAATTTACCCTAATTAGAAGCATTACAGGGTAGACACCATATGCAACATGCAACCACATATCACACTGCCAAGTAAGAGCAAGCACCTGCGATGGTGGTGTGGGGGAATTGCGGTGATCAACTAGAGAGCTACGTTGACTATCTTCATTTAGCCTTGCTGTTTCTTGAGAATCATGTGGGGAGGATGACACTGCACTCTTTAAACGAGTAGCGCGTCTCACAGTAACCCACTCGGGTGACTGCCTCATCATAAGTGATTGATGAGGGATACAAAAGAGCATTAGTTTGATGTACGAACATGGTTAATAGACATATGTAGTATGTATCAAAAATAGGAAGGCATGTCCTTATCAAAGGTATAATGTGTAAAGTAAGCAGATGCAATTTAATCAAATTGGAAGCAATACAAGCTAGACACCATATGCAACATGCAACAACATTTGACAGCGCGAAGTTAAAGCAAGCCCCAGGGATGGTTGTGTGTGGCAATTGAGATCATCAACTACAGAGCTACGTTTACTGTCTCCAACTGTTGACACTGCACCCATTAGAGCACTGAAACGCTTAGTGCTTATCTTCGAATTACACTGGAGCGACTTCTGTCTTTCCTTTTCTGCATTCATCAACACTGCGTCAGAGTCTGAAATACCCATGCATAAAAAACAATAGTGTGAGTATGGGTGAAGTGTGTGCACAATTAGTACAGTGTAAAGGTAGCAGATAGAAGGTCGGTGAGAAATAAATGACGGGAGACATATGATAGCCCTACAACATGCATGGCACACTAAATTACTACAGGATTCTATGAAAATAACAGTCGACTGAAAGCAAATAGGTCAGTTCATTTTTTCTGCACCGTCCGATGTACAAAAAAACGGGCAGATCGCCTTCATCTACCTCCAGCCAGTCAGTGTTGACGATCTTCCTCGAAACGCCAGCGACCACCGACCCAGTATTCCTCCCCTGCCTGCGCCCTCCCCTCGACCTCACCACACCGCCGTGCTTGGCACCGCCCCCGGCCATCCATTCAAGCCCCGCCGACCTCCAGATCGGGCGCAAGCAGCTCCTGCGCCCCACACCCCTATGATAGACACTGATGCGCCGCTTCCCCGGGGAACAGGCGGACTAGGTGCTCCGCGCGCCTAAGCGGGTGTTTCTTCTTTTAATTGCGGTTCGACTGATCCTGAATTGAAATCCAGGTGGGCTACTGACCTCTAGCAAAGGTGACATAGTAAAAGGGAGGAAACCTTGTGCATTTAGTATCATGAAGAAGATGCAGTAAGAAGCACTCAACTAGTTTCTTTCATGGGATGAATACGGTGTGAGCAGAGACGTAAGATTTGCATGAATAAGGGAAGAGGAGTACCTCTTTCTGCTGGCAGTGTTGTGTCCTCCTTCTGTTTTTCCGACGATCTTCTTGTTGTTCACCGGAAACTAGAAGTTGTGGAGGACGGTGCAGCCTTGGACGAACCCATGGCCAAGTTGTTGACTGTGGTGCGGTGGCCATCTATCGGCGGCGGGGAAGCAGATCCGAGTCGGCGAACGACGGTGTAGCGGGAACAGCTCCGGTGCGGTGGACGGTTTTGACAGTGGAGCCGCAGCAGTGAGGCGCAGGACGGCGTGGTCGGAGTGGTTCTGGTACGGCGCACGTCGGCGTCAGCGTCATGGAGGCAGCTCTGCCTCGGCTTCAGCTGCTAAGTCCTTGAGGGCGTTGCGGTTGCGGTTGCATTGGGCGATGACATCGGGGTACCGGCTCTGGTGTGATGAAGGAGGGCGACGGTGGATTGGCCGCTATGGGGTGGAGGACGGAGGAGGCTGGGGGTTCGCGGCTGGTGGAGAGGGCGTTTTCGCGCCCACGGAGTATGAATGGGGAAACGGAGGGAGGCAGGGAACTAAGGGGGAACAATGTTTCGGTTTGAGACGTGCTTGTTTGAAATTTGGGGAAAGTTACAAACTTAGCCCCATCTAAAATTTTGGACATATTGCGGGTTGGAGGTAGGACAGTCATATCAGGTGTCCAAAATGTGGGCGGGATAGATTTCGGCTGAGTGCATGGGTAGGCGCCCATGGTGTATGAATGCTTCTCGGAGGCGGTTGAGACTAGCGTCTTGGTGAAGTTACAAACCTACCCCGGTTTAGACCTTTGGACATCGAGCCGATAGGCTACACGGGCCAGAGTCAGGACAGTAATTTCCTACCACCAAAACATTAGTCTCGTGCAGTTTCGGGTGACCAGAGGCCTATTTGGCGCTTCATTCAATATTTGGGAGCAGAAGCATTAACATTTTTGGTTCTCTTGAATTGAACTTTCAGGATTTGTCAAACTTCACAAATCTTTACTCTTGGAAATCCTAAAGCTACGATTATTTTGGAATGGATGGGGTACCCTTGAATATACATTGTACACGAGTATATATTAAAAAATATGCAACTTACCTTAGTTCATGCATGGTTCCAGATATAATCTCCTTGGTTGCAAAAAAAGTTAGATATGCGTATGAATATATATATATAGCATGTTCAAACTCACAACAAAGATTGATGCCCCCTTTTACATCTGATTTAGAAATGCCATTATCTTGGGTTCAAATAGATGAATGCACTTCCTATGAATTCGAATCTTCGAAACCCCCTTTATGTTGAATTCGACATGTATTCTATTTCGTAGCTAGCAATTTGGAATGTATCCATGCAAGTGACAAATGTATAAAGTGCTTCACACTAACAACATGGAGTGCACTAATTAATGTTTATATATGAATTGCAAAAGCATCCATTGCCTATATTTAAAACCGCTCTCACTCTATGGATCGATAATATGAAATAAACACATGCACATGCTAGAATTCAATAGAGTATGGGTGTCTGATAGACCGATTTTCGTCCATACGCAATTTGCAAAATTCATGATCTCATCCAAAAATAATAATGCCATTTATATTTTAATTTAATGCGTAGAACCGCCTTTTACACGTAGATGCACTATGCCTCGCCCCGTTCTCACAAACGCGTTATATATCTCTCTATCTAACGCATAAGTGCACAAACTTTATATGCATCTGTCGGGGAAACTGATCCTCGAACACCTATGGGGCCGGCGGACCGGGCCCCTTTCGGTTCGGCGGGGGGCGGAGATCGCACGAAGAGCAGATCGAGGCGAGGCACACGAGCAGTTTACCCAGCTTCGGAGCTCTCCGGAGAGATAACACTCCTACTGCTGCTTGTCTGGTTGTATTATCTGGTGTTCTTGCTCTCCAAAGCGAGAGTGTGATGTTCTCTGGGCTACGAATGGATCGAAGCAAACTGCCTGAGGCCCCGAACCTATGAGCCGAACCCCCTCTACGTTGCGCATGGGCCTCCTTTTATACGCCAAAGGGGTCACCGACAGGTGGCAACGCAGAGGAGAGTAAAAATGTAAGAAGCGAGGTAGTTGATACAGTTGCTTGCACAGTGCACCCTACCTAATCCTGACGGCAGGGGACAAGGGCATTAAATGCCCGTCTGAGTCGCCCGAACAGTGCAGAAAAGGATCGTTAGGGGCACCACCGTTCGCCACGATGGCG
This sequence comes from Triticum dicoccoides, assembly GCF_002162155.2. Taxonomy (NCBI): domain Eukaryota; kingdom Viridiplantae; phylum Streptophyta; class Magnoliopsida; order Poales; family Poaceae; genus Triticum; species Triticum dicoccoides. Next base: position 468,777,394 of record NC_041382.1, on the reverse strand, counting down.
ATCTTGTCACCTTCGCATGCCACTGCGCACCGCTGGCTGCACAGCCTCCCGCCACGCACGTCCGGAGAGGCCCCCAGAGCGACACGTTGGTGGATGCGCTGGAGCATGGGCGCAAAGTGGCCGCCTGCCGCGGCAAGCGCCTTGCCGCTGTTGTTATCTTGTCGGGTCCAGAAGCTTGTCGCTCACTTGGCTTCGAGGTACCTTGGTTTGTCTTCCCGGCAAGCTCCTCTTGCCGGGGCCTTGTCGCCTTGCCGGAGCCCGTGGCGCGTCGCGGCAAGTTCATTGGAGCGCCTTGGTTGGCCTTCCCGGCAAGCTCCTCTTGCCGGGGTCTTGTCTCCTTAGCCTAAATACTTTGTTCTTGGATGGCTTCAAGGGAACCTTGGGGGATCTTGGTGATCATCCGGCAAGCCTTTGCCGCGGGGTGCTGCAACTGCCCGTGCACAAGTTTGGGGTACTAGGGTACCCCTAATCTAGTACACCGACAGGAGCCCCCGGGCCTGGGCCAGACATGGTGCCGAGCGCTGTTGGGCCAGGCCCAAGACAGGGCAGGGGCACATGCGGGCTAGGCCACGCCAAATCTTGTTCCATATCCACCGTACTCTCCCATAACGGCACGTGTTGAATGCGGCATCGTGGGAGAAATCGTGGGTGGTTGTTTAAGCGGAAGGCCGAAACGTCCGCCCCATCCCTCTTTATAAGCAGAGGAAACAGGGGCAGTTCGTTCCCCCTCGCTGGTTGCTGCTACTCATTCACAAACTCCGCCGCTCCCCCCTTCTTCTCGAAGCCGAGAAAGCAGCGCTCCGCCCCCTCCCATTGCCACCAGCATCACCACGCCGTCGACCTTCTCCACCACCTCCGCCATGGCCCCGAAAGCCGACAAGGGAAAGGGCGTGAAGTCGGCCGAGGCGCAGCGGCTCGCGGCGCTGCGGAAGGAGCGGGCGATCTTCACCCCCCAGCTCGGCGTGCAGGAGCTGAGGGAGTACTTCTACCTCTTTTGGATGACGGAGACGCGTGCGCATCCACGCATGAGGGTACTCCCGGCCGCTGCCTCGGAGTCGGCTCCAAATGGGTACCCGTTCTTCCCGCTATTCTTCTACTGCGGGCTCTGCCCACCCTTCTTGGAGTTCTTTTGTGACATTATGAACATGTATGGCTTCCGCCTCCTTGACTTCACCCCCAATGCTATCTTGACCATGGCAGTTTTCGCACACTTGTGCGAAAACTTTGTCGGAGTCCACCCTAGTGTAGCCCTTTTCCGCCACTTCTTCATACCTCGGGTAGAGAGAGGAGAGCCGCTTGCCGGAGGGATTGCCTGGGTCTCGAGAGTCGGCAAGAAAGATGCGTACTTGGAGGGTGAGCTTCGCAACAAGTGGGAGGAGTGGAGAGCGGAGTGGTGTTGGATCGTCGAGGAGGATCTGCAGCCCTTCACCGCCGTGCGCCAAACTCCAATAGTGCGCGGCAATGACTGGAGCAACGTGGCCCCGGAAGACGAGAGGCTGAAGATCGCCATCACTAGGATTCTTCGCCTCAGGCTTGCCGGGCTCACCGTAGGTGCTGTCGGGGCAGATTTCCTCCGCCGCCGCATTGCCCCCCTGCAGGAGAGGAGGAGGCCCGCCTGGGAATTTAAGAATTCGGGGGACATCATGAGGCTGCGGCCGGGCCTCAACTACAACTTCACTGTCTTGGAGTTCGATGCAATGCTCTTGGAGTTATTCAAACGCGACACCCAGCACCCATTCACACCGCCGAGGGGCGTAGTTCCTTTGTGCAATAACTCTTCGCTTGACCGGATCCGCGCCATGATGCCGTTGTGCGATTCACATGGCATCGTCCCGACTTGGCAAGAGCCTGCGGACGACGTTGTGCGAGCATTCTTCGACACCTTGGAGGAATTGCCGGTCCGCGCCGACGAGCAGAAGAGCCTCACCCGTGACACCACCGACGAGGAGCTGCAGCTCATCGCTACTAGGGCGGAAGAGGCTGCGGCCGCAGCTGCTGCGGGTGTGTTTGGGTTCACTGTGGAGGAGGCGGAGGCTGCAGAGGCGGCAAACCTTGCCGAACGCGCAGAGTTCATGGGTGAGGAGGAGCCTGCCGGTTCTGAAGCCGAGTCAAGCGAGGCTGGCGAGGAGGAGGCTGAACCTTCAAAGAGCTTGCCGCGGGCGGAGCCCCCGGCCCCGCCAAGGAGGCGCCTTCGCAGGGCCGGGGATGCAGCAGGGCGGCAGCCGGCTCCACAGCCACCGAGCCGCGCGACGCGCTCTACCGCGGCAAGTAATGTTACCGCGGGAGCGCCTCACGCAACAGTGGCAGCTGGAGCGGGATCTTCCCGGGCCACCGCCGCCGCCCCTGCCAAGTGGGCAAGGGATCCTACTCCTCCACCTCGCCGCACCGGAGGAGGGCCAGACTTCGATCTTTCCGCGCTCAGTTCCGATGAGGAGGAAGAAGAGTGAGTTTCTTTGGTGCCCTTATAATCCTTCAATCTTGCTGTTTATATCTTGTATCTGACTTGTTCCAATCTGGACTCTTTTCTTTTCAAAACATTGGCCCAGAGAGCGGCGAAGAGGGCCAAGGCCGCGGTGATCGTCATCGAGGATGACCCCATCGCGTCGGCAGGAGGTGGGTCCGAGACCACCTTTACGGACCCGGCAATCACCCCTCGTAGCAGCCCCCAGCGCAGCCCCCAGCGTAAGTTCATAGTTTAGCCTTCTGCTGTCGGGCGCGTCTGAGTGCTTTTTCCTTTGTTGATATCTTGCTTGTTGACTTGTGCAGGAGCAGAGCAGCCTCATCAGGAGCGCCCGGAGGCCGGCCCCGAAGAGCCACCTGCTTCGACTGCGCCGCCAAGGGAGGAGTCCCCGGCAAGGGAGCGCTCTCCGGCAAGGGGGGACTGTCCGGCAAGGGACGGTACTGCTGATCCTGCGGCGACCGAGGCCGCAACTGAAGATCTTGGCGCAGGTAATCCACTTGCCCAAAAACTTTCCCTTGGGTTCTGCTTCTTCTGTTTTTCTTTCCTTGAATTTTTGATTGATTTTCCTCCCTTCTTCGTTCTTCAGACCCATCTTCGGCTGAGCCAATGGAGACAGAGGGCGCCGGCGAGGAAGGTGCCAGTGCTGATGAGACCGCCGGCGCGGAGGCCGCCGGGGCTGCTGCTGCGGAAGCCGGTGAGGGATCGGGCGATCGCACTGACGACCCTGAGGCCGCAGGAGCGCCGGGCGCTGCACCGACCGCCGAACCCTTTGCCGCTTCCGCGGAGCCGGGCTCCGAGGAGCCCCAGCCCAGCGCCTACTTGCAGGCCGGTGACAACATCTTCATCAAGCTACCCTGGGCGTCGAGCTCCAGGGCACCAGTCGAGGGGGAGATTTTTGACGGGGAGGTGCTCGCCTCTGCTGGGCTGTCATTGGTTGACGCGCCCGGCAGCAGCAGCGGCGAGCCTGAGGAGGAGCAGCTGTTGCGGAAGCTGCTGTCACTCTACCGCACCCGGCAAGCCAAGCTGGCTTCCCGGGAAGCGCTTGTCGCGAAAGCGGGAGTTGACATGGAGAAGCGCGCGGAGGAGCTCCGGGGACAAAATCAAGAAGCTCTTCGATCCCTGGCGCAGGAGCGGGAGCGAGTAGACAAGGAGCGCACGGCCTTTCTTCTCGAGAAGGCTGAGGCTGAGGAGGAACAAAGGCTTGCTGCCGAGAAGCAGTCCGCGCGGGAAGGCGAGCTAGTGCAGCGGAAGGCCCACCTCGACAGCTACGAGGAAGAGCTCGCCGAGCGCGAGCGAGCACTTGGCGGGGCGCTCAAGGAGGCAAAGGATGCCGCGGCAACTGCAGATGCCGCCAATAAGGAGCTAGAAGAGAAGGTGGCGCGGCTGGAGGCCGATATTGGGAAGAGCGGCGAGGAGATTGCCGCTCTCAAGCGTGAGCGCGAGAAGGAGGCCGCCGCCCATGGTGAACTGCAAGGCCTTCTCGCTGAGAGGGGCAAGGAGCTCAGCGCCGCCAAGGATTCCAAAGTAGACCTGGAGCTGAAGCTGGCCACGCTGACGCAGACGCTGGAGGCCGCCAAGGAGCGGGAGAAGACCTTGGCGGAGAAGGTCAAGGCTGACGCGGCGCTGCTGGAGAGCATTGCAGTCACCTAGAACTCCTTCAGAGACACAGTGGAGCACTGGACCGAGGGTCTGGTGAACACTGCCGCCGCCATCAATGAGGAGCTGGCGCAGCTGGGGATGGAGGACTTTGGGTATCCTTCCGACGAGAGCCTTCAACCCAGCGCCAAGCTCAGTCTATTCTTCAAGGGCGTGGCGACGGCACTCCAGCGGCTCCGGGAGAGGATCCCAAAGCAGCTGGCCGACGAGTCGCGCAAAATCTGCGCTGGGGTTCTCTAGAACGTGCTGATGAAGGTGGCCTTCCGCAACCCAGGCCTCAGCTTCACCAACGTCCTCCGATCCTTGCCGCCTGACACCGATCTGGACGCACTCAAGGCCCTTGTCGCACCCATTGTGGACAAGGTGAGCGAGATCAAGCGAGTCGAGGGCGGGCGCGTAGATTAGGCCGCCCATTTCTTCTTTTCCCTTGTCGCTGCTAATCATGTTATGAAAACAGTCTGTTAGAGCTGCGACAAGTTATCTTTGTATTATAACTTTATTTCTGTTAGCAATTGCAATGTTATTTCCTCTACTAGATTCCTTCCTTTGTATGTTTTCACCCTACGCTTCTAGGGAACTTGTCGGCGCAGGCGCCCGAGCCGCAAGCGCTGAGTGCGGAACTTCAGCAGCCTGCTGGCGGCGCTGCTTCCGACAAGAAACCTTGTCGTGACTAGATGCAGCACGCTTAAGCTGTTGAGCAGACTCGAAACTAAGTAAGGGCGCAACTAGCCACGAGTTGGTTCCTCCGTGCACAGGTTTTCCATACAAAGCAGGGTCGTTCGAGGAAGATAACTCAAAAATTAAAAAAGTGATTGCTCAAACTTTGGCAACTTAGCTTTTCTGTCATTTGCTTCCCGGTAAGGCAAGTCTTCGCTTGAACGACGCCTGGCTCATACCACAATCTTCTCCTTTCCCCCCGGCAAACTTGTGTGCGGGAGAACCTTCTTTTCCTTTAAAAGAAAAGGAAAGAAGAGAAAATAATAATATGGAGCACTTCGGCTCGTTACTGCTTACCGGATGTAGGTGCTGCACAAAGTGTCAGATAATCACATGCAAGAAAGGAACTAACGCATGAAATGGACAAGCTGTGCGGAGCACATGGGTTTTTACTTATGCACAGGGTCTGCGCCCGGCTTTGTACAAAGGATTACATGCAACAGCGGCAAGACTTGTACAAAAGGTGGTTGCCGGAACGGGTTCCGGCAACCGTGCCTTATGGGAAAAACTTACGAAGATGTTCTATGTTCCAGGAGTTGCTCACTGGAATGCCATCTTCGGTCTCAAGGCGGACAGCGCCAGGCCTTGTGACTCGTCTCACCCGATAAGGGCCTTCCCACTTCGGCGTCAACTTGTTGGAATTCTTGGCGGACTGAACGCGCGGAAGAACAAGGTCACCTTCCTCGAAGCTTCTGGCTTTAAGTTTGCGGCTATGATAGCGTCGCAAAGTTTGCTGGTATCGAGCAGCTCGTACAGCCGCCTGAAGACGATCTTCCTCGAGGAGCAGCGCGTCGTCTTGCCGCAGCTGCTGTTGCTCAAGCTCATCATAAGCAAGCACTCGAGGTGATCCGTATACGAGTTCCGTGGGGAGAACTGCCTCTGCTCCATAGACTAGAGCGAAAGGTGTCTGGCCAGTGGCTCGATTTGGCGTCGTTCTGGTCGACCAAAGAACCACCGGCAGCTCCTCGATCCAGTTCCTTCCGCACCTGTGCAGCCTGTCGAAAGTTCTAGTCTTGAGCCCGCGCAACACTTCAGCATTTGCCCTCTCTGCTTGACTGTTGCTTCTCGGATGAGCAACAGAAGCGAAGCAGACCTTGGCGCCAAGGTCCTGGACGTACCGCATGAAGGTGCGGCTCATGAATTGCGTGCCGTTGTCGGTGATGATCCTGTTAGGGATCCCGAAACGGCAAACAATTGACCTGAAGAACTTGACTGCTGACTGTGCTGTCACCTTCCTCACTGGTTGCACTTCCGGCCACTTTGTGAACTTGTCGATTGCAACGTACAAGTACTCAAAGCCCCCGACAGCTCGGGGGAAGGGGCCGAGGATATCGAGCCCCCAGACCGAAAATGGCCAGGATAAAGGGATTGTCTGGAGAGCTTGAGCTGGCTAGTGTATCTGTTTCGAGTGGAACTGGCACGCTTCACACTTGGTTACTTTTGCAGTTGCATCCTGGAGGGCTGTCGGCCAAAAGAAACCTTGCCGGAAAGCTTTGCCGGCAAGTGCTCTTGTGCCTATGTGGTGGCCACATATGCCTCCATGTATCTCTGCCAACAGCTTTTGTCCATCTTCCCGGCGAATACACTTCAATTTCACACCGTTGAGTCTTCTTCTGTACAGTATGCCATCGACAAACTGGTACATACTTGACTGCCGGGCTACTCTTTCCGCTTCTTCTTGCTCTTCAGGAAGTTCTCCTGTCTGAAGGAAATGGACAATCTGCTGTGCCCATGCTGGAGCTTGTGGCTCGACAACAAGGACTAAAGGCACATCTACTGCTGTGGGAACATCTGCTTCTACGGCAAGGACTTGCGGCCCTGCCGGAGCTTGATGTTACCCGGCAAGCTTGCCGGAGCAAAACTTGTCGGGAGCGTCTGCTTCAACGGAACAAACCATAAGGCTTGCCGGAGCAGACTGCCCCTCAGCATCTGTGGTGTTGATCTTGGGGACTTTCTTGGCGGCGGCTTCGGGGAGCTCTGCCGGAAAGTAGTTACCAGAAACCAACTTCCTCTTCTTGCTTTGTCCAGTTGATGGTGTTACGGATGGTTGAGTCAACTTAAGCACAAAGATCCCTGGTTCCACAGGTAACTTTAGTGCAGCGCACTTTGACAGGCCGTCAGCGATATCATTCTGAGCTCTTGGGATATGCTCCATTTGTAGGCCGTCAAAGTGCTCCTCTAGCTTCCTCACTTCATCGACATACGCTTCCATCAACGGACTCTGGTAGTTCTTGTTCACTTGTCGGACGACAAGCTGTGAGTCACCCCTGACAATGAGCTTCTTAATCCCAAGGTCTGCTGCGATTCTGAGACCGGCAAGCAATCCTTCATATTCTGCAGTATTGTTGGTTGCTTGCTCTTTGGGAAAGTGCATCTGGACTACGTACTTGAGGTGGTCTCCGGTGGGTGCGACAAGCAGCACACCTGCACCGGCGCCTTGCAGCGAGAAGGCTCCATCGAAGTACATCAGCCACTCTTTGCTTGCCTCTTTGACGGGGATGCTCGTTTCTGGAATTTCTTCATCTGGGGTTGGCGTCCACTCTGCTATGAATTCTGCCAATGCTCTGCTTTGGATAGTTGAGGTGCTCTCAAACTTGAGGCCAAAGCTTGACAGTTCCAGTGCCCACTCGACAATCCTGCCTGTTGCTTCTGGATTTTGCAGTATCCTCTTCAGCGGAAAGCGAGTGACTACTGTGATCTCATGTGCTTGGAAGTAATGGCGCAGCTTTCTCGAGGCCATGAGGAGGCCGAAAAGCAACTTCTGCACATCAGAGTACCTTGATCTAGCCCCCTGCAGAAGGGAACTGACAAAGTAAACTGGGCGCTGCACCATTCTCCTTGGCTTCTTATCATGCTCCTGCGTAAACTCATGTTTGTCGGGGCCAGAGCTTGTCGACGAAGCCCCCTGCTTGTCGCAGGATGGATCTGCCGTGGTCGCTGGCTCATCATCTGCCTCCCTCTCCGCCACTAACGCAGCACTAACCACTTGATCGGTTGCTGCTATATACAGCAGCAACTTCTCTTGCGGCTTAGGTGCGACAAGCGTTGGAGTGGAGGACAGGTATCTCTTCAAGTCCTGCAGCGCAGCCTCCGCTTCCGGAGTCCATTTCATTGGACCTGCCTTTTTCAAAATTTTGAAAAATGGCAGGGCACGCTCAGCAGATCTAGAGATAAACCTGCTGAGAGCAGCCATGCAGCCGGCAAGCCTTCGTACATCCTTGACGCGCTTTGGTGCTTCGATCTGCTCGATGGCTTTGATCTTGTCGGGATTGGCTTGAATTCCCCATTGAGACACGAAGAACCCGAGAAGCTTGCCGGAAGGGACTCCAAACACGCACTTCTCGGGGTTAAGCTTGAGGTTGATCTTGCGCAGGTTTGCAAATGTCTCATCTAAATCTTGAATCAAGGTCGCTTTGTCCTTGCTCTTGACCACTATGTCATCCATGTAAGCTTCCACATTTTTGTGTATTTATGGCTCAAAAGCATCGTGAACTACCCTTGCGAATGTTGAACCAGCATTCTTCAAACCGAAAGGCATCCGTGCGAAGCAGTATGTGCCACACGGGGTGATAAATGCGGTTTTCTCTTCATCTTCTTCTGCCATGAAGATCTGATGGTATCCTGAGTATGCATCAAGAAATGAAAGCAATTCACATCCGGCTGTGGAGTCAACAATCTGGTCAATACGCGGCAAGGGAAATGGGTCTTTGGGACAAGCTTTATTAACATCAGTGAAGTCAATACAAAGTCTCCATTTCCCGTTAGCCTTGCACACAACAACAAGATTGGCCAACCACGTGGGATGGAGTACTCCTCTGACAAGGCCTGCTGCTTCCAACTTCTTGATTTCTTCTGCGATGAATTATTGGCGCTCAACTGCCTGCTTCCTGACTCTCTGCTTGACGGGCCGCGCATGAGGACAGACGGCAAGGTGGTGCTCAATCACTTTCCAGGGAACACCAGGGATATCAGACGGTTGCCATGCAAACACGTCGATATTCGCCCGCAGGAAAGCAACGAGCGCGCTTTCCTATTTGGGGTCAAGAGTGGCGCTGATGGTGAAGGTACCACCAGTGCCATCCTCTTTGGCGGACACCTTTTTGTGTCAGGTGGAGCTGCCATTGCCTTCTTGTACTTGCCGGTGGAGCTCGATGGTGCATCCTCGATGGTAGCGCAGCACTCCCAAGAGGTGCGCTTGCCGGAGTGGGCATCAGAGCTCTTGCCGGACTTGGTCTTCTTCTTCCCCCCGGGAGCTTCAGCGGCAAGTGTCCTTCGTTCTGCTGCGGCTGCTGCTTCCCGGTAGATCTTGTCGGCATAGATAAGAGCATCCTTCTTGTCGCCAGGGACAGAGATGACACTTATTGGGCCTGGCATTTTCAGTACGGTGTACGCATAGTGAGAGGCTGCCATGAACTTGGCGAGTGCCGGACGGCCAAGGATTCCATTGTAAGGTAATGGAAAATCGGCAACGTTAAACGTGACCCTCTCAGTTCTGAAGTTCAGCTCACTGCCAAATGTTACCGGCAACGTGATCTTTCCCTTTGGCTTGCTCCTTCCCGGGTTGATTCCTTGAAATGTGCCGGTCTCTTCGAGCTCGCTGTCAGGGATCTGGAGCTTCTGGAGCACCATGGAGGAGATCAAGTTCAAACCGGCCCCGCCGTCAACTAGCATCTTAGTGACCTTGAGGTTGCGGATTGTTGGTGAAACCAACATCGGCAAGCACCCGACCGCAGTTATGCGATCCGGGTGGTCCTCAATATCAAAGATGATAGGCGTGCTGGACCATTTCAGAGGCTTGCATGACTCGACGAGCAGTTCTGCTGCATTAACTTCCCGCATCCACTGCTTGAGCTGGCGGTGCGAGGCATGCAGAGAAGCACCACCGTCAACGCACAGGACCTCTGTAGCTTTCTGGAACTCCTGTTCATCAGTCTCCTCATCATCCATATCTTCATCGTCGCCGTCATCTTCATCCTTGTCGCGGCCGCGAGGAGGTCTGTCACCTTGCCGCTGCTTGGCCTTGCCGCGGCGTCCTCCTCGGCCAGGACATTTCTTGCCGGATCCACCAGCTCCTTCCTGGGCTTTCTCCTTGTCGCGCCGCTCATATTCAGCTTTCTGTTGCTCAACAAGCTGCTCGACCCTCTTGTAGTTCTAAAGATCATGGCCCTTGGTGCGGTGAATCTTGCAATACTGCTTGTTGGTGTCGTCCTGCTTGTCGGCGACCGCCACCTCCGCGGCAACCTCCTTGCCGGAGTCACTAGCTTTGGCTTCCTTGGCGCCACCACCGTTGCCGGACTGCTCAACAACTAGCACTTCTTTGCCTTTCCTCCTTCTATTGTTCTGCCGCCGGGTTTTCCTTGTCGGGGCGGCATCTTCGCTGTCAGATCCTCCCGCTCCTATATTTTCTCCGGGGAGTCTCCTCCTTTCCTCAGCACGCGCGCACTTGTCGGCCAGTGCATATAACTCACTGACGTCCCTGATCTTGCACATCGCCATTTCCTCCCGCATCCTGCGGTTCCGCACGTTCTGATGGAACGCGCTGATCACCGCGGCAGGGTGGACGTCTGGGATGTTGTACTGCATGCTACTGAATCTCTGAATGTACTTGCGCAGGGGCTCTCCTTCCTTCTGGGCAAGCAAATGAAGATCACTCTCCTGGCCATGAGGCTTGTGTCCGCCGGTAAAGGCGCCGACAAACTGATGGGACGGATCATCCCAAGAGGATATGGAGTTGTCCGGCAAGTGCATGAGCCAGGACCTGACATTGGGCTTGAGCACCAACGGGAAGTAGTTGGCAAGGATCTTGTCATCTCGTCCCCCGGCAGCTTGCACCGCAATGGTGTAGATGCTGAGGAACTCTGACGTCGCGCTTCTCTTCGGCGCTCGATGCGGGTTCGAGCGTCTTCTTGTTGTCGATCATGAAGAACTTGGCGTTGATCACGACGAGCTCGTGGATCTGACGATGCAGTGGAGTCGCTGTCGAGGTAGATCCGACGAGTCGGCGATCCTGGCCTTCGGGGCGGTGATTGCATGGTAGTTGCACCTCCGCCCGTTTCGTCGCCACCGGCTCGCGTCTGGCGGTCCTGCCGCGGCGGCGACGCGCTCGGCCACCATGGAGTGTCGCCGTTGGCGTAGCCGATGAGACTCTGAATGGTGGCTCTCCATTCGTCGATCTTGTCAGACGTCGGAGGGTAATCTAGGAGAAGTTGAGCTCGCGCCAAAGCTTCTGTTGGGGTAGTGGGTGGCAGTGGCAGACGGCGCGAGGAGCGGGACGTGCTCGAACTTCTAACTATGTTAGAAGGAGCAGTATCCCGTCCAGGCGACCGCGCCCCGCTCGTACCAGCATGCTGCGTGCATGCTGGTCTTGAGCGGCCCGAGATCCACCAGCTTGGTCTTGGGCTATCATGCGTATCGCACTGCTAGTGCCATGACGCTGTTGATCTTGTGCCTCCTGAGAGTGGCGTGGAACATGTACAGTCGCAGAGGTTTGTGCAGCCTTGTTCTTGGACCTGGCGGCATCATGGGCTTCCTCGTCGACGTCCTTTCTTCCGCCGGCGTGCATCCCACCACTCGTTTGCTCCAACGGTGGCGGAAGTGACGTGGATGGAGCGGCCGCCGCCGAAGTCTTCTTCTTCGGTGGCATGTTGATGAAGGGAATAAGGATCGAGCTCGTGTGAACGCCGGATCAGGTTCACGCAATCTCGACGCCCCCTACCTGGCGCGCCAAAGATGTCGGGGAAACTGATCCTCGAACACCTATGGGGCCGGCGGACTGGGCCCATTTCGGTTCGGCGGGGGGTGGAGATCGCACGAAGAGCAGATCGAGGCGAGGCACACGAGCAGTTTACCCAGCTTCGGAGCTCTCCGGAGAGATAACACTCCTACTGCTGCTTGTCTGGTTGTATTATCTGGTGTTCTTGCTCTCCAAAGCGAGAGTGTGATGTTCTCTGGGCTACGGATGGATCGAAGCAAACTGCCTGAGGCCCCGAACCTATGAGCCGAACCCCCTCTACGTTGCGCATGGGCCTCCTTTTATATGCTAAAGGGGTCACCGACAGGTGGCAACGCAGAGGAGGGTAAAAACGTAAAAAGCGAGGTAGTTGATACAGTTTCTTGCATAGTGCACCCTACCTAATCCTGACGGCAGGGGACAAGGGCATTAAATGCCCGTCTAAGTCGCCCAAACAGTGCAGAAAAGGACCGTTAGGGGCGCCACCGTTCGCCATGATGGCGATCTTGTCAGCTTCGCATGCCACTGCGCACCGCTGGCTGCACAGCCTCCCGCCACGCACATCCGGAGAGGCCCCCAGAGCAACACGTTGGTGGATGCGCTGGAGCGTGGGCGCAGAGTGGCCGCCTGCCGCGGCAAGCGCCTTGCCGCTGTTGTTATCTTGTCGGGTCCGGAAGCTTGTCTCTCACCGGGCTTCGAGGTACCTTGGTTTGTCTTCCCGGCAAGCTCCTCTTGCCGGGGCCTTGTCGCCTTGCCGGAGCGCGTGGCGCGTCGCGGCAAGTTCATTGGAGCGCCTTGGTTGGCCTTCCCGGCAAGCTCCTCTTGCCGGGGTCTTGTCTCCTTAGCCTAAATACTTTGTTCTTGGATGGCTTCAAGGGAACCTTGGGGGATCTTGGTGATCACCCAGCAAGCCTTTGCCGCGGGGTGCTGCAACTGCCCGTGCACAAGTTCGGGGTACTAGGGTACCCCTAATCTAGTACACCGACAGCATCGGCATTTCTCTTTCACACATGCTCACAATCTCTCTCAGGGTGTCGGGGTGTCTCACGCACATGCTCTCTCTGTTTCTCTCTCTTTCTGACTACCATGTACCACTCTTTTCATTAATCTCAGTTGGAAAACACTATTTCTCTCACATGCATATATACACATGCACGATCTCTACTAGCCCTCTATACGCACATATATGTGCCTACGTGTCCCTCGCACGCACATTATCTTTAGGCCTCTCTTGCAGACATTGCCCCCCCCCCCGACACACCTCTCTCTTAGTACTTGGCAGATATGATTTCATCGTATCATTCGGTAGGATATCCCTGGCTGTTAGGCTGGATGGTAATACGAGGCAAAGTTTTACCCTAGTTCGGATCGGACCCTTGCAGTTGAAGAAAGAGCCTACTCCTGGTACTGTATATTAGTGATAGGGGTGTGTACAAAGTACACGTGAATACCAGGCATTGTGCGTGTGTGTATACTATCGACGAACTAGCCCCCAAGCTTGTATAACATACTAAGGGCCTAGGGTTACAAATCATATATAGTCGGCTTATCACCAGTGGGGATAGAGTCCTTCGCGACTCTGGTAGCTTCGTGTTGTACGCCGAGTCCTCCACATGGGTCTTCGTATAACACGTCTCAGTCCAACCTATATGTGGCGCATGATGGAACCGACCCATGAGTCTTCATGTTGACCCACCACAACTAGAAATGATGTGCCCACCACACCACACACGCAATCGGCCACTAAGAAAATAAGCATATACAATAGTACAACGGTATCTAGCTCATGATACGTCTCCATATTTTGTTGATGACACTGACGGACTTTGCATTTGATGCGTGCTCCGTATTTTGTTGATGACACTTACGGTCGTTGTATTTGAAGCGAAAGCACGATATGGTCACTGGACTTCAGAATAAGCTCATCACGGTCACCACATACATTATGTCGTGCTAACCAACATGTGGTTCGCATTTATCTTGTGTTAATTTCAATATTTTCCGGCGATGTACGTTCAGTGGGATGAGACGTTCCACTCAACTACGAGGCACCTATGGTGACTTCGTAAAATCTCAAGATCATATATGCTTTCCCACTCTCTCGAAGGTGCTCATAGGGGTAGGGTTCGCGTGCGTGCGCTTATAGCAGTGAGTGCTTGTGCGTATATATGAGCCCTTGCGTCTATACCGTGTTAAACAAATACATATCATGATTATACGGTCACTGTCTCACCCGTACAACTCCGTATTTTGTTGATGACACAATCAATTGACCAGTCAAACGTTCCACGCGGCGCAACTAGTGTTGCACCATCGGGGCGCATAACCATGGGGCCCACCTGTCAGCCCGTATATGAAAGAAAGAAATGGTAGTTTGAGTCTGTACTGTGTTAATAAAATAGGAGTACATTTTAGGGTGATCATACGGTCACTGGCTCACCATACAACTCTGTAATTTGTTGATAACACAATCAATTGACCAGTCAAACAGTTCACATTCAGCAATACACATTACCATAGGGCCCACCCGTTAGCGCGTATATGAAGGACAGAAATGGTAATAAATTAGTGGTCGGTGGGTATTCGAAGTCGTGAGACCTCTGGTTGGCAGTCACCGGC
>NC_041382.1:468632798-468762786 GCF_002162155.2 Triticum dicoccoides | reverse complement strand
GGTGGACCGGCGGTGGGGAGTGGTTTCACGGAGGGCGGGCCGGCCGCGGCGGCGGGGGGCTGGCGGTTCGACCGGTGGTGGCTGGCGGCTCAGGGGGGGTGGAGTTTGATGATAAACTAGAGGCCCTTGATTTCGTATCCAACGGCTGGAAAATCTAATGATAAGAGATGAAAAAGTCAGTCGACTGACGTGTAGCCTCACCCCGCACATACACATGCACGCACGCAAGACACGCACGCATGTAGGCGTGCAACACTAACACGTACACACGCATGCATGCTGGCGTGCAACACTGACACGTACACATGCACTCACGAACACACGCACGTATGCACCCATGCATGCAACACTGAAACGTACCCTTGCACGCACGCAACACTCGCACGCCTGCATGCACACAGCACACGACGCAAGACACACACTCAACCTATACGTGCATGCACCCTTTGTTAAGGACATGGATTGTTACGGGTATTAATCAATCTTATCTGTGATAAGCAGAACATTGATGTTTGCAGCGGTCTTTATGAATCACAACATATCGAACGGGCTATCAACATAGTAGGCTTATCTACATGAAAAAGATGATGTCACACGCAATGAACAATCATCGGTTTATGAAATGCCCGCTTCTGACCGCCCTGGCCCACCAAAGGTTCCTCTGTTGTGTGCTACCTGCGTTGGGTCACTGACATGCAGGCCATGCACCCAAAGAGCCCACACGTCAGTGGAAGAATGGCGCGGTGTCCTAGGTCAGAGTCGAGGGTGCCACTCGCGGCACGCCCGGCTGGACATGCCTCCGTGCCGCATTTAAACGCCTCCATGAAACCCGCTCGTGTGGAAGCCGAGAAACCCACTCTAGACACACGTCAGTTCATGACTGGGTCGGCGTTAAATGCAACGCCGGCCGAGCTCCTCCCGTCCGCCGTCTATTTAATCTCCTATTTAAATGAGGCCAAACACTGGCCAAGAATCGCACACCTCCGCCGCTCCCCTATCTCCTCCACCATTTTGTCCACTCTTACAATGGCTTACGAAGAGTAGTTATTCTGCATCGAAGCCGGCTAGGTAGCCCGCCTGATACGAGCTATGCAGCTCGCTGATCCACCTCCCTCCCCTCGCCCGACGGAGCCAGTTGCCGCCCCAAGCGGGCGCGCGGTTCAGCAACTCGCCGCTCCAGGCCAGCTCGACGAGGAGCAGCGCACGGGTGTCGTTGCTGCCGTCCACGCCGCCGCCTCTTACCACGTCTCTTGTTTCGGTGGCCGAGACTCCCATGTCGGTGGCCGCGCCATGCAAGCAGCGATAGAAGCCGGGTGCGCGGAGAGCGACGAGTTGGTGGCCAGCGCCTCCGCGTCCGCTGCCATCATCGAGGAGAAGTAGAACACGGGAGGCCGCCGCCGCTTGGGTCCCCTGAAGGCCACCGCGGAGGCGGCGCCGGCATACACATCAGGTGTCTTGCTGGATCCTTTTGTTGAGAGGACCTTCGTCGACCCCGCATGGGCTCCACGGAAGAGGGGAATGTTAGGATGAACTCGAGCCGATGCCGGCCATGGCGAAGTAGTGGCCGGTGATGAACTCGAACCAGTGCCGGCCACCATCATCTTCGGCGCCAGCCAATGATATCAGTTGGGCAGTGGGGAAGCGAGCCCTCCTTTGTGCTGAAGCATATACCTCCGGGGCTCCCGACAGTCCGGTGATCATGCTGCCGGACATGAGGGACACAAATCGATCGGCGGGCGACCATCTAGGCCAGGTATTATATACATGTGCTGTCCAGAACTAGCACCGCGTAGTTCATTTGAATGTAATGAAATCCGTCATGTTTGTACGAAAATACAGTATTTTATATGATTTCCGTCGTTGTTTATATGAAATATCAGTTTGTCTATGTGTTTGCGCGAATTTCTTCCGGTTGGTTGAGTCGCTGTCATAATGTGTGCGGCTACGGTTGGATGGCGTAATTTGCGGGTCGCCGGTCGGCCTGCGGGCGGCTGAGGCGGCGTTGTGGGACAAAAAACACAACTCGTGCGAGCTCGTCTCCAACATGTGCACTGGAGGATGCATGACAGCATGAGCACCCGAGCCATTCCTCGTTCACCGGTGGCAAAGGCACCGGTGGACAAAAGGGTCGCCAATATTTTGGCTACCCCGGGCAAGATCCAAATAGCCCCTCCCAACAGATTCAAATCCCTCATTCACCGTGGAATTTTGCCATGTGTTGTTTTCATGGACTAGCAAGATGCCCGTGCATTGCACGGAACATCAAGATGCATTTTTGACAAACTCCCGCATGCATGCAAGGGATAATTAATGTCCTCCTTTGCTAGTACCACGAGGAAAACACCATTAATATTGCATCGATTAGTGTTAGTGGCCTTGTATATCTGCAAATTGTAATTTTGATAGTGGCCCTTGTATATAAAAATGGAGGGAGAAAGATGAGAGATAAGGTGAGGAGGAGTGGGAAGTGGTGGTGACTGGTGGTCGGACTGGGCGGAGGCATGGGGATGGACGGTGCATTATGTCTAGGTTTGTATCTCTCTCACACACACCCACATAGGTGGGGTACATGCACGAAGAGAAGAGGTGCACGCATGGCGCACGTACTCCCATCTCTTTCCCAACCACACCCGCACGGGTACACGGTGGAGCTCATTTCTATACAAAAAAGGCAGCCCACATGGTAATTTGGCACGTGTACTGGTTGTCCACATGGTGGAGGGAGGATCGTCTACCATGGATGAACAAACAAATTGCGACTTGACGCGTTATGTTACATTAAAAAAAGAGGCAAACCATGTGGGGCCTACCTTAGAGGCAAGGCTCTATACACTGGAGTACTTTTGATGTGTCCCATCAACTCGTAGAACGAGGAGAAGCTTGCTTAGTACACCATCTCCCCCGCCCACGGGCGCGGTGGCTCGTGGGATGAGGTGAAGCTTGCTTATGAGTAGTAGTAGTAGTATTACTACTACTACTACTACTACTACTACTACTACTACTACTACTACTACTACTACTACTACTACTACTACTGTACGCCTTTACGCCCGCTCCCTCGCCCATGCGCGCGGTGGCTCACAGCACGAGGAGAAAATTTTACTACTCCCTCCGTTTACTCCTCGTCCCTACTACGTACTTTGGTTAGTACTCCCTCCATTTACTTATACAAGGCCACTATAAAAAGAATACATTTTGCATCTATACAAGGCCACAAATAGTAACCGAGACAAAAGTTACTACTCCCTTCTTTCTAGTTTATGGCTCAATTTCAAAATCTCTCCAACCAAGGTAGACGGTGAGTGGTCGAATTAATTTCGTAGTTTGCACAAGTAATTAGTACACTCGTTTTTCTCAAGAAGTTATGTTTACCAAGGCATTAATTAGAACGAATGCATGAATGACCACTATATTTCCATGAACTTTTACATGCATTGGTTAGTTTCCTCTTGACACTGCTTGCATCGGGTGATCTAACGCACCTTGAAATCCAACATGTAATGGTACTACTACTAGTATAGTAGAATTGAGACTTATCAAACGGAAAAACGAATGTTTTTTAGATGATCCCTATAAACCCTAGTGGGTACGTACTCCGTAAAAATAGATTTTTCCAAAACTAAGTCGCTCCCTTTCATGAACTATGTAGTATACTCCTCCGTCGATGCTCCCTTTCATGAATTCTATACTTCCTGTCGCCGACATGTGGGACATATAGCAACCGGGTCGACGTGTCAAGCACCAAATAACAGTGCAGAACAGCAGGGGGGACGCACCCCACTCGTACCGGCCCAGTAGTAGTAATGAGCAATGAGACGTCAAATCACAATGCCGCACCTTCCCAGACGGACGAAGCAACCATTATTTCACACTTCGGTTCGCCATCATCTCAAACCACGTAGTATTGCTTTTGCCTCAAGAGGGACACGCGCATCGCCTTGGTACATCATGACACATGGGACCGCATGACAGGCCATCCTCCCCCGCCGATCGCTCGGTAAAATCACCTCATTTTTACTATACTTCCTCCGTATCGGTTTACGACATGGCATGCATGTCGTTCTAGGTTGAGAATTTAACTGGCTATATATGTGATGAACAGTACTCTAGACTTCTAAAAAATGTATACTTTTGTACAGTAGTACTATCGATGGATTGCGCCATGGAGCAAAAATTGAAATTAAAGAAAAGGTGGTACATATAGAGAGCGCTCGTCGCCAAATTATGCATATAGTACTATTAAAAAAAGCTAGTACGTGCTTAATTGGGGTGCTAAATTCTATTAAAGAAATACTAGTAGTATGTACATACTGAAGAGTTAAAGTAACGAGAAGAAACATAACATAGTTCTGCTGGGGACTCAGCACAACACACCCCTCAAATTAAACTAAGCACACCTGAAATTAAACTATGCAACTAATACGGTAGACACTGCATTAGAAGTTTAGAACCACCATGAGCAACGACACTGCCACCTTACTCGGAGTCCTCGTCCACGTCCTCGACTTCGTCCTTGTCCCTCTCCCTCTTGGTCGATACTTCTTTGCTTGAACTGCACACTTGGCTGTTGCTCTTCATCCAACCCTTGTAGATATTGAAACAAAGGTAGCCAGCCATTGCAGCATAATGGATGTGGTCTATATCTAGTACATTCCACTACCATGCATGACGATGAAACATGTAATGAGGTTTCTCCAGTTTACGGTACGAAGGATGAACCATGGCTCCTGCCAGGGTCAGCATTGAAGGTTGAGAGGAGGACACCAGGCTTGCCTTCTTGAGATCAAAGGTCTGGCCTACAACGAGACCTATCCGACGCAGGACATCCCTATCGTTCTTAAAGCCTATAGTAACCAACATCGGCATGGCATATGTGGTAGACCAAGCAAACGTTATGTACGCAAACCTGGATCACGGCAGGCTTCTTCCTCTCTTCATCCTTTAGATCCTTCTCTCGTCCCAGGACTGTGGTGTACTCAACAAATAGCCCAGGGACCCACTCATCATCTGATTTTTCGAACATGCGTCTGAAGCAAGAAAGGCATCCTTTCACCATCGCGGAAGAACGGGTGTAGATGACATCAAACTCATCACCGGGGATGGTTCTGACCTTGTACTCACCGCCGATCATTGAGATTTGGGACGCCATGGATTTGGGAGGAGGGTTAGGATTAGTGGAACTGCAGTAATGTGAATGGACGGGATGACTAGGAGCGAACCTCCATAGTATTAAAGGACGTGCAGGGACGAGTAGGAGCGAACTGCCAGCGTGCGAACGGCAGGGTAGTGGCTTTCCATTCTCCCATGATACGGGCTTCCGAGAGCCCTTGGATCTGAGATCGAACGGTTGCATGGCGTGATTCTAGACCTATGGGTGAATATCCTATCCTGGAGGGTTATTCTGCAAATTTTCAGCAACTTAGCATGCGACCGTTTGATCTCAGATCCAAGGGCTGCCAGCAGCCTGTATCATGGTCACGCCTACCACGACCGTCGCGACGCTCACGCGGTCGCGCCTTGGAGATTTAACACGGTGGGTTAGGCTATCTGATGTTGGCATGTCATACATAGTCATCACTTAGTCACTCATACTACAACAAGGTTGGCTATAAGTGTAATTTTTTACTCCTCTCTAGTGTAGTGCCAAAAACATTCTTATATTATGGGACACAGGGAGTACTAGTATTTATTGCATTTGCTAAGGAGTGACCTCTTACAATGAAATGGTGTTGCTAAGTTTGCTTCATTTAATTAGCTATAGACTCAAAATTGTCTTTTCACCTAGGTACACGCGCTTAGAACCGTTTCTTCCTTGGGTCACCAAACTAGTCTCTCTCTTCTTGATTAACTTGCCACATCAGACTTTATGCCTATGTGGCAAGCTTAAGCACCTGTAGGAGCAAGTAAAAGTAAGTACAATAGTGCGCTTTACATGGAATTTTTGCATATGTGGAGGAAAGAGAGGCAAGGAAACAGTGGAGAAGTGGGCACTCATGCAAGAGCCAGCCTCTACTACATGGTGGAGCATTGGGAGAGGCACCTGTATGGACGTGGTCAGGAATCGGGAGACTCACGCCGGTCGTAGTGCCGCAGTTAAAATGATAATGGCAAGTCAAATCACGGGGCCCCACCTATCCAGCAGTAACTCGCTGTCAAATCACATAGCCCTACGTTTGCAGCAGCCTACTCCCCCGTCTTCTCGCGTCTCTGTCGAACCGACTAGGCGGAACTGCCCTGCCTACCATGCAGGAAAAGCCCCGCCCTCGACTTTTAAATACAACTACATCCGCTTAAGAATCCAATGATATACTTTTTGTGACATAGTAACTCATATTTAGTTAGTCAAATGGATGACCTAGAACTACGTGCAGGCCGTATAAACCGAGACGCCTAAAAATAAAAAACCAAGATGTAGAGGGTATATCAGCATGTATCTTTTTAGATCAATATAGTCAGGATTCACCAAGGAGCAAAACCAAGTGGTAGGTTGCTCCTGACGTGTTGGCGTCGCAACTCAAGCAGGGTCAGTCCGCACACGAAATGGCAACACACTTAACAGGACCCCTTTGGCCGACATGTGGCTCATCCACCGTCTTGTTCCACATGCGATGCACCAAATTACAGTTCGGAGCAGCGGTTGGAATTGGAGGCACCCCGGTCACAACACCGCAGTAGTAGAAAATGAGCGATGAGGAGTCAAATCACAAAGACCCACCTTTCCCTCATTAAGCTGGACAGACGAAGCAACCATCATTTCACTCTAGGGCACAAGAGCATAAAGAAAAGAGAAAACAATGATGCGTGTGGCAGCTACCTAGGGCACCTAGGGTAGGGGTCTCCACTACAGATCCTTTTTTTTTGAAAGCGCCTCCACTACAAATCGGCTTCTCCCTCGTCCTCTTGAAGAAAACCGATGATGAGTGCAGTGGTAGGGTTTGTAGGAGTACTACGGCGTGCCGGGCCACGTTGTAGTAAACGGGTTCGAGTCGACGCCTTAAATATGTGTGGGCCACTTGGTTTTACGGGAACGAGGCAGCAGTTTGGGTTCGGGGACCAGTGGAGATATAGTACGTACAAAAAAATTGTGGACGTAGGTTCGACCAAAAGGCAATGATGCATGGGCCCTGCATTTTGATATACCCGGGGTCACGTGAAATTTGCTACTCTACTCAAAACTAGTAAGGTACACATGTATTGAACGCATGAGATTTCAAAACCAAATTATGAATAAATACACACTATAGCATGTAAAGCTTTGAGTCATATATGCATGATGTAGATGTTCGTTTAGTTATTATAGTTCATCTCATTCAAAATCAATTAGTTTTATAAAAATGTTAAGATTAATGGGGTTGTGCATTGTAAATCATAAAGTAAAAAACAAATAATGGCAATTCATTTAGAAAAAATAATCAATTATGATACAGAAGATTCTAGAACAAAGGAGAAGTGCTTGTGTTTTGAGGTTTGTGCATTATGCTTAAGTTCAACCATGGAGTCTTCTAAATTGTACATGTGGCAGATATGATGGAATGTTGATGATATCCAAAGGCCAGTAGTGCTCGGATTTGCCTATCTCTGCACTGTCGGGTTAGCTTCATCCAGCGACCATCTTTCAAAGTTATTGGCACACTATATAGTTCTTGTGCCATAGTTGCATATTTTGGAAAAAAGCTACTAGTGGGTTGTACTATCTATTTAGGAATAGAAGATGTATACATGGAAGTTGTAGGGAAAGAGGTGACATGGAGCATCTCAATTCCTATGAGTAGGGATTGGAAAAAAGATGTCATTTGGTTCACATCATAGGAACTTTTCTATTGAATCTAGAGATGACTTGTATCTCAATTCCTATGAGGAGGGATTAGAAAAGAGATGTAATTTGGTTCATATCATAGGAAGTTTTCTATTGAATATATGCTAATGTTTATTTTCCTTTGAAATTAAGGGAGTATAGGAATCCATTCATATGAACCAAGTGGCTCTAAAGCTATAGAAATGATATCATGTTTATTTCCTTTGAAATGTGGAGTATATGAATCTATTCCTATGAACCAATTGGCTCTAAAGGAAAAAATCCTTTAAAATCATATCATATAGAGTTCCTATGATATTCCTCGACACTAAAGGATGCTTGAAATTGCTGCGGGTGATACGATGGTCTTTCTTTGTAGACTCCTCACACATCTTTATAGTTACCTCTCGAAGATGAATGAAATAATATATACATGGTATTCTACATGTGCAATTTGGTACACGAAAAATCGGTAAAAGTTTGCGAGGTTCAAATTTTCAATAAAGCTATATGCACTGCATTTCGGAACGGAGGGAGCATACGGCAGTTGCTAACACTCACGTGGAAGATTTGTGTGTAGGAGGAGTGGTTGTTCTGTTAAATGACATGGCAAAACTGACACTGTCGGGTGCCGATCTAAAGGTTCTTACGGCGTTCGTCAGGAAAAGGCTTGTGGCGAACGTTTGTCGGATAATGATTTACGGACACATGCATTGCATTGATACGTGCCCCCCTCTCTCTCACGCACACGCACCCTCACGAGTCACGACTCTCCCGAGTCCTCTCGCAGACTCGCACGTCGCACCCACCGTCTATCTGCAGGTAGACGTCATGCACATATGTGCTCTTCACACCCTACCCATAGAACTTCTAAAAAACAAAAGAAGGCGCGCACATTTTATTTTAGCTCACACGTCACACACTTATACTATTACTCTTGCGGCGAACGTTCTTTGGGCATAGTATAGTGTACTCTCACGAAGAGAAGCGGTGCACGCACGCACTAGTTCTCTCACACCCACTCGCGGATACACGTAGGAGCGCATTTTTTTGAAGCTGGTACAACAAAATCACTCCACTATATATAAAAGCAGGAGCCTTAGCGCTTGCTTTACTAGGGTTCCTCTATTTCACTCTCTCATGCTCTCCAGATCTAAGCAACACATAGGTGGCCTGAAAGAGCAACTATCCCTAGGTAGTTTTGGTAATTCCTAACAACATATAGCTCATTGAGCTAATTCTATTCCAAGATTAATATTTCAGGAAAAGCTCAACGAATGGCATGGCATGGATGAGGAAAGTGGACCCCTCGAAATACTAAGGACAAAAAGATTGGCTCAAGCTCAAAGCTCAAGACTCTACATTTTATATTTTAGTGATCCAAGATCACATTGAGTCTATAGGAAAAGCCAATACTATCAAGGAGGGATGAGGTGTTGCTTGATGAGGTTCTTGCTTCATAGTGCTTAGTGATATGCTCCAAAACCCTCAACTACCTTCCCACATCCACATATGACCTAAACCAAAAGTCAAACTCAACCCCATTGATTCTTTCTATCCGGGGCCACCGAGTTCAGATGTCATAGCCACTGCCACAAACCCTAGGCAAATCGGTCTCACCGATAGGGATCTCGGTCACACTGAGATGGGGTTGTAATCTCTCTGTTTCCCTTCGTAACATTTCGGTCCTACCGAGATGAGCGATCGGTCCCACCGAGATTGCAATGTAAACTCTCTGTTTCCCTTTTGTAACATTTCGGTCCCACCGAAATGAGTGATCGGTCCCACCGAGTTTACCTGACCAACTCTCTGGTTATCTTATTACCACAATCGGTCCCACCGAGTTTGTGTAATCGGTCACACTGAGATTACGTTATGCCCTAACCCTAACCATATCGGTCCTACCGAGTTGCATCTCAGTCCCACCGAAAATCCTAACGGTCACTAGGTTTGTTGAATCGGTCCGACCGAGTTTCTCAATTCGGTCTCACCGAGATTGGTAAATTGTGTGTAACGGTTAGTTTTTGTGTGGAGGCTATATATACCCCTCCACCCACTCTTCATTCATGGAGAACATACCTGCACTTCCAATACACATTTTCTGAGAGAGAACCACCTACTCATGTGTTAAGGCCAAGATATTCCATTCCCACCATATGAATCTTGATCTCTAGCCTTCCCCAAGTTGCTTTCCACTCAAATCTTCTTTCCACCAAATTCATATCCTGTGAGAGAGAGTTGAGTGTTGGGGAGACTATCATTTGAAGCACAAGAGCAAGGAGTTCATCATCAACACACCATTTGTTACTTCTTGGAGAGTGGTGTCTCCTAGATTGGCTAGGTGTCACTTGGGAGCCTCCGACAAGATTGTGGAGTTGAACCAAGGAGTTTGTAAGGGCAAGGAGATCGCCTACTTCGTGAATATCTACCGGTAGTGAGGCAAGTCCTTTGTGGGCGATGGCCATGATGGGATAGACAAGGTTGCTTCTTCGTGGACCCTTCGTGGGTGGAGCCCTCCATGGACTCGCGCAACCGTTACCCTTCGTGGGTTGAAGTCTCCATCAACATGGATGTACGATAGCACCACCTATCGGAACCACGACAAAAACATCCGTGTCTCCAATTGCGTTTGAATTCTCCAAACCCTTCCCTTTACATTCTTGCAAGTTGCATGCTTTACTTTCCGCTGCTCATAGACTCTTTGCATGCTTGCTTGAATTGTGTTAAGATTGCTTGACTTGTGCTAAGTTGCTAAAAACAGCCAAGAACTAAAATTGGCAAAAGGCTAGATTTTTATTTGGTCAAGTAGTCTAATCACCCCCCTCTAGACATACTTTCGATCCTACAAGTGGTATCAGAGCTTTGGTCTCCATTTGCTTTGATTTCCATAGCTTTTGGTGGTCATAGCCTTAGTTTCACAACCTAGGAGAGTATGGCGTCTAACGAGGGAAATTACCACCGTAGAGGTCCTTACTTTGATGGTACTAATTTTGGTAGTTGGAAGCATAAGATGAAAATGCATATTCTTGGACATAACCCCGCCGTTTGGGAGAGAACCGAATCATGAATCTACCGCGGAAGAGTTGAAGATGCTACAATACAATGCTCAAGCTTGTGATATCCTCTTCAACGGATTGTGCCCCGAAGAATTCAACAAAATCAGCCGTCTTGAGAATGCAAAGGAAATTTGGGATACTTTGATTGATATGCATGAAGGTACCAACTCCGTCAAGGAATCCAAGTTGAATGTGCTTCAAAGTCAACTTGACAAGTTCAAAATGAAGGATGGTGAAGGTGTCGCTGAAATGTACTCTAGGCTTGCTCTTATCACAAATGAGATTGTCGGCTTAGGAAGTGAAGAGATGACCGACAAATTCATCATCAAGAAGATCCTAAGATCCTTGGATGGAAAATACGATACCGTATGCACATTGATCCAAATGATGCCAAATTACAAAGATCTCAAGCCAACGGGAGTCATTGGAAGAATTGTTGCTCATGAGATGTCACTCAAGGATAGGGAGGAGCTCCATAACAAGTCAAGTGGTGCTTAGAAAGCCTCATGTGAAGCCCCCACATCATCAAGTGAGAAACAAACCTTCAATGAAGAATTGAGCTTAATGGTGAAGAACTTCAACAAGTTCTACAAGAATAGAAGCAAAGAGAGAAGTTCCAAGTCAAGGTCCTACAATGACAAAAGATCTTCTAGTCGAGAGCGAAACTGCTACAATTGTGAAAGACCCGGACACTACTCCAATGAGTCTACGGCTCGCCACAAGAGAAGAGAAGATTCTCCCAAAAGAAGAAGTAGAAGAGAAGAATCACCATCAAGGGAGAGAAGGAGTAGAGATGATCGATATGATTGAAGACCCCCACGGAGAAGCAAGGATTCGGAAAGGAAGGACAAGTCATCAAGGAGCTACACAAAACAAAGACATCAAGCTCATGTTGGTGAATGGGTATCCAGCTCCGACTCCGACAATGACTCCGAGAGAATCTATCACTCCGACTCCGAATATACTCAAGATGAAGGTGTTGCCGGTCTAGCACTTGTGTCAACCAACTCCTACGACATATTTGATTCACCAAATGAAGGAATTGGAAGATGCTTCATGGCCAAAGGTCCAAAGGTATCACACCCCGAGTATGTTGATTTCAATAGTGATGAAGATGACTTGTTAGGTGATGATGATTTACTTGCTGACAACTATAGTGATGAATACTATGATGAAACGAATGACAATGATAAGGAGAAGATTGAGTCTCTAACTAAAGAACTAAACACTCTTAAGTTAGCTCATGATACTATCTTAGGAGATCATCGAGAACTTTTAAGGACTCATGAGAAATTACATTTTGAAAAGCTCAACCTTGAGCAGGAGCATGAGTTCTTAAAGGCAATCAATGATGATCTTCGCAAGAAAAGTTCTTCTTACATTGCCAAGTGTTTACTCTTATCCACTTACATGCCTCAAGTCAAGTCTAGTAACAAGAACAAGAAAGATTCTTCCTCTAGTAGTAACAATAATCATGCTAAATCCAATGTTGTTGCTTCTAGTAGTTCTCTTGATTCCACTAATGATTCTCTTAGCCAAGTTACACTTGAGCAAGAAAATAGCTTATTGAAGGGAATTATAGAGAAAGGTGTTTACAAGAGCCTTGCCGGAATTAAGCAATTCGAGGAAATTGTACGCAAGCAAGGAAGGCACCGGAAGAATCAAGGTATTGGTTTTGAACGAAAGTTCAATGCCAATGGAGTTGAGTGGGAAGAAGATCAATACCCCAATACAAAGTTTGTTCCTCAACAAGAGAAGTATGATCCTACTTCTTTCAAAGGGACACAAGCTCAAGATGATCTTCCACCACAAGACCACAAGCAAAAAGGCAAGGACAAGCTTCAAGAGGAAATTGATGCATTTGAAGAAGCTCCTAAGGCCTTGGTCAAGTGGGTTCCCAAGACTACATCAAGTTCCACTTCATCTAGTACAACTACAACTCCGAGGATTCCCATCAAGATGGTGTGGATCCCGAAGAAGAAGAACTAGAGAGTTCAGAGGGTGACTCCGCCAACATACTTCACTCTTATCATTTTGGCAAGAACAAGTGCAATCAACTTCCACATCTTGCACTAGTTCAAGGAGTCACAAACCCTATTGTTGGTAAGACAAGGGACAAGGTAACCTAAAGCTTTCATAGACATCATCTTGTGTGTGCATCACTCTATGTCTATGGATATCCTTGTTTGTTCCTTGTGGGACTAACCCGTGTAGGTATTGAAAGTGCAACTCACTCCAAAGGATAGCTCCAAATGATCTACATCAACATTGAGCATCCACATCTTCAACATCTACATGAAGTCATCATCGACAAAACCCAAGGTTAGTTCATCCCTCTTAGGGGGGATCTCACATCTAGGTGGAGCTTTACTCTAACAATTGAGTTAAAGCAACTCTAATGGTGTGAACACAACAACGCTTTATGTAAAAGTGGTAACCCCACTTGTGCTTAAACGATGAGTATGACCTATGATCAAATGTTCTCATTTGACTCCTAAGTCAATATACTCATATATAGATGACCTAGTCATCGCCAATTTCTTGATAGATTCTAGAATTGTTTGTGCATGCTTTGCCACATATTTCATTTGTCATTTTATTGTGTGAGCATGTTGGTTGCATAATTTACTCATTCGAGGACATCCACTTGTTGTTTTGATTGATTGGTTTCCTTTTCTTTTGGCCAAGTGGATGGACAAGAATGCCTAATAACCTTCTCTAGCTATCTATGCTTTTCTCGTCTCAAACTCTATTCATGCTACATCACAAAATTTGATCAAGTCAGATTCGAACCACTCTGTGTGAGGAACACTTGGAGTCCCCGATTCGTCATAGACTTAAACTTCCAAAACTTCTTTGTGCGTTTCGGTCTGACCGATTCACCCATTTCGGTCATACCGAGATCACTAAGTCGATCTAGGTTTTCAATCTCGGTGCAACCGATTTGAACTTTTCGGTCACACCGAGTTGCAGCAACTGCTTGCAGTTATGCATCTCGGTGCCACCGAGTTGTTCCACTCGGTCACACCTACAGGGTCAGGCTATATATACCCACAGGCAAATTTTTTGAAATTTTCTCCGAACTCTTTTGCCCGCGCTTAGCCCGCTCTGCCTCCAGGGTGTCTGGATCGTCCTCCTCGTCGCCAGTTGCCTCCTGCCGCTGGTCTCCGCCGCCGTCAACGGGAATCATCCTCGCCGTTCCCGCCGTAGCGAGTTCATCGCTGAACTAGGGTATGAACTTGATCACTGTGCTATCCTTATCTGATTCCTAGCACATTGTGTTCGCCATGAATCTTGCCACGGTTGAAACTATCCTATCTAGTCAAAACACTCCATAGATTAGAGATGATTTGAAAATTTAGGTTTATGTTTCCGCCGAAACCATCTCGGACCAACCGAGTTGTGGAACTCGGTACCACCGATTCGGCTCAGGCCATTGCACATGTGATTCTCGGTCTGACCGAGAATTGCAAATCGGTGTGACCGAGTTCAGGACTTTGTGAAACCCTAGCAGTCTCGGTGCCACCGAACTGTGGCTCGGTCTGACCAAGTTCACTAGTTTAGGTTCCAAAAGCTGCTTCGGTATCACCAAGTTTACAAATCGGTTGATCTGAAATGCTTTCTAAGGAAAACTAAAACTAAGTTTTTGATTCATTCTTTTGCAAAAACCTCTGTATTTTGTGATGCTCATACACTCTACCTCATCTATAATCTATTCACAGGGTCAGTTGTCAGAGATTGCAATATGTCTGATCAAAGTGACAGCCAGAACAAGTCAGAGGAGAAGGTTCACTTGAGTGAGGGCACTAGTCCCTCTAGCAGCTCAGATGATGGCAGTAGGAGCACACCAAGCAATCTGCCAAAGGCTGCCACCACGGCCAGAAAGAAGAAATCTTCTGAATCTGAGGATGAAGACTATGTGGCATTTGAGGATGAGGCCACTTCCAAGAAGAAAGTGGTTAAGAAGGAATATAGCACTACTGCTGCAACTGAGCCTAATAGTGAAAACCATAAAGAGGACAGCTACAGATCAGAAGAGGAGTTGTGGGTATGCCCCACAGATCCAGGAGCTGATTAACTCCATGATGGGCACTGGCACATATCTGCTGGACAAGGAGCACCTGCCCATCTACCCAGAATTTGAGGATAACACAGTGGTGATGGATGAAAATGAACCATCTTCTGTGCACGCACAAGCCAAGAAAGAGAAGGCAAAGGCTGAAAAGGCTGCAAGGATGCCAACTACTGAAGAAGCATCTTAGTATCTTCTGAAGAGCAAGCAAGATCAACTTGGCTACTTGATTGCATCTACTCTAAGGATTGAGAAGGGATTGGCCACCCTGACTCAAAACCAGGAGAGCTTGGAAAGGATCATGGAGCAGAAGTTTTATGTCTTGGATGTGAAGGTAACTGAGATCCAGTTTGTTATGGAGCAACTTCAGGATGATATGCAGGAGAGGAAGGGCAAGACAACCACTGATGCATTTGCTAGAGTGCCTAGAGCTCAGAGGTCTGCTGTAGTGCCTGTTCCAGACACCAGAGCCACTTCATCTGCACCAGCTACAACTTCAGTGCCACCAGCTCCAATACTGTCGGGTGGTTGGTGCGACATATGCCAATGGATGGCTTATCATTGTGGGAGCCAATAAAACATCACCGGTGCCTGGAAATGGGATAAGGCGAAGACATGCACGCCGGCGAATCTTACCTAGCTTCAGGGCTCTCCGTGGAGATAACACCCCTAATGCTGCTCACTGTACCTCGTCTTATCTCCTTAATGGGGCGCCTCCTTCAAGGGAGTGGACTGGCCGGCTACTGGGAATCGGCCGTACCCCAGGCCGACTGGGGGTGGCCCGGCCGCCTTCGGGTGTCTCCATGACGGACGGAACCCGCCGCCCATGGGTCGTACTGAAGGCTCGCCGTGGGTGACATCATGGTCAATATGGCAACAGTGCCGCGCCGAACGGGTGATGGCCGCCCGTTCGGCGTACTGTGGCCAGGCGTGCTCCGGGATTCGAGGGTGGCATATTTCGCTATAGCCACGCCCCATCTCATCGCCATTATGTGGGTGCAGATTTTGAGGTCACGATCTAGGCCGCCTGCTGAGCGGGGGCGGCTTCTTGGAGTCGGCCTTCTTGTGGCCGGCTTCGTGGAGCCGGCCCTCTTGGGGCTTTCTTCTTGGAGATTTTTTAGGCCTTGACCGCCTTCGCACAGCTGGCCCGAGGGGCAGTCGGCTGGAGGAAGGCGGCCCCACGTCTTGGAAGCTTGAAGGCTCGATCGGCCTATAATTTTTATGAAGTGCCAGGGGGAGCCGGCTAGGCTACCCATGGTCATTTACTCCGTCAGTAGTCCCCGAAGTTGGTTGGGCTCCGAGGTAGAAAAAGGAGTCGAGAAGCTCAAACAGCTTCATGTCTTGAGGAGCCGGAGCCGGCTTTGATTAGGTGCGCTATCGGTGTCAAAACTGGCGGATCTCGGGTAGGGGGTCCCGAACTGTGCGTCTAGGCTGGATGGAAACAGGAGGCAGGGGACACGACGTTTTTACCCAGGTTCGGGCCCTCTTGATGGAGGTAAAACCCTACGTCTCGCTTGGTTAATATTGATGATATGGGTAGTACAAGAGTAGATCTACCACGAGATCAGAGCGGCTAAACCCTAGAAGCTAGCCTATGGTATGATTGTATGTTATGGTTATTGTCCTGCGGACTAAAACCCTTCGGTTTATATAGACACCGGAGAGGGTTAGGGTTACACAAGGTCGGTTACAAAGGAGGAGATATCCATATCTGTATTGCCTAGCTTGCCTTCCACGCCAAGTAGAGTCCCATCCGGACACGAGACGAAACAGAGAGAGAGACAGAGAGACAGATCCAATCTTGGAGGGTGTCGTGGTTTTGTCACGACAGATGTCCTAGAGAAAGGACTTAGTCGTGGAGCCATCGCGACGGGTTAGCTTGAAGGGGTTAAAGCGGACACACGGACGCAAGAGAGTTTATACTAGTTCGGCCCCTTCGATGAAGGTAAAAGCCTACGTCTAGTTGTGATGGAATTGATGGGGTTTCGATGACTAGGGAGCAAACAAGCTTCGCCTATGTCTCGAGTTGTTGTCTGTTGTCCTTGAACCGCCGCCGGGTCGTCCCCTTATATACACGGGTGACACCCATCGATTCACAGAGTCCCAACACCGGTCGATATTCGTATCCGGGTTGGTCTCTCCTTATTCCTAACTTACAATGCAAGTTTATATACAAATTCCGGTTTACCGCTACAACTCTTGAACCGGCTACGGGCCTTAGGCCCTCATCTGCCTTCTTGGGCTTTATCACTTCTGGAACTACTGATGAAGTTGACCCGGCCCAGATAGGCCGGTTTACGCCCAGCAGTAATATCCCCAACATTAGGCCCCAGATTGATTTGAACGGGTTCATGTCAATCCTTTAACAAAAACTTCATCTTCAACGTCTTCTCATAAATTGGTAAACCGCCATGTTGTCATCTTCTCTGATTACTGTAAACCGGAGTGACGTCACCTGTCATAACAAAGATATCCATTGTGCTTCTTTATTTAATATATCTGCGGAAATCGAGGCAACAGCTCTGTTTCGTGGCCCCTTGATTGTCGCGCCTGACACATGTCTTTTTGCCTTATAAATAGGACCGAAGGGTCATTTCCTTTCTCTTTCCCTTCTTCCCCTTCTGCTTCGTCTTCCTCGCATCGCCTGACTTCAGAGCTCCGCCGCCACCGTCGACCTCTGCCTCAACCTTGGCCGCTGCATCAACCTGGGCGCACCAGAGCATCGCGGCCACCTTCCGCGTCTTCCGCAGCTCCAGTAAACCTTCTATCCTTTCCCCCGCAGATCTATTTTAGGGTTTCACAGTTCTTCCGTATTCATCGTCTGCTTCTTGCTCCTGCGACAGATCTTTTAGATGAATCCGCAAATCTTTATTTTGTGCAATGATAGTTGTTTGACCTTCGCCTTCACTTATGCATCTCAAAATTATAGATCTATATGAACGCTTTGCTTATACGTTCAGTACTTCTCCTTTTGAACTTCTAAGTATTTATCTCTTTTCTGAACTTGCTTCAGTTCCAATGCCGTAAAGAAATCTTGTAAAACCTGTTTATGCGTACTTGTCCATCCGCAATCTCAGCTTTTCAATGCTTAGATCAGGCGGTTTAACCTTATAGAAAAAATTTCCAAACCGGTATATGCCATTAGTCCCCTTGTTGAACCGCCAGATGTTGGTTGCTTCATGAAACTCCGGTTCAGATAGTTCTGTCTCCGGTTTAACAGTGCATATACCAACGTACCTTGATCAAATACATGTTTGAACCGGGATCTTCTACCTTGTAGATTCCATCATGGCCAAGCAAGTATATGAGCGCAATTGGGTTCCTTCTCGCGTCACAGAGGCTGAACTGGACGATTTAGTCCTGATTGGCGCATTAGGCAGCAAAGATACCATCCATTGGAGGGCTCCTAGCAAAGAATGCCCTCCCACACCTCGAGAAGGAGAGGTTGTTGTTTTCGTAGATCACTTAGCCCGGGGCTTTAAGCCGCCCAGTTCTAAATTTTACCGGGATATTTTAGCCGATTTCCAACTCCATCCACAAGACACTGGCCCCAGCTCTGTTACAAATATGTGTCACTTCCAAGTGCTCTGTGAGGTGTTATTTCAATAGGAGCCCACAGTGGAATTGTTCAGAGACCTTTTCCATTTAAACTGCCATACTGAATTTACTGATGGCTCTAATACGGAGTTGGGTGGTGTGGCGATTCAGAAAAGGAAAGAGGTCACATACCCTCACGCCAAGCTGCACAGCCACCCTAAAGAGTGGAATCAGACATGGTTCTACTACAAAGACACCTCCCCTGCTAGTGAGAATCCCTTGCCTGGTTTTCGTCCGGAGCGGCTCAGCAGTACACACCCTTTTCCTCAAAGATTGACCGCCCAGGAGAGAAGCAAATACGCTCCCCAACTGTCAAAGCTCAGAGCCTTTATGGCCAACGGTTTAATAGGGGTTGACCTAGCTCGCTGTTGGATATCATGGAGCATACTGCCCCTTAGTCAGCGCTCCGATTTGATGTGCGAGTATACTGACAGTGTTGATGACCCACTGCGACATTAAAAAATACAGCTCTCCGATGAAGAAATCACAGAGGCTGTGAATAAGATGCTGAATGAACCGGAACACGTCTGCGCTAAAACCGGCCTGCTTCCCTTCTGCGGCACCAATAAACCGCCAGTTGTAAGACTTTGATTTTTCTCTTTGCTGAATCTGTTTATTGATATGTATGGTCATTGTTTAATATCAGTGTATGTGTAATCAGGGCAATGATCTGTTTTGGAGCAAAAAACTGCCGCAGGAGAAACCAAAAAACCCAGCCAAACCGGAAAGAGCAACTCGGCAAAAGACTAAAGCTGTGAAGAAGACTGCCCACAGGAAAAGAACCACGGCATCTTCTAATCCGGCCCCTGATGATGATGTGGATAATCCGGACTTTGAGGTAGAGCTTGACTCACTTGGTTTATTTTTCATGCGTCTTATTGATGATGACATTTGTCAGGATGATGCCGAAGCCAGCCACGCGGATGTTGCAGAGGTAATTATTCTCTCTTCCGATTCAGAAACTTTGCCTTCACAAAAAATCCGTCAGGCAAACCGGAAAGTTAAATTTTCTCATCCTCTTATTTATCTGGATCCTAAATTTCTTATGAAGACCCAACAACACGAAGCCCGTCGCACAACCCGGCACAGCGGCCAGGTAGTTACCTCCGCCAGCTTACCAAACAGACTGGTTCGGAAACGCCATTCAGAGGTCTCTAATTTGCTTGTCAATGCTTGTCCTAAAGCGGGCTGCTTTCGTCAACCTTTTAATCCGTCTGACTCTGATTACCAGGTTACTTCCCACTCATCTTCTGGCGAGTCATCGGCTACTCAGCTGCCACCGCTCAAAACGGTGCTTGGGTAAGCTACACTTATTGTGATATTTGCAGTACATCGCCTTAGAACATATGCTGTATTTGATTTTTTATTCTTCTCAGGGCCAAACCTAGGCCAAGCAAGAAGGCCCGCCTGGACAAAGCGGCCGAAGAAGATGCCGTTCTTGAGCCAGGCGAGACACCCGATCTTGAAGCGGCTATGCCTGAGGATATACCCAACGATCCACCGCAGCAAGTCGACGATCTTATTGCTGATGAGAGACCTGCTGATGCCTCAGGTCCTGTTAATCAGCCCACAGACTCCATCCGGATTGAAAGCTCCACCGGTCCAGCAAAACCTACTGAGAAGCCAACAGCTCCAGTGCAAACCGGCGGTACCCAGGATGATGAGGTTGTCATTACTAGCACTGGCCATACTGAGCCAAGCAATCCTGTCGCTTTGTCCAAACATTCTGCTAAGGAAGAATTTGCTGCCTTTGGCAAAGGCAAGTGGAACGCTGATCTGACGACTTATGCTGCTCTGAACGCCCAAGATATCCATTTCGGCTATGTGAACCAGTTGTATACCAGTCGCGACTATGAAGCCGGTCTGGTTAATATGATGAAAGATAAATATGAGGTAACTTCCATATGCTCATTCCTGCTTGTATGCTTCCATTCTTGCTAACTCTCCTAGCCCCTAAGGGACGGTTTGTAATATTCTTTCAAACCGGGACTTACTAATATAAATCTTGATGCTTTGAAATTCGCTGATGTAGCCCCCAAGGGCCGGTTCAACTTAGTGTAGTTAAACCGGTACTTTAAGTAATTGAAATTGCCGCATCAGAATATATACGAGCAAATAGCCATTAGCCCCCAAGTGCCAAGTTGAATACTTGTATTGATCTTCGGACTTTGTAAGCAATTGAAAGATGAAGATCGAATATGCATTAGCCCCCAAGTGCCAAGTGCATAACTTTTTATGTGGTTGGTACTTCAATCCTTGTACCATTTTGTTGAAGCATATAATTGTCTGCATGCAGGTTGAGCTGAAGACGAAAGAAAACCAAATCGCCGACCTCCAAGAAAACCTGAAAACCCAACAAGCTGAAACCTCCAAAGCAAAAGAGGAATTAACCAGCGCTTTA
The DNA here is from genome assembly GCF_002162155.2 of Triticum dicoccoides. Lineage (NCBI taxonomy): Eukaryota > Viridiplantae > Streptophyta > Magnoliopsida > Poales > Poaceae > Triticum > Triticum dicoccoides. Next base: position 468,741,865 of record NC_041382.1, on the reverse strand, counting down.
AGCGCCATGGAGTAGCTTAAGGAGAGCTTCAAGAAGAAACAGGTGGATTGGGCCACCGCCAAATCCACTTTAATCAAACGAGCGGAGGATGCCGAGGCTGCACTAAAATCGGTGGCGGGTGAATTGACCAGTGTAACACCCCTAGTGTCATGCTACAGTAACCCTCTGTGATTAAGCCTAATCTTTTGGCTAAAGAACGCTTAATCACATCTGTTCAATATCTCTTTGCAACTCCCATCTGAATTCAAATTCAAATCATAAGTGAAACTTGAAGTTGCACAAAAGTTGCTAGAAAAATGTTCATCATTTAGCAAATATTCCAATGCAATTTGATGTAATTAAAAACAACATCACTCCTATGCTAAAATGGACACTAAAATTTATAACAGTCCATTCCAGCAATTTAAAATGCAAATTCATTTATGAAAATTCCAAATGGATCTAAACCTCTCCCAAAAATAATTGTGGCAGTGCCTAAAAATGCACTGGACTTTTATGATCCAGTTTCACATTTTTCCTGAACCATTAAGGTCCCCAAATAATCTTTTTCCTTCTCTGGTAATTAAAGAAAAGAAAAGGAGAAGTAGAGGGGAGAGAGAGAAAGCCCTGCACCACTTGGGCTTTGGCCCACCTGAGCCAACTGGCCCAGCAGGCCGACCGACCCCCCCCCTCACCGGTCGCTCCCTCCCCTTCCTGTTCCTCTGCTCCGTGTCGCTACAGGGGCAAGGTCGACCCCGACCACCTCGCCGGCCTCACCGGGAGAGGATAAGGGCGACGCCTCAGGCTCCCCTCATCTCCCCTCACCCACTTGCCCTCCCCACTTGGTCGCCCACTCCCCCTTGCACTCCCTCGCCCTCTCCGCTCTCTCCCTCGCTCTCCAGATCCCCTCCTCACCTCACCGAGCGCCGTCGTCGCCATGGCTGCGCCATAGCCGCGGCCACCGGCCACCCCGCGTCGTCTGCGCATGTCAAGTAGCGTCGGCGCCTTCACCTATGTTGCCTATGCCCTTGGATCGGAGCGGGGGAGCTCCACTGTCGCCGCACGCATCGTCTTCTTCCTCGACGGCCACTGGCGATCCCCTTCTTCCCCGACGACATTCTGCAGCTCCTAAACCTCCGAGGGCCACCGTGTGTGCCGCCCGGTGAGCCCCGCTTCTCCTCCCCTTGCTCCCCTAGCCTCTTGCGCTACCGTAGCCACCGCGCCGCCATGGCCGAGCTCGGCTCCGCCGAGCAGCTGGCCGCCGTCGTTGCCATGCTCGCCTGAGCAGGGGGACATGCTCAGTACAGCCCGCCGAGGCCGCCCGTGCCGCTTGCCGACCTCGTCGACCCCCGTAGCGCGATCCCGACGAGGTCCCGAATCCCACCGCTGCCTCCACTCGTTGCCGACGTAGTTCCGACTAGCCGCGAGCCCAACCGACCACACCACGCGACGCGGCGTTGAGACCTTCTCCTCCACGCAAGCAAAACCGCGCAAAATGGTGCCCCGTAGTGATTTTCCGAGCATGTCCGGTGAGCTCGCCGCCGCGGAAGGCCACTGGAGCAACTCCGGCGCCGGCCATCTGCGTGGCTAGGTGGGCCCCGCCCCTGGGTCACTAGCTAGACGGCCCTGGGGTCCCTGTTGACTGGGTTGACCCAGTCAACGTGCTGACTGGGCAACCCCAGCCACTGACATGTGGGCCCCCTCTGTTATATTAGTCTAATAACGTTTTATAAATAAAACTAATTAGTTAACCTAACAAGTCACTGACATGTGGGGCCCAGTAGCTAAATAACCCCCATTTTAGTTTGAAATAAACTCTGTTACGTAAGAGAGGCTGACTGGTGGGACCTTTTGGTCAGTTTGACCAGTCAGCGGGTCTGTTGACTTGCTGATGTCAGCATGGCGTCATGCTGACGTCATATTCCTTTTCTGTTAATTTAAATAATTTCCGAATATTAATAAAACTTTAAAAATTCATAGAAAATAAACCGTAACTCGAATGAAAATGTTTTCTATATGAAAGTTGCTCAGAAAAATCCAACGAATCCGAATACGTGGTCCGTTCATCTGTCACATGCCCCTAGCATGCTGAACATGGAACTTCCCCCCTCTTTTCCTTTGTCCGGAATCCACCTAACGTCGGGAATTCAACCTCGGATGTTTCCCCCCTTCGTCTGCAACGTGTAGTACCGCGTTAGAGCACACTTAGCGCTACGTATCGTCATGTCATGCTTAGTGTTACCTCTGTTTGCTATGTATTTACTGTTTCTTCCCCCTCTTCTCTCCGGTAGACCCCGAGGCCGCTGATGCCCCGGTGATCGACTACGTCGTCGACAACGACCCCTCCTTGCCAGAGCAACCAGGCAAGCCCCCCTTTTGATCATCCCGATATCGCCCATTCCATTCTCTCATGCTTGCATTAGATTTTGCTATTGTTATTGTTTGCTCCTATTCTGATGCATAGCCTGCTTTTGTAACCTGCTTATTGTTACTGTACCGGCTTATCCTAAACTGCTTAGTATAGGTTGGTTAGTGATCCATCAGTGACCCCCACCTTGTCCTTGTTGCCCCTGCTTCATCATTGAAGACCCGATCAACGGGATCGAAGACCAGGACCCGACACCTCACGTCACATCACGCCCCTTCGTTGCTCGACTCTGCAGTGTTACTATTGAGTGCCGAGGGTGAGACCTCTACAACACTTCTGATGTTAACCTGTAGTGTAGCTATTCGGTCGTGGTCATCGAGGGTGATTTCCTCCTTAACCACTTCCGATACGGCTCTGTCGTGCAACCCCTCAAGTGTGAACCTCGAGGGTGGATCCTCTTATGTTCACCTTGATGATTACATCGAGTGGAATTCACCGGGGGTGATTCCTCGGGTTTTCCCCTTAATGTTTGGACACACGGATACTTGGACTTTACCACCGTTACTTGGAAAGACGGGTCGACCCTGAGGGGTACCCGCGCGAGCTTAATTGCGAGTGATGTGGAGTCGGGTTGACCTGGAGGGCGCCCGCGAGATAATTATGAGGCGTGGCCGGGCATTCCTAGCCCTTGCCGCAAGTCCTCGAGACGGGGCAATGGGGTCACATCTTTCGTGAGTCTCTGCTTGTTACCGCGCGTTCCTAATCCACTACGATTTGGATATTGATCCGAGGGGCCTCTGGCCTGATAGCACTAACCATCACGTGGGCATAGTATGGGCGTTCTGCGTCGTGTACATCAGCCGAAGCTTAATAGATGTCAGCGACGAAGCGGCGTGCACCGGGTTGGACTGGTAAGCTCCTGCCTTTTTAGGGAGGTAGCTAGGTCTACTCACCGGCCGCCCATGCAACGTGCAGGAGTTCTCGGGCGATGGCCCATGACCCCTGGGGGCATAGGTTTAGTCCGGCGTGCTTGACCTCTCTATTAAGCCTAGGTCGGGTTGCGGCGTATTGTTTGGCCGAGGCCGGGCATGACCCAGGAAAGTGTGTCCGGCCGGAGTTAAGCGAGCGTGGTGGGTAAGTTGGTGCACCCCTGCAGGGAAGAAAACATCTATCGATAGCCTGTCCTACGGTAACGGACACTTGGAGTTGTATCCCGATCGATACAACTAGAACTGGATACTTGTGATGAGAATTGGATTGTGATGAGGTGATAACCGGATAGTATGGCTCTGGGATTGCTTTCTCGCAGGGAGTCGAGAAAGGATCTCCGGCCAAGGTTGATAACACTACTACTACTTTACTTTATGCTACTCTACTCCCTCCTGTTGCTGCAAGATGGTGGGTTCGAGAAGAAGCTAGTCTTCGATAGGCTAGGCTTTTCCCCCTTCTCTTCTAGCATTCTGCAGCCCAGTCCACATATACAGCCCTCCCTTTGATAATGTTGCATATGTAGTGTAGATCCTTGCTTGCGAGTACTTTGGATGAGTACTCACGGTTGCTTTGCTCCCCCTTTTCCCCATTTTCTTCTTTCCGGTTGATGCAACCAGATGTCGGAGCCCAGGAGTCAGATGCCACCGTCGATGCCTACTACTACGTGGAGACCGTCGACGACCAGGAGTAGTTAGGAGGCTCCCAGGCAGGAGGCCTTGCCTTTTCGATCGTAGATGCTTTTGTGCTAGCCTTCTTAAGGCAAACTTGTCTAACTTATGTCTGTACTCAGACATTGTTGCTTCCACTGACTCTTCTGTATTCGAGCTTATGTATTCGAGCCCTCGAGGCCCCTGGCTTGTAATATAAAGCTTGTATTATTTTAAATTGTGTCTAGAGTTGTGTTGTGATATCTTCCCGTGAGTCCTTGATCTTGATCGTACACATTTGCGTTATGATTAAGTGTACGATTGAATCGAGGGCGTCACAACCAGTATAAAGCGGCACGTGCATACTATGACCACTGCTATCTTTGGTAAGCCAATTTGACTTCTGAATTGACTCGGCCTTCTTACAGAGCTGCCGGTTTAACCCTTATGATATTTCAGGGACACGCACTGGTCACTTGCGTTCAGATGTGCGGAAAAAATTGAAAGCCGTCTACATGTTGGTCGAACAACTATATACTGGCGCACAGCGGATCATCTGTACCGCATCTCACAACAAACCGGCACCCACTTTGATTCAAGATACCCTGATGAAACTATCGGTGCTTCCCGCCCGGGTTGAAGAGCTGAAGAAATCCGCTGCTCGAACCGGTGCGATCAATGCCTTAATGCGGGCAAAAGCTTGGGTGCCGGATTTTGATCCTATTGAAGCGGCTCAGGGCTATCCCAGCTTGAAACAAGATGGGTCAGAATTTAGTGAAGCAGATCAGCGAGCCATAAACCGGGAGGTGCGTCCGCTAGCTTGTCAACTGGCTGAAGAAGCAGATTTGTCTCGTTATCAAGCTCAATATGATAATCAAAACAAGCGAATACCTGCCCCAACTCATGAGTCGGAAAATCTTATCCCTCCAATCCATAAGCACACTTACGCTCCTGATATTGACCCGTCATTGCTGATCCACGATGAAGCTGTTTTTCAAGCATTAATGGGAATCGACTGGACAACTGTTGATTTCCAGCCACTGCGTAGAGAAACGGAGGCTGAAGCGGCGCAGGGTGACCCACAACCATCAGGCCAAGCTGGTGACCAAGCTTGAACCGGAATCCGGTTTTGAAACTGCCTCTCCTTGGCGAAAAACAATGATATTATTATGGGCACCATGTTGCCTTGTAATAGGCTAGCTGATACCTTTGATGTTGACATGCCTTCATGCATAATTTGTTCTTCCTGTGGTAATGAACTTTCCAAAACACTTTCTAAAATGAGAAATTCGTCAAGTGCCACCGCAGTTGTACCGTCAGGCGGAATATGATGTCTGTATATATGAAATCAAAACATTCAAAACAAAATTTTAAGTATATGATCAAATTTTTTAGATACATAATACCTGCCATCGTTGAGTGTGAAGTTGGCTTGGCCAATCTTGAAGCGGAGGTTTGCAAACCCACACTGTTGGAGGAGATAACAGCTCCTGTATATATATATATATATATGATGCTGGTTTACCATGTAAACCGTGCCGGGTTATGATAAACACCGTGTTACTCCATAAGAGGATGTTAACAACAAGGATCAAACCAGGCAAATAGTCTCCGGATTGACGTGAACTGTGTTCTGTCAATTGATTGGTTAAAAAACTTTGTCGGTGTAAAAACGCAATAAAAAGCAAAAAACCCCTTCAAAGAAAACTGTGAAGCAAAAGCAATGACAAAACCGTTTGCCAAAAAAGGTTTATTTAAGCTGATCAAATGGCGTTACCATGGCCAAACACGACCAAGCTCCCGTTAGGTGTAACTATGGTTCTAGTCAGCCAGGTCCCCAAATGAAACCGTGGCATTTATGCCGACCAAATGGCATGGTCATGGTTCGGGTTCGACCAAGCCCCCAAGTGATTCTGTGGCCTTAGGCCGATCAAGAGGCATGACTGGTTCAGACATGACCAAGTCCCCAAGTGATCTAGTGGCTCTCGCCTATCAACAGGCATGGTATTGGTTCGGACACGACCAATCCTCCAAGTGATATAACATGATGCTTTTAGCAAAGCGAACTCAAGGGATAAACCGGAAGCCGCTTTAAAACAACTCCGTGTAACCACACGTGATGTAAAAGAACAGATACCCCACTTTAGCTGAGGTTCCGGTTTATTATAGTTAATATATACATCACTGTAATATGTACATAAGTAGAACCAATGGCTCAGGTATAATAAGGTCGAAGATGAGCTATGTTCCACGGCCTGTTGGTCTCCTCTTCTGATGTACGTGAGTCCTTATGTTCTCGAATATCGATCAGATAGTATGACCCGTTGTGCAGATTCTTGCTGACCACGAAAGGCCCCTCCCAAGGTGGGGATAACTTATGCATACCAGTCTGATCTTGGATGAGCCGAAGCACCAAATATCCCTCCTTAAAGGTTCTGGTTCTGACCCGGCGATTGTGATAACGACGAAGATCCTGCTGGTAAATCGCCGATCGGGCGGCTGTGATGTCACGCTCTTCATCCAACCGGTCCAAGGCATCTTGCCGTGTTGTCTCGTTGTCCGCTTCAATATAAGCCGTTACACGAGGTGAATCATGACGGATATCACTGGGAAGAACCGCCTCCGCTCCATAAACCATGAAGAACGGTGTGTATCCTGTTGATCTATTGGGTGTTGTATTGATGCTCCATAGCACAGATGGTAATTCTTCTACCCAACAACCCGGCGTTCTCTGCAAAGGAACCATGAGCCAGGGCTTGATGCCTCTCAAGATCTCTTGATTAGCTCTTTCTGCTTGACCATTGGACTGTGGATGTGCCACTGATGAAACATCGAGCCGGATGTGCTCCCGTTCGCAGAACTCCTTCATAGCACCTTTGGACAAATTGGTACCATTATCTGTGATAATACTGTGCGGAAAGCCAAACCGGAAAATCACCTTTTTGATGAACTGAACCGTCGTGGCCGCATCACACTTGCTAACAGGTTCTGCCTCCACCCACTTTGTAAACTTGTCAACCGCCACCAGGAGGTGGGTCTTATTATCTTTGGACCTTTTGAAAGGCCCAACCATCTCTAGCCCCCAAGTCACAAACGGCCAAGTAATTGGAATCATTCTCAATTCTTGAGCCGGTACATGAGCACGTCTTGAAAACCGCAACCATCACATCGTCTGACCAGATCCTCCGCATCAGCATGAGCAATTAACCAATAGAAGCCATGGCGAAACACTTTAGCCACCAGAGACTTTGAAACGACGTGGTGACCACAATCTCCTTGGTGGATCTCACGCAAAATTTCACGGCCTTCTTCAGGAGACACGCAGCGTTGAAAAGCTCCTAATACACTGCAATGATGCAACTCGCCGTTGATGATAGCCATGGACTTGGATCGCCGGATTATTTGCCGGGCCAGAATCTCATCCTCTGGCAACTCGCCCCGGTTCTTGTACGCCAGATAAGGAAGCGTCCAATCCAGAGTAACATGAAGAGCTGCCACCAATTGAGCCTCCGGATCAGGAATAGCCAAATCCTCTTCACCAGGGATCTTGACCGACGGGTTGTGCAGCACATCCAGAAAAACATTGGGCGGGACCGGTTTGCGCTGAGAGCCCAGCCGGCTTAAAGCGTCCGGCGCTTCATTTTTCCGCCGGTCCATGTGGTCCACCTGATAGCCTTTGAAATAACCTGCAACAGTATCCACCTCCCGACGATATGCTGCCATGAGTGGGTCCTTGGAGTCCCAAGTGCCAGACACTTGCTGAGCCACAAGGTCCGAGTCACCGAAGCACTTAACTCGACTTAGATTCATCTCCTTAGCCATCCGAAGACCATGGAGCAAGGCTTCATACTCAGCTGCATTGTTAGTACAAGGGAACATTAAGCGGAGAACATAGCAAAACTTATCACCTCGTGGGGAAGTTAATACGACTCCAGCCCCCGAGCCTTCCAACTGCCTGGATCCGTCAAAATGGATGGTCCAATACGTGTGATCCGTCTTTTCTTCAGGTGCTTGCATTTCCGTCCAATCATTGATGAAATCAATAAGTTCTTGAGACTTAACCGCTGTCCGAGGCACATACTTCAAACCGTACGGCCCCAGCTCTATGGCCCACTTTGCAATCCGGCCAGTTGCTTCTCGGTTCTGGATGATATCTCCCAAAGGAGTAGAACTGACCACCGTAATTGGGTGCCCTTGGAAATATTGTTTAAGCTTCCGGCTTGCCATAAAAACTCCATACACCAGCTTCTGCCAATGCGGTTACCTTTGCTTGGACTCGATTAGCACCTCGCTGATATAATAGACCGGTCGTTGAACCGGATGCTCCTTGCCTGCCTCCTTTCGCTCCACCACAATAGCCACGCTGACCGCCCGGCATTGGCAGCAACATATAGCAGCAACGGCTCCTTGTCAATGGGAGCGGCGAGCACCGGCGGATTGGCCAATTGCCACTTTAAGTCCTCAAACGCTTCATCAGCGGCGAAACTCCAGGCAAACTGATCCGTCTTTTTCAACATCTGATACAAAGGGATTGCCTTCTCACCAAGACGACTGATAAACCGGCTTAATGCTGCAATCCGGCCGGCCAGTCGTTGAACATCATTGATACACTTTGGCTTAGCCAGGGAGGTGATGGTCGTGATCTTCTTCAGATTAGCCTCAATTCCCCTATTGGACACCAAAAAACCCAATAGCTTGCCCGTCGGCACACCAAAGACATACTTGTCTGGATTAAGCATCATCTTGTATGTCCTCAGGTTATCAAAGGTTTCCTTCAAATCAGCAATCAAAGTCTCCTTCTCCCTAGACTTAACCACGATATCATCCACTTAAGCATGTACATTACGGCCGATTTGCTTGTGAAGACAATTTTGTATGCACCGTTGATAAGTTGCCTGGGCACTCTTGAGCCCGAAGGGCATAGACACATAGCAGAAGGCTCCAAAGGGAGTTATAAATGTTGTCTTCTCCTGGTCCTTAACTGCCATTTTGATCTGATGATAGCCAGAATACACATCCAAAAAACTTGAACGCTCACAACCTGCCGTAGCATCAATAATTTGATCAATACGGGGGAGGGCAAAAGGATCTGCTGGACAAGCCTTATTAAGATCTGTGTAATCCACACACATGCGCCAGGTGCCGTTTTTCTTGAGGACCAGCACCGGATTGGCAAGCCACTCAGGGTGAAAAACTTCAACAATAAAGCCAGCTGCTAAGAGCCTGGCTACCTCTTCTCCAATCGCCTTGCGTCTTTCTTCGTTAAACCGCCAGAGGAACTGTTTCACCAGTTTATATTTAGGATCCACATTAAGTGTGTTCTCAGTGAGTTGCCTCGGTACACCTAGCATGTCAGAGGGCTTCCATGCAAAAATGTCCCGATTCTCACGGATGAACTCGATGAGCACGCTTTCCTATTTCAGATCCAAGTTGGCACTAATGTTGAACTGCTTGGACGAATCGCCAGGTACGAAGTCAATAAGCTTAGTTTCTACTGCCGATTTGAACTTCAGGGCCGGATCATGCTCCGTAGTTGGCTTCTTCAACGGAGTCATGTCCGCAGGATCAACATTGTCTTTATAGTACTTCAACTCCTCGGTGGCACAAACCGACTCTGCATAAGCCGCATCTCCTTCCTCGCATTCCAAAGCGATTTTGCGGCTTCTGTGAACCGTTATTGTCCTCATGTGACCCGGCATCTTGAGCTGCAAATGTACGTAACAGGGTCGAGCCATAAACTTGGCGTAGGCCGGTCGCCCAAACAGGGCATGATATGGACTTTGGATTTTCATCACTTCAAACGTCAATGTCTCCGACCTGGAATCATGATCATCCCCAAATGCCACTTCCAGAGCTATCTTACCAATGGGATATGCTGATCTGCCAGGCACTACACCATGGAATACTGTATTAGACGGTTTGAGATTCTTATCTGTTAGTCCCATACGACGGAAGGTCTCATAGTACAAGATGTTAATGCTGCTCCCTCCATCCATGAGCACCTTGGTGAACTTGTAACCTCCCACCTGAGGCGCCACCACCAGAGCCAACTGACCCGGATTATCGACCTGGGGAGGATGATCTTCTCTGCTCCATATGATTGGTTGTTCAGACCAACGTAGATAACGGGGTATGGCCGGTTCAACAGAGTTGACCGCCCGCCTCTGAACCTTCCGGTCTCTCTTGTCCAAGCTAGTGGTGAAGACATGGTACTGCCCATTACTCAACTGCTTTGGGTTGCTCTGGTAACCTGACTGTTGCTGCTGTTGGTTGTAACCACCCTGGTTGTTCTGACTATTTTGACCATTATGTCCGCCTGGATTACCATTGAATCCTAAACCGGAACTTCCTCCACCGTAACCCGACCCGGATCCTGAGCCACCGCCAGATTCGTGATCGTACCAGAAATTATTAGAATTCTTGAACTCCTGCATAATAAAGCAATCCTTCCAAAGGTGGTTTGCTGGCGCCTCCTCCCACGCCATGTAGGCCATGGACCAGAGGGGAAACCCTTCTCCCATCTAGGGAGGAGGTCAAGGAAGAAGAAGAAGGAGGGGGGCTCTCTCCCCCTCGCTTCTGGTGGCACCGGAGTGCCACCAGGGGCCATCATCATCACCGCGATCTACACCAACACCTCCGCCATCTTCACCAACATATCCATCACCTTCCCCCCCTCTATCTACAGCGGTCCACTCTCCCGCAACCCACTGTACCCTCTACTTGAACATGGTGCTTTATACTTCATATTATTATCCAATGATGTGTTGCCATCCTATGATGTCTGAGTAGATTTTCGTTGTCCTATCGGTGGTTGATGAATTGCTATGATTGATTTAATTTGCTTGTGGTTATGTTGTTGTCCTTTGGTGCCCATCATATGATTGCGCGTGTGGATCACACCCTAGGTTAGTTTGTATGTTGATAGGACTATGTATTGGAGGGCAAGAGTGACAGAAGCTTCAACCTAACATAGAAATTGATGCATACGAGATTGAAGGGGGGCCAATATATCTTAATGCTATGGTTGGGTTTTACCTTAATGAACATTAGTAGTTGCGGATGCTTGCTAATAGTTCCAATCATAAGTGCATAGAATTCCAAGTCAGGGATGACATGCTAGCAGTGGCCTCTCCCACATAATACTTGCTATCGGTCTAGTAAAGTAGTCAATTGCTTAGGGGCAATTTCGCAACTCCTACCACCACTTTTCCACACTCGCTATATTTACTTTATTGTTTCTTTATCTAAACAGCCCCTACTTTTTAGTTATGTAATCTTTATTATCTTGCAAACCTATCCAACAACATCTACAAAGTACTTCTAGTTTCATACTTGTTCTAGGTAAAGCGAACGTCAAGCGTGCGTAGAGTTGTATCGGTGGTCGATAGAACTTGAGGGAATATTTGTTTTACCTTTAGCTCCTCGTTGGGTTCGACACTTTTACTTATCGAAAACTGTTGCGATCCCCTATACTTGTGGGTTATCAAGACCTTTTTCTGGCGCCGTTGCCGGGGATCAATAGCGTGGGGTGAATATTCTCGTGTGTGCTTGTTTGCTTTATCACTAAGTAATTTTTATTTTATGTTCTTAGTTGTTTTCTATCTTTAGTTATGGGTAGGAAATGCAAAATACCAAAAAATTAGTTGTACCTACTGAACCAATGGTTGAAGAACCAATCAAAATCTATCACATTATTGAAGCTAATTACTTGGATCATCTTTGATCCCTTTGTGCTTGTGCCGAAACCCCAACTAGCTTAGTTGAGGGCAAATCTTTAGATGAGCATGCTTGTTATGTGTGACACCGTATATCTGAAAAAGGGAAACTATTATGGTGTCAAATTCAATGTTTGCAATGCTATGCTTGGAATTTATGTGAAATATATGATTTTACTTGTTGTTCTGAAAACCCTAAGAAACACCTTCCCTGCCAATGTGAGTTTATTGATAATGGAATCTTATCTTCATATGCTAAGGGTGTTTATAATTACTATGATGTTCAACAGATTGAAGAATTTGTTGCTTTTAAGGGTGCTTTTGAAATTGCTTCTTTGAATGAAAAGTATGATGCTACTCTTCACAAATCTGAAAATTTTGCCATATTTAAATATTGCTATGATAATTATGCTTCTAATGCCTATGTTGAACCATATATTGAGTACTACTCCGCTGTCCAAGAAGAGACTAATATTTTGCAGGAGTCTATGGAAAAATAAATTGATGAAACTGTGAGCTCATTGGATGAAAAAGATGAGGAGGAGAGCGAAGAACAAAAGGAGGAAGAGCGGATTGATAACCCGTGCCCACCTTCTAATGAGAGTAACTCTTCAACTCATACATTGTCTAATTCCGCTTCGTGCTTACTGAAGGATGATTGCAATGATGACTGTTATGATCCCTACGATTCTTTTGAAATATCCCTTTTTGATGATGCTTGCTATGCTTATGGCCAAGATGCCAATATGAATTATGCGTATGGAGATGAACTTGCTATAGTTCCTTATGTTAAACATGAAATTGTTGCTATTGCACCCACACATGATAGTCCTATTATCTTTTTGAATTCTCCAAACTACACTATATCGGAGAAGTTTGCCCTTATTAAGGATTATATTGATGGGTTGCCTTTTACTGTTACACATGATGATTTTAATGAATATAATATGCATGTTCTTGCTGCTCCTACTTGCAATTATTATGAGAGAGGAACTATATCTCCACCTCTCTATGCTTCCCACATGATAAAATTGCAAGAAACTGTTTATACTATGCATTGGCCTTTACTATGTGTGCATGAATTGTTCTTTTATGACATGCCGATGCATAGGAAGAGAGTTAGACTTCGTAATTACATGATATATGTTACCTTGTGGTCACCACTAAATTACAAATCATTGTTAATTAAAATTGGCTTTGATATACCTTGGGATCCGGGTGGATTCATTATTTGAGCATTATATGCCTAGCTTAATGGCTTTAAAGAAAGTGCTGCCAGGGAGACAACCCGGAAGTTTTAGAGAGTCATTTATTTATGTTGAGTTCTTTCATATAGTTTAAAAACAACAAAAATAAATAGGGGAACCGAAAAAATTCAAAAAAGGAAAGCGAAAGTGAGAAAGACAAGCATTGTTGAAGTGGGAGAGCTCCTTGAACCTTGTTCATGCTCATGGCAACTTTGTGAATCTTGATTACAGAAACTTTTCAATAAAAATAATTATCCCCTTGTACAATTCCATTGTATTATAAAAATAATGTGCCAAGGTTTGCCTTTAGGATGTTTACATTTGCTTGATGGTTTGTATGGTGCAGGACAGAAACTTTGGCTGTAGTGCGCGATTTTACATTTTTAGCTGGAACATCAAATGGTTCTGATTCTTTATGCACTGTCTTCCTATACAAATTGTTTATTTTTCCTAATTTTGGTAGAATTGTTCAAGTAACAGAAGTATGGTGAATGTTCACATTGCTACAGACTGTTCTGTTTTAGACAGATTCTGTTTTTGATGCATAGTTTGCTTGTTTTGATGAAACTATCAATTTATATCAGTGGATTAAGCCATGAAAAAGTTATACTACAGTAAAAACAATGCAAAAACAAAATATGAATTGGTTTGCAACAGTACTTATAGTGGTGATTTGCTTTATTATACTAACGGATCTTACCGAGTTTTCTGTTGATGTTTTGTGTGGATGAAGTGTTCGATGATTGAGAAGGTCTCGATGTGAGAAGAAGGAAGAGAGGCAAGAGCTCAGGCTTGGGGATGCCCAAGGCACCCCAAGTAAATATTCAAGGAGATTCAAGCGTCTAATCTTGGGGATGCTGGGGAGGCATCCCCTCTTTCTTCAACAAGTATCAGTATGTTTTCGGATTCGTTTCGTTCATACGATATGTGCAATCTTGGAGCGTCTTTTGCATTTAGTTTTCATTTTTCTTTTATGCACCATGCTGGTATGAGATAGTCCTTGGTTGATTTATAGAATGCTGTTTGCACTTCACTTATATCTTTTGAGTATGGCTTTATAGAATACTTCATGTGCTTCACTTATATCATTTGAAGTTTGGATTGCAAGTTTCTCTTTACATAGACAACCGCCATTTGTAGAATGCTCTTTTGCTTCACTTATATTTGTTAGAGAACGGGCATATCTTTTGTAGAAAGAATTAAACTCTCTTGCTTCACTTATATCTATTTAGAGAGATGACAGGAATTGGTCATTCACATGGTTAGTCATAAAATCCTACATAAAACTTGTAGATCACTGAATATGATATGTTTGATTCCTTGCAATAGTTTTGCGATATAGAGATGGTAATATTAGAGTCATGCTAGTGGGTAATTTTGGATTGTATAAATACTTGTGTTGAGGTTTGTGATTCCCGTAGCATGCACGTATGGTGAACTGTTATGTAACGAAGTCGGATCATGATTTATTTATTGATTGTCTTCCTTATGAGTGGCGGTCGGGGACGAGCGATGGTCTTTTCCTACCAATCTATCCCCCTAGGAGCATGCACGTAGTACTTTGTTTCGATGACTAATAGATTTTTGCAATAAGTATGTGAGTTCTTTATGACTAATGTTGAGTCCATGGATTATACGCACTCTCACCCTTCCACCTTTGCTAGCCTCTCTAATACTGCACACTTTTCACCGGTATCATACACCTACCATATACCTTCCTCAAAACAGCCACCATACCTACCTATCATGGCATTTCCATAGCCATTCCGAGATATATTTCCATGCAACTTCCATCATCATCATATACATGACTTGAGCATTCATTGTCATATTGCTTTGCATGATCGTAAGATAGCTAGCATGATGTTTTCATGGCTTGTCCGTTTTTTGATGTCATTGCTATGCTAGATCATTGCACATCCCGGTACACCGCCGGAGGCATTCATATAGAGTCATATCTTTGTTCTAGATATCGAGTTGTAATATTGAGTTGTAAGTAAATAAAAGTGTGAGATCATCATTATTAGAGCATTGCCCCAGTGAGGAAAGGATGATAGAGACTATGATTCCCCCACAAGTCGGGATGAGATTCCAGACTTTACAAAAAAATAAAAGAGGCCAAAGAAGCCCACCAAAAAAAATAAAAAAAATAAAAAAAGAGAGAAGGGGCAGTGCTACTATCCTTTTTCCACACTTGTGCTTCAAAGTAGCACCATGATCTTCATGATAGAGAGTCTCCTATGTTGTCACTTTCACATACTAGTGGGAATCTTTCATTATAGAACTTGGCTTGTATATTCCAATGATGGGCCTCCTCAAGTGCCCTAGGTCTTCATGAGCAAGCGAGTTGGATGCACACCCATTTCTTTTGTTGAGCTTCCATACATTTATAGCTCTAGTGCATCCGTTGCATGGCAATCCCTACTCACTCACATTGATATCTATTGATGGGCATCTCCATAGCCCATTGATACGCCTAGTTGATGTGAGACTATATTCTCCTTTTTGTCTTCTCCACCATCATATTCTATTCCACCTATAGTGCTATGTCCATGGCTCACGCTCATGTATTGCGTGAAAGTTGAAAAGGTTTGAGAACGTCAAAAGTATGAAACAATTGCTTGGCTTGTCATCGGGGTTGTGCATGATGTGAATATTTTGTGTGGTGAAGATGGAGCATAGCCAGACTATATGATTTTGTAGGGATGAGCTTTCTTTGGCTATGTTATTTCAATAAGACATAATTGCTTGGTTGGTATGCTTGAAGTATTATTGTTTTTATGTCAAAGGATAGACTATTGCCTTGAATCACTCGTGTCTTAATATTCATGCCATGATTAGACATATGATCAAGATTATGCTAGGTAGCATTCCACATCAAAAATTATCTTTTTTATCATTTACCTACTCGAGGACGAGCAGGAATTAAGCTTGGGGATGCTGATACGTCTCCGTCGTATCTATAATTTTTGATTGTTCCATGCCAATATTATTCAACTTTCATATACTTTTTGGCAACTTTTTATATTATTTTTGGGACTAACATATTGATCCAGTGCCCAGTGCCAGTTCCTGTTTGTTGCATGTTTTATGTTTCGCAGAATATCCATACCAAACGGAATACAAACGGGATAAAAACGGACGGAGCTTATTTTTGGAATATTTGGAAAATTCCGGAAGAAAAATCCACGCGAGACGGTGCCCGAGGTGGTCACTAGGTAGGGGGGCGCGCCTGACCCCCCTGGGCGCGCCCCCTACCCTCGTGATCCACCCGTAAGGTGGTTGACGCTCTTCTTTTGCCACAAGAAAGCTAATTTTCGGGGGAAAAATCACGGCGAAGGTTTCAGGCCAATCGGAGTTACGGATCTCCATATATACACGAAACGGTGAAACAGAGCTAGAACAGAACGCAGAAACACAGAGAGATAGAGAGACAGATCCAATCTCGGAGGGGCTCTCGCCCCTCCCATGCCATGGAGGCCATGGACTAGAAGGGAAACCCTTCTCCCATCTAGGGAGGAGGTCAAGGAAGAAGAAGAAGGAGGGGGCTCTCTCCCCCTCACTTCCGGTGGCACCGGAGTGCCACCGGGGGCCATCATCATCACCGCGATCTACACCAACACCTCCGCCATCTTCACCAACATCTCCATCACCTTCCCCCCCCCATCTATCTACATCGGTCCACTCTCCTGCAACCCATTGTACCCTCTACTTGAACATGGTGCTTTATGCTTCATATTATTATCCAATGATGTGTTGCCATCCTATGATGTCTAAGTAGATTTTCGTTATCCTATCGGTGGTTGATGAATTGATATGATTGATTTAATTTGCTTCTGGTTATGTTGCTGTCCTTTGGTGCCCATCATATGATTGCACACGTGGATCACACCCTAGGGTTAGTTTGTATGTTGATAGGACTATGTATTGGAGGACAAGAGTGACAGAAGCTTCAACCTAGCATAGAAATTGATGCATACGGGATTGAAGGGGGGCCAATATATCTGAATGCTATGGTTGGGTTTTACCTTAATGAACATTAGTAGTTGCGGATGCTTGCTAATAGTTCCAATCATAAGTGCATAGAATTCCAAGTCAGGGATGACATGCTAGCAGTGGCCTCTCCCACATAATACTTGTTATCGGTCTAGTAAAGTAGTCAATTGCTTAGGGGCAATTTCGCAACTCCTACCACCACTTTTCCACACTCGCTATATTTACTTTATTGTTTCTTTATCTAAATAGCCCCTACTTTTTATTTATGTAATCTTTATTATCTTGCAAACCTATCCAACAACACCTACAAAGTATTTCTATTTTCATACTTGTTCTAGGTAAAACGAACATCAAGCGTGTGTAGAGTTGTATCGGTGGTCGATAGAACCTGAGGGAATATTTGTTCTACCTTTAGCTCCTCGTTGGGTTTGACACTTTTACTTATCGAAAACTGTTGCGATCCCCTATACTTGTGGGTTATCAGCCACCCCCAAGAAGAATAAGCAACTAGTCCGCACAGGGCCTCAGGGGAGCGGCGCCTCTAGCGGTGCCACATTAGGATCGGCGCCCGCACCTGGGGCGCCTCCCTCCCTCGCATAGGAAGGCACGCCCGGCGCCCTCCTCGGGCAGGGCTCGGGGGCTCTCTTCTAGAGGGCCTCAGACCTAGCCGGCATCACGAGGGAGGTGCTCGGGCACCACGTGGAGGCATGCTTCGCAACACGTTTCCCTCAGGATGGCACTGGGCGAGGAGAGCCCAGCGCTCAGGAGTTCATCATCAAGGCCACCCAGGAGCTTCAAGAAGCAAGGGCTATGCGTGGTGACCGCCGCCCACCTGGCACAGCTCCCCATCCATGCGAGGGTGGCGAGCTGCGCGTCTACATCGACATCCCATGGCTCAACCGGGCCGCATCTCAGGAGCGCTTCTGGCCTTCGCGCGCTGGCTGGTGCAAGGGTCCACCTCATAGCTATGTTCGGATGCCGTTTGGCCTGCCGAGCATGGCAGCCGCCTTCCAGCGCAACCTACGGAGCATCCTGACAACCCAGGAGGCCAAGCATCACGTGGTCCTAGCGGAGATGGAAACGGTCCTCAGGGAGCCACCTGAGCCCCCAGAGCCTCTGGTCTTGGTGGCTTGTGAGGAGCGACTTCTTCAGCGTGCGCCTTCAACTACCCCAACACTCCTTCGGCATCAAAACCAGGTGACACTTTCCAAAGCTTATTCAGCTGGGAGCGCCCCTTGGGCTGCATTATTCCCAGGTCGCATGGGCCTGTCCCTGCAACGTGTATCCTTCCGCATATTTTAGCTTACCTTACTGGGGGCGCCCCTCGGGCTGCATCATCCCCAAGCCGCTCGGGTCCGTCCCAGTGGCATGTATCGTTCTCGCATCTATATAAGCTAGCTAGTTCCCATGCATGATTTATTTATAGTCATCCCTTGCTTGATTGTCACTCGCCGCGGCGCCCACGTCGCCGATCGGCCCCTCGCTCATCCCGCAACGGGGGCTGCCCATGTTGGCATGGCGCTTGCGTTCGGGTCCGTCCATGCAATGTTGACAAATCTGAGCGGTCGAGCTCTGGCTCGCGGCATGCCCGCGCACGTCACCTCACCAGACCCTCAATGCCTTCATCTTCTTGCGGAGCGACCAGTGGCAAACTGGCAATCATAGTGGCAATTTGTGTCCCTCTTCGCGCTAACCTGCAGGAACCTCCTAAGGACAATAGCTGGCAGTACCGCGGGCTCCCTCTTCTCCCATGCAATTTGCTTGCGCGTTAAAAGGGGGGCTCATGAGCATCACAACTCAGGAGCTCTTACTGGCTCTCCAGCCCTCACCCCCTGGCCTTGACCACGGTACCGCGACCTGACATACCAGTGGTGGCTGAGCTCGCTGAGGGCCGGGACCTGAGGACGCAGGGCCTAACCTAGCTACACTATGGTCGTTGACGCATGAGTCTGGCGCAGCACAAGGAACCGACTCTGGACTGCCAAGATAAGTTTCACGCCTGGGTCGACCAAGCGCGACGGCATAGGATTCTCAATTGTTGCAGCCTTGTCACGGCAATGTTGCCTCCCTTTCCTACCTCCCGGTGGCTGCTTGCATGCTAAAGGGTACCTGTCAGTGTCAAAACTGGCGGATCTCGGGTAGGGGGTCCCGAACTATGCGTCTAGGGTCAATGGTAACAGTAGACAGGGGACACGATGTTTACCAAGGTTCGGGCCCTCTCTATGGAGGTAATACCCTACTTCCTGCTTGATTGATCTTGATGAATATGAGTATTACAAGAGTTGATCTACCATGAGATAGTAATGGCTAAAACCCTAGAAGTCTAGCCTATATGATTATGATTGTTTCTACCTCTATGGACTAAACCCTCCGATTTATATAGACACCGGAGGGGACTAGGGTTATACAAAGTTGGTTACAGAGAAAGGAATCTTCATATCCGAATGCCAAACTTGCCATCCACGCCAAGGAGAGTCCCATCCGGACACGGGTGAGAGTCTTCGGTTTTGTATATTCATTGCCCATCTGTTCGGCCCATGGCCAACAGGCCGGACGCCCGAGGACCCCTTAATCCAGGACTCCCTCAGTAGCCCCCAAACCAATGTTTCAATGATGATGTGTCCGGTGCACAGATTGTCTTCGACATTGCAAGGCGGGTTCCTCCTCCGATTACTTCAAAGTCCCTGACTTAAAGAGCAGTATTCGGCTTTCCATTTAATGTCGCGCCCATTGGCTTCTACACCTTCCTGACTTCAACTTCCACGTGTCAAGCAAATACGAGAGGTCAGGGTATTTTTGCACATATCACCCTGACCATACAAGAAAGGCGCCTATTTAAAGAGATTAGGTCACAGATCCATTCCACACCCTACGGAAAAATCCTCAGAGCTTGCTAGGAGGAACCACCCCAACATGGCTAGCGCTCCTAGCTCTTCCTCCCATCCCCACGACTCCGAAAAAGGTGATTGGGAGAGATGTTCCATATCTCACGGTCAGCTGATGAAGATGCAAACACAGAGATTTCTTCTCCCCGCGGATCTAGTCCCTGTCCGAGTAGGATTGACGTCCTTTAACGGTGGGGTTCAGGCGGAGAATTTTCCCAATCCATCCAAGGGGGAACGAGTGTGCTTCGTTCCCTACTTGCTAAGAGGCGTCGGATTTCCAATACACCCATTCCTCCGAGTATTTCGGGAGTATTATGGCCACCAACTGCACAATTTCACTCCTGCCTACATCCTGCACATCGCGGGTTACGTTGCTCTTTGTGAGCTATTCCTGGGCTGTGAGGCCCATTTTGAATTATGGAGGAAACTATTCTGCCTCGTCCCTCGTAATCAAGAGGGATCAATATTCGAAGTGGGGGGTTAGGGAGTCCTGGACTAAGGGGTCCTCAGGCGCTGACCTATTGGATATGGGCTGGACTGATGGGTCGTGAAGATACGAAGACCGAAGACTCTACCGTGTCTGGATGGGACTCTCCTTGGCGTGGAAGGCAAGCTTGGCGACCAAATATGAATATTCCTTTCTCTGTAACCGACCTTGTGTAAACCTAGATCCCTCATGTCTCTCTATAAACCGGAGGGCTATGTCCTTAGATAGATCCTCGTAATCATAGCTAGGCTAGACTTTTAGGGTTTAGCCATTACGATCTCGTGGTAGATCAACTCTTGTAATACTCATATTCATCAAGATCAATCAAGCAGGAAGTAGGGTATTACCTCCATAGAGTGGGCCCGAACCTGGGTAAACATTGTGTCTCCCGTCTCCTGTTACCATCGATCCTAGACACACAGTTCGGGACCCCCTACCCGAGATCCGCCGGTTTTGACACCGACATTGGTGCTTCCATTGAGAGTTGCACCGTGCCATCGAAAGATGGGATCGATGGCTCGCCTTGTTCCCAAGGATAACATCACCTTCGGAGGAACACAGGCCCCAGGCCAAACCCTCCAGCTGGGCGGCTTCATTATGACCGCCCGTTCGGCCACTAAGCCGGCGATGGCTTCTCGGGTCATCACAAATCCCCTTCATGTTGACTCTAAGTACTCCAAGTAGATGGATCCGGCAGAGCTGTCGTCTTTAAACGAGCTCCTAGATCGCAGCGCCGCCTTGGGGGTCGCCACGGACTATGACCAGATTGGGCTTAAACCCGATCAGAGAGAAATTAAAACTTCGCCGATCACCTATCAAATAGCGGTAGTAGAGGAGCAAGACGACGAATCTTCCTCTATATTAAGGATGAACTACGTTTGGATCTCCGAACATGAAGAGCCGGAGACCTACCCGTAGAAAGACATGTCCTGTCCTCCGATCATAGAATCGGATGACAAGCGCAAAAAATCAGCTGACATCCCGGAGCCTGAACTACTAAATCCGGAGATTCTTCAAACTCCAGATCCTAAATTGGGTCAGGGTTCGGACTTCAATCCACCCACCCACCCAGGCATAAGCGCTCTCAGGGGCATACAACAGCAGTATAAGGAAACGGCCCACCACTTCTGGGCCAGATTCCTCCTTGTCAAAGATAAGATTGAAGATTGCGACGACGAAGACGCGATCACAGCGTTCCGTAGCGATTGCATGGATGAAGGAATCCTCAACACCATCAATCGTCGTGGCATATCATGCTTCGCAGACTTGGCAACCATAGTATACAAGTACTACGTAATGGAAAGCGCCTGGAAAACTCACACAGCCTACTGGGAACCGCCGGTTTCCACCCAATCCCTCGTTCAGGTGAAAAGCATGCACCCTAGTGGAACGCCCGACCCAATGACAAAGAAATACAATCCCATTACGAGACGCGAAATGGTTCTAGAGGGATAGCTCAATGGACCATGCAAGCTACACACAACACCGAACACTATATCAACTCACAGCCTTAGAGCATGTTGGATACTCCGGTAGGTGGCCAAGAGCGGCGAGGATATCCTCACCAAAAATAACCCGGAGCAATATCCTTCACAAGATGACGACCCTAGAGTACTGATGGTCTTTGAGACTTTTTCTTCAAACAATAAGCGTAAAAGGGCAATCCGCGACCTTGCCAAAATTTGCCAAATCGCAGTAACAAACCCTTGTAATGACACAGCCATAACTTTCAATGCCGATGATGAACCAAAATTCAGGATAATCCGGGCACCAGCTGCCTTGGTCCTCAGTCCGATCATGGGTGGTTTTAGGCTCACCAAGGTTCTCATGGACGACGGCAGCGGGCTAAACCTCATTTACAAGGACATACTAAGTAAAATGGAAATAGACAGGAGCCGCATCAAGCAAAATGGCATGACCTTCCGAGGAATTATTCCTAGTCGGGAGGCGCGATGCGCAGGAAAAATCACCCTCGACGTGGTATTCGGCACACCGGAAAACTATCGGACCGAAGAACTAACCTTCCAAGTGTCCCCTTTCAACAGTGGATATCACGCCCTATTGGGGTGAGATGCATTCACACGCTTCCAGGCTATACCTCACTATGGATATATGAAGCTCAAGATGCCGAGGCCCAACGGCATAATCACTCTCGCTAGTGATTCAGAATAGCACTCCACGTCGAAAATCAAACCACATCACTGGCCCTTGAGGCATTATCTAAGGCCCTCGCGGCCGAAGAGTTAATTGCATTACGCTCCGTGGTGGATAAGGACGATGTAATCTTGGACAAACGACCCAAATCCACCTCCTTCAAACCAGCAGAAGAAATAGTTAAATTCCAAGTCCATCCAACGGACCCCAAGAAGACAACATCTATCGGGACACAACTAGACCCAATGGTCGACACTGCGCTACGAGAATTTCTGCGCGGAAATTGGGATATATTCTCCTAGCACCCTTCTGATATGCCAGGAATCCCACGTAGATTGGCCGAATACAGCCTCAACATATTGAAGGGATATAAACCGGTCAAACAAACACTGCGGCATTTCTCCGAACCCAAACGTCAAGAGATGGGGGAAGATCTAGCCAAGCTAATCGAGGCCGGATTCATTAGAGAAATAAAACACCTGGACTGGCTAGCAAACTTGGTTATGGTGCCAAAGAAGGATACATCCTGGCACCTGTACGCTGTTTTCAAAGACCTCAATAAGGCCTACCCTAAGGATCCCTTCCCCCTCCCCCGCATCGACCAGATTACCGATGCCACCACAGGGCACGATTCGCTATGCTTCCTCGACGCATATTCCGGATACCATCAAAGAAAAAATGAAGGAGTCCGATCAAGGTGCAACGGCATTCATTACCCCATACGGGCCATTCTGCTTCAACACCATGCCCTTCAGGCTCAAAAACGCTGGGGCCACCTACCAACGCATGATTCAAACATGCCTGGAGAAGAAGCTTGGCACGACAGTTGAAGCATACATGGACGACGTCGTCATTAAAACCAGGCACATCGACTCACTAATAGATGATTTACGTCTCAGATTCGACAACCTCCGTACATATGACATCAAGCTCAATCCGGAAAAGTGTGTTTTCGGCGTTCCTGCTGGGAAGCTGCTGGGCTTCATCATTACCAATAGAGGAATTGAAGCAAACCCAGCCAAAATCCGAGCCTTGTCACAATTGGCCACACCAATGGACCTTCAACAGGTCCAAAAATTTGCTAGGTGTGTGGCATCTTTAAGCCGCTTTTATCTCCAGATTGGGGGAAAATGAATTGCCAATGTATCGCCTCCTCCGGTGCACCAATCACTTCGAGTGGACGGATGCGACAATAGCTGGACTAGAAGAAATAAAAACCCTTCTCACCAGCAAGCCAATCCTGGCCGCATCTAACATCGGCGAACCCATGTTATTATACATATCTGCAACACACCAAGTGGTGAGCGCCGTGCTCGTCGTGGAATAAGACCAGGACGGACAAAAATTCCCACTTCAGAAGTCAGTATATTACGTATCCACTGTTCTCACACCATGCAAATCCCGGTACCCTCATTATCAAAAGATAGCATACACGGTCTTCATGGCATCCCGGAAGCTACGACACTACTTCCAAGAATGTTCTATCATGGTGGCTTCCGAAGTACCACCCAATGATATAATAAACAACCACGATGCTATGGGCCGGATAGCCAAATGGGCCATTGAGCTCCTTCCATTCGACATAACATACAAACCGCGCCAAGCCATCAAATCCCAAGTGCTGGCGGACTTCATCGCCGAATGGACAGAGGCCGAACTCCCTAAAGAGTATGACACATATTCCAACTGGGTTATGTATTTTGATGGTTCCGAAATGCTCGCAGGATTACGAGCGAGTGTCATTTTAACTCCCCCACTAGAGACGTAGTCCAATACATACTCCAAATATTATACACAAACTCCAATAACGCAGCCGAATACGAGGCCTTATTACATGGTCTCTGGATGGCTGTCTCTAAGGGCATACAACGCCTGGAGGTGCGCGGGGATTCAAACCTCGCAATATCTCAAATAAATGGAGATTTTGATGCCAAAGATCCGAAGATGGCAGCTTACCGCAACGCTGTCCTAAAAATGTCTGCTCGATTCAAGGGGCTTGAGTTTCATCACATGGCTCGAGAAAGTAATCAAGCGATGGACGTCCTCACTCCCATTGGCGCTAACTGCGACCCCGTCCCACCTAATATCTTTCTGGAAAGGCTCTTTAAGCCGTTCGTGGTGTGTCAAGGGGAGAGCAGTAACACCAGTCCGAATCCGAACACAACCCCAGCCTCCAAACACAACAATATTATCGGGGGCTCAGCCACCAAAATAACACCGTCGGCCCATCTAATCGTGGCAGTCATTGCCCCATGGACCGATCCCTTCTTGGCCTACCTTAATAGGACAGAACTCTCGGAGGACCAGAATGAGGCTCGTCGCATTGTTTGGCGCACGAAGGCCTACAAGGTTCATGAAGGAGAGCTCTACAAGAAAAGCGCTACCGGAATTCTTAAAAGATGTATCTCCGAGGAAGAGGGGAAGCTCTTGGCTGAAATTCACGCCGGACTCGGCGGTCACCACGCTGCAACTCGAGCCCTTGTTAGCAAGGCATTCCGTACAGGTTTTTACTGGCCGATGGCACGAGCAGATGCACATGACATTGTCCAACGTTGCATCGGATGCCAGCTATTCGCCAACCAAAGCCACATGCCCCCACCGCTCTACAAACAATCCCCATCACTTGGCCTTTCGCGGTCTGGGGGCTCGATATGGTCGGACCCCTTAAAGGAGGAAGCCATAAGAAAAATTATCTGCTGGTCATGGTGGATAAATTCACTAAGTGGATAGAGGCCAAACCAGCCAAAACGGCCGAGGCGGGGCCAGTAATAGACTTCATATACGACGTGGTGCACCGTTATGGTTTTCCACACAGCATCATCACCGATAACGGCTCCAATTTCACAGCCGATGAGGTGAAAACTTGGTGTGCTAATTTGGGCATTAAGCTCGATTACGCCTTTGTCTATCACCCGCAAACAAACGGTCAAGTCAAACGGGCTAATGGTCTTATTATGAGCGGCATCAAACCTAGACTAGTGCGGTCTTTGAAAGAATCAGACAAGAACTGGGTTGAGGAGCTTGACTCCGTACTCTGGGGGCTGCGGACGATGCCGAACCGCACTACTGGATATACACATTTCTTCATGGTGTACGGTGCGGAAGCTGTGTTGCCCTGCGATATTATCCATGACTCACCTCTAGTGCGCATGTACGAAGAGAGAGAGGCCGAGCTTGATCGGCAAGACAACCTAGATACCCTGGGGGAGGAGCGCGATGTTGCAAGAGCCCGTTCCGCATTTTATGAACAACAGGCCCGCAGATACCAAAGGAGAGAAGTACGGGCCAAGAATTATAATGTCGGCGAACTCGTCCTACACTTGCCAGAGAAGAAAATGGAAAAACTCAAGCCCAAGTGGGAGGGTCCCTTCATAATTGACAAGGTTCTCACGGGAGGAGCATACCGCCTGCGTGCTGCATCAGACAATCGCCTAGAGCCGAACCCCTGGAATGCGGCCAGACTCCGAAGATTCTATGCATAGCGTCGAACTATGTGTTTGTCTCCCTCTCCCTGTTGTCTCCTTTATTTTTTCGTCTCTTTTTGTTTTTCCCTTTTCCTAGAACTTAAACTCTTTCGCACGGCTAAACCGTGCACCTGTGATGTACACATCCTTGAGCATGTACGTCCACTATACCTGGGGGCTTCCCAGATAGAAGCTTATTTTCCAAGCATCAAGCTCATCACATATGTGTTTCTTCTCATATGTACCTTTTTTGCCATTATATGCATCGATATGACTTAAGTTTTGGCCAAGCTGGGTTGCCTGGCTCCTGTGCGTATGCCCTACGTTCCCGTTAGTTCGACTAGGGCATAAAGGGAGCACCTCTGCGATTGTTACTGCCGGGTCATCCGGATGTGTACCTCAGACTGGGTGAAGCCGAAAGCTAGCGTTCTTAAGAGCATACTCAGTCGGCGGATGAAAGATGCTTTATATTCCTTCCATGATGAACCCCCAGATAATTACCTATACTGCAATGTTCTCAATCACAGTTCGGACATGCATTTTAATGCATGCACACCCAAGGAAAGGAACCCCTAACGGAAGTATTCTCCCTGGAAGATGTTTCTTACAATCATAATGTAATATAACATAACTTGCCGGATACACATTGTCTGTTCAAGCAACTATAACCCCTACGCCAGGTTCCCATGCATACCCCGGTCTATTTTACCGCTAAGGTATTCGGAAACACTCCGCACCTTCGGGTCCAGAGGTCAAAGCGAAAAGGTCTGCCATGACAATTGTTTTATAATTTAGCTAGAGTCACATATGTCAAGGAAAGTACATAGTCATTAGGAGTAAAAAAATTCCTCCTCTATGCCGGCCAGCAGGCAGTCTAACTTACAATCCTGCTGGGAATACTTGGCGACTACTTCTACTTGGTCATATACCAAATTAATGGGAACTTCTTTTCCATCTCACTCTAGAGGTCCGACCCGAGCCATATGATTCGGATCAAGCTTGGTATACCGTGTTTTCACCATGGCCCAGGCTTCCCGTGCACCTTCCAGACAGGCCGATATTTTCCACAGTCGAAAGCGCTGCTAAACTCCCTTGAAAAGTTGTAACAGCTCCTCCACCTTTCCTGGAGGGGAGGCAGTTGGCCATAGGGCCTTGGCAACACTTCGCATCGCCTGTAGAGCTTGCTCGTGCACCTGCGACAGCTCTTGTAGCAGATCGCTCGAAGGTGCGGACATCTCCTCTTCGGGACGACCGGTTAGCATACCTGTAGATATAACTCTATTAGCCCCTTCTGCCTCCGAATTATTCGAAGGTAAGTTCGACCACATACTGAATATGCCGCCTCGCAGCGTTTTATTCTCCTTTATGGAGTCTGTCAGATGGGCTCGTACATCTTTCAGTTCCTCGCCCAGTTGGGTGTTCGAATCCCAGAGCTTGTTTTTCTCCACAACGACCTTTGTTAACACACGCTCGCCCACGGCTAGCAGTTTTTTGGATCCTCGTTCTCCGCTTCGAGCGGCTTCCAGTTGTTCTTGCAGTTGACCTAATGATCTAATTAAGAGGTAAGCAATCGTTTTAAAAAGCATTATTGGTATACCATTATGTTTTCTCGATAGAGGGAAACATTACCAGGAGATGCCTTCCTGGATTTCTCTAGTTCGTCATTGGCAGCAGTTAGCTGGCTCCGACACTTTTCTAGTTCCTGAGATAACAGACTGTTCTTCTCCGTAAGCACCTGGGTATACATTGATCCTTAAATCAGTTGTACCAACTACTTTAAGTCTCGGGGCTACTGGTGTATGATTATTAAATCTACGCGTGCCCGCATATCATTCAGATGTTGGTTTGTGGCTCTAACAAGCCCATCCCGAGCAGCTCGGATGTACGCATCGGTCGAATTAAAGGCATCAAATGCCTCTTTGGAAAAACCGGGGTTACGAAGAACGGCCCTCCAAGAATGATGATTCATAGAGCTCTCCACTTCAGAGTTCGTGATGGACATGTTGTCTGAATCCTTTGTGGAAGGACAGTTCGGTGCCACTCCCGTGTCAGCCCCTGTCCTTTGGGCAGGGTCCGGAACCTGACTAGTAGAGGCACATCTGGCCGGATCCCCCGATATAGTCTGGCAGATACTTTTCCTGATAGATGCGGCAAATGGCATTACAATTAGATGTGACGATCAGAAAGGATATTCTTGAAAAGAAAAGGCTTACCTCTTTCACGTGGGTTCTGCTATGTTATCATTTGCCTTCCTCTCCGAAGATGTGCCAGGCATGGGCGCTGCTCACCTCGGAGATGCTTCTGGTGCATATTGCGGTGTTGAGCGCCTCCCCTTTGGAACACAGAATAGTGTGTGGGGTGAGGCATAGTAAGGAAACTCTTTCGAAGAAAGTGCCTTTTAAATTACTTACATGCGAAGCAGGAAGGAGGCCGGGGTAATCGGCGATGATAGGTACATCCGTGCCATCATATCTCATCTGATAGAATATTCCATCATCGAGCTCCACAAATATGTCCAGATCTTTTTCATATTCGGGGTCAAGATCCCGGTTGTGATTCTCCGGCTGAGGAGCAGGGTCATGGATCCCCTCAACAGCCTTCCGCCATTCCTCTCATGAGAAGATAGGATACTCCTCGTCAAAGATAATTCAAGGAGAGGAGTAAAATAGTGGAGTTAGAGCTTACCTAGCTAGGAGGATCATACATGGAAAATCCGTCTCGATATTGGAGACGGGTGAACTCCTCCTTCTCCCCTTTATATAGTTCGGCTAATATTTTAGCCAGAGCGGCGGGGATCTTTGGGCCCTTCCGACCGCAGCATGAGGCGTCGACTTCCCCATTGTAGTGCCACATGGGTAGCTGAGGGAGTCCTGGATTAGGGGGTCTCCGGACAGCCGGACTATATCCTTGGCCGGACTGTTGGACTATGAAGATACGAGATTGAAGACTTCGTCCCATGTCCTGATGGGACTCTACTTGGCGTGGAAGGCAAGCTAGGCAATACGAATATGTATATCTCCTCCTTTGTAACCGACCTTGTGTAACCCTAGCCCCCTCCGGTGGAGGGTTTTAGTCCATAGGACAACATACAATCGTACCATAGGCTAGCTTCTAGGGTTTAGCCTCTTTGATCTCGTGGTAGATCAACTCTAGTAATACTCATATCATCAAGAACAATCAAGCAGGACATACGGTATTACCTCCATCAAGAGGGCCCGAAACCTAGGTAAACATCGTGTCCCGTGCCTCCTGTTACCATCCGCCTTAGACGCATAGTTCGGGACCCCCTACCCGAGATCCGCCGGTTTTGACACCGATATTGGTGCTTTCATTGATAGTTCCACTGTGTTGTCACCATAAGGCTTGATGGCTCCTTCGATCATCCCTAGCGGTGCGGTCCAGGGTGAGGCTTTCCTCCCCGGACAGATCTTCATATTCGGTGGCTTCGCATTGCGGGCCAATTCGCTTCACTATCTGAAGCAGATCGAGAGCTACGCCCCTGGCCATCGGGTCAGATTTGGAAACTTGAACTACACGGTCGACATCCGCGGAGACTTGATCTTCGACAGATTCAAGCCCATGTCGGATGCGCCGCACAGTCACGACGAGCATGACGTAACTCTGCTGTCGGACAATGTTTGGGAGATCGCATCCGCAACTACTCCGGCCATCAATCCGGAGCAAGTCGCGCCATCTGAGAGTGGAGGGATGGACCTCGCCATGGAGGCCGAACTCTCGGTGGCGATAGAGCCGGATACTGACTTCACCCCTTACAAGAACCGTGTCGCCGAACCACTGGATTCATCTCCGGCCACGGACTCCGAGCCGCTCACATCCGTGCCCGTCGAGTCTGACTGGGCACCGATCATGGAGTTCACCTCCGCGGATATCTTTCAGCACTCACCATTCGGAGATGTGCTAAACTTATTAAAGTCTCGCTCCTTGTCGGGAGAACCTTGGCCGAACTATGTCCGGCTAAAATGGGATGCAGTCGATGAAAAAATTCGCTGCCCACCCACCACCCACTTAGTAGCCACTGTCGATAACTTAACCGACATGCTTGACTTCGACTCCGAAGACTTCGACGGTATGGACGATGAAGCCGGAGACGAACGGGAACCACCGCCCTCAGGGCTCTGGACCGCCACCTCATCATATGATATATACATGGTGGACACCCCCAAAGAAGGCAATGGCGATGAGACAACGGAGGATGACACCTCCAAGAAGCAACCCAAGCGCCAACGTTAGCGGCGCTGCTCTAAGTCCCACCACGGCAAGAGCAGTGATACCGGCACAGGAGATAATAACACTCCGGATAGCACCAAAGACAACAACAATCCCCTCGAGCACGGTGCAGAGCGAGAGGACGAACAAGCTAGCCCTTCAGAGCAGGCAACAGATGGAGAACCGGAGGAGGACAATTTATATGCCTCTCTCTGAAGACGAGATGACCCTCGGCGATGACGAGTTTATCGTGCCTGAGGACCCCGTCGAGCAAGAGCGCTTCAAGCGCCGGCTTATGGCCACGACAAATAGCCTACAGAAAAAACAGCAGCACCTTCAAGCTGATCAAGACTTGCTAGCAGACAGGTGGATGGAAGTCCTTGCGGCCGAGGAGCATGACCTCAAGCGCCCGTCCAAGAGTTACCCAAAACGCAGGTTGCTACCTCACCCCGAGGAGGAAGCATTGAAACCTCATTCACCAGTGTACGATGCGGCTGACCGGCCACTACGCAGCCGAGCTAGAGAGGCATTTCAGCCTACAGTTCAGACCGCACCCCGTTGCCACTCAGTCAAAAATACTAAGGCCCGGGGCAACACAGAGGACCTGCAAGACATCTTGGACAGTAAGGCAAAAATCACAAGGTCAATATACGGGAAACGGGCACGTGCGCCCACACGGGACGATGATCGTCGCGTCGGATACACCAAGAGTAAATTCGGCCGGGCTGAATACAACAGACAAGACTCATACGAACTACGTCGGGATATAGCCCGGCACAGAGGTGCCGCACACCACCTATGCTTCACTAATGAAGTTATGAATCATGAATTCTCGGAGGGTTTCAAACCCGTAAATATCGAATCATACGATGGCACAATAGATCCTGCTGTATGGATTGATGATTTCCTCCTTCACATCCACATGGCTCGCGGTGATGATCTACATGCCATCAAGTACCTCGCACTAAAACTCAAAGGACCAGCTCGGCATTGGCTGAATAGCTTGCCAGTAGATTCCGTCGGCGGTTGGGAGGATCTGGAAGACGTATTTCTTGACAACTTCCAGGGCACTTATGTGCGGCCACCGAATGCTGATGACTTGAGCCACATAACCCAGCAGCCAGGGGAATTGGCCAGACAATTCAGGACACGGTTCCTGACTAAGAAAAATCAAATTGTAGACTGTCCGAATGCAGAGGCCCTAGCGGCATTTAAGCATAATATCCGCGATGAGTGGCTCACCCGCCACCTCGGCCAGGAGAAGCCGAAATCTATGGCAGCCCTCGCGACACTCATGACCCGCTTTTGCGCGGGCGAGGACAGCTGGCTGGCTCACAGCAACAACACATCGAGGAATCCGGATACCTTGGATACCAAAGATGTTAATGGTAGGCAGCATTGTAATAGACCAAAGCACCGCAACAATGGCGATAACACCGAAGATACGGCAGTCAATGCCGGATTCAGAGGCTCTAGGTCCGGTCAGCCGAAAAATCCATTTAAAAGAAATACTCCGGCTCCGTCCAGTCTGGATCTCATACTGGATCGCTTGTGTCAAATCCACGGCACCCCCGACAAGCTAGCCAATCACACCAACAGAGAATGCTGGGTGTTCAAGCAGGCCGGCAAGTTAAATGCTGAGAACAAGGACAAGGGGCCGCATAGCAATGATGAGGAGGAGCCCCGGCTGCCGAAGACAGGATGACAGAAGGGGTTTCCCCCACAAGTGAAGACGGTGAACATGATATACGCAACACACATTCCCAAGAGGGAGCGGAAGCGAGCACTAAGGGACATCTATGCGATGGAGCCCGTTGCCCCAAAGTTCAACCCATGGTCTGCTTGTCTGATCACCTTCGATCGCAGGGACCACCCCACTAGCATCCATCATGGCGGAATCGCCGCACTAGTCCTAGACCTCATCATTGACGGATTTCACCTCACTCGAGTCCTTATGGACGGCGGCAGCAGCCTGGACCTTCTTTATCAGGATACAGTGCAAAAAATGGGTATCGATCCCTCGAGGATCAAACCCAGCAAAACCACCTTTAAAGGCATCATCCCAGGTGTAGAGGCCTGTTGCACAGGCTCAATCACACTGGAAGTGGTACTCGGATCACCAGATAACTTCCGAAGCGAATAGTTAATCTTCGACATCGTCCCGTTTCGCAGTGGCTATCATGCACTGCTCGGGCAGACAACATTTGAAAAACTCAATGCAGTGCCGCATTACGCATACCTCAAGCTCAAGATTCCAGGACCTCGCGGGGTCATAACAGTAAACGGAAACACAGAACGCTTGCCCCGTACGGAAGAGCACTGTCGGTGTCAAAACCGGCGGATCTCGAGTAGGGGGTCCCGAACTATGCGTCTAAGGCGGATGGTAACAGGAGGCGGGGGACACGATGTTTTACCCAGGTTCGGGCCCTCTTAATGGAGGTAAAACCCTACGTCATGCTCGATTTATTCTTGATGATATGGATATTACAAGAGTTGATCTACCACGAGATTGGAGAGGCTAAACCCTAGAAGCTAGCCTATGGTATGATTGTATGTTGTCCTACGGACCTAAACCCTCCGGTTTATATAGACACCGGAAAGGGTTAGGGTTAGACAAGGTCGGTTACAAAGGAGGAGATACACATATCAGTATTGCCTAGCTTGCCTTCCACGCGAAGTAGAGTCCCATCCGGACACGAGACAAAGTCTTCAATCTTTTATCTTCATAGTCCAACAGTCCGACCAAAGGATATAATCCGGCTGTCTGGAGACCCCCTAATCCGGGACTCCCTCAGTAGCCCCTGAACCAGGCTTTCAATGACGATGAGTCCGGCGCGCAGTATTGTCTTCGGCATTGCAAGGCGGGTTCCTCCTCCGAATACACCACAGAAGAATTTGAATACAAGGATAGTGTCCGACCCTGCAAAATAAGTTCCACATACCACCGTAGAGAGAATAATATTTCCACAAATCCAATTTGCTGACTTGTTTTGGCAACACGACATTATGCCATGGCCCGGTGATTATTCGAACTGTTTCCTTTAACTAGCCCCGCACATAACGCGAGGCAGTTTTTTGACATGTCTTGTCAAAGCAGAGATCGTGTCCCCTTATCACAGGATTCTCATCAATACGGGCGTGGGTAACCCAACCACGCCATCGATTATGGTGCTTGGGGGATAAGCGAGTTTTACTAGGCTAGTGGGGACGCATAGTTTCGTCCGCCCATATAAAGGGACAAGGATTCACCTTTTCATCCACGCCTTCTTCCTCCTTTGCTCATCCATTTTCGCACACTCGAGCTCCAGCTCCCAAGTCCGCACTTCCCACCTCAACCCTCTCCAACCATGTCCCGAGCAGGAGGCAGGTGGATGGTCTCCTCCGTTACGGAGGGACACATCAAGAAGCTGAGGAGAGCTGGATACCTGTCCGACGACATCGCGCACCGGCTCCCAGATGAGGGGCAGCTCATCCCCACCCCAAGGCCCCATGAGAGGGTAGTGTTCCTTACCCTTTTCCTTCACGGACTGGGATTCCCTCTCCACCCATTCGTCCGGGGGCTCATGTTCTACTATGGCCTGGATTTCCACGATCAGGCCCCGAACTTCATCCTCAACATCTCGGCGTTTATCGTCGCGTGCGAGGCCTTCCTCCGCATCAAGCCCCACTTCGGCTTATGGCTGAAGACCTTCAATGTCAAGCCGAAGGTAGTGAGCGGCTGCCAGGCGGAGTGCGGAGGTGCCATGGTGGGCAAGATGCCCAATGTCGCATGGCTCGAGGGCTCCTTCATGGAGACCATAAAGGGGTGGCAATCGGGGTGGTTCTACATCACTGAGCCACGTGACCCTAAATGGGCAGTGGCCCCCGAGTTCCGATCTGGCATCCCCATGCGGCTCACCTCCTGGCAAGAGAAGGGCCTGTCCTGGGGTAGTTCGGGAGAGCTGACCGAACTCCAAACATGTATTCAAAACATGGTGAACAAGAAGCTCAAACTCGTCAACGTAGTCCAGGTCATGCTCATCCGCCGGATCCTCCCGTGCCAACAACGGGCTTTCAACTTGCGGGAGTTTGACCCGGCGCAGCACCGAACTCTAAACAGGCTCTTCGACACAACTCACGAGGATGCCTGGAAGGTGCTATTCAAGGGTGCCGAGGTTCCCCCTCCCACTACCGAGGATCGCGGATTCTGTGCGAAGCGCCAAGCCAACGCGGTAAGCTATTTTACCTCTCACACGTTACTTGTTTTTCATAGTTTGACTCTATGCGGGATCTAAGCTCCCGTACCTTTGACAGGACTGGCAGGAGACGGCCGGACATATCGACTGTCCGGCTCCTTTGCCTGAAGGCCCAGCAGACGCTCTCCTAACGAAGATGTTGACTCTGGCTCCTTACAAGGTGTCGGAGAAGACCAAGAAGGCCAAGGGAACCCTAAAGAGTTCCCGACACCAGGCGTCATCGGACTCATCGTCCGATAACTCTGCGACACACTCCTCCCCAGAAGACGAGGAGGAAGAAGAAGATGCTCCCCCTTCAGTTGGGGGAGACAAGAAAAGGAAGGCCGCCCCAACTGGGGAGGCTGAAGGGTCCAAGAAGGGAAGGACTCTCCTTCCGGACAGTTCCACCACCGCCGCCGAAGGCGAAGACGAGTGGCTGCTCAGGGCCAAGCCCCTGGCGAAGTCGTAAGTATTCGGATACCAGAGTAACTCATAGCATTCCTTTGTCGCACTGCTTCTCCTAAGGCTGAATATGATTATGCAGGCCGCCACGAGCCCGTATCGATGTATCATCGGACGGCTCCCTGGGCTCGTCGGATATGGATAGCGATCCACTTCCGACCGCCACCTCCCCTTGCCCTATGGACGATGCTGAGGTATTGTCTCAACAGGCACCAGGTCGAGGGAAGACAGTCCCGGAGGCGCCTCAAGGCGACCTTCCAGACTCCGGGAGCAGAGGGAACAAGGCCCCTGAGGGCTCCGAGTTTGGCCCTCAGCCGAACACCGTGCCAGAACCTCCAGTGGTTCCGGACTCGGGCAGGCGGCCTCCTTCCAAGAGGGGCAAGACACCTGTGCTGGTGACCTCTGTCCATCCAGAGGCGCCGGAAAATCCGCTGGGAGCGCTTCGCATCGCTTCCATCGACGAGGAGCACCATACTATTATGAGTGCTGTGGTCCAAAAGGTTCAGTCCGCCAACAGCAGATTGACTGAAGCCTGTGCCAGCCTTCTAATAGGCTTTGAGGTAAGTCTTTAAAATATAGGAAAAATATTACCGCATAGACAGTAGCCCCAGATGCGCTGTTCGGTGTTCACAAAGAAAAGACGAACAGAGGATCAAACAATATTGCAGGAGTCTAATATAAGTATGTCAATATGCGTATGCAGGCTTCGCTGCTGGCATCTGCCACACTGACTGCAGAGGTCGCCGCGCTGAAGCAGGACCTTAAAGAGTCCAAGGACGAGCTCGGCCTTGCCAAGAGGCAGCTCGAGGAGAACAAAGGTAAGTAGTACCTAGTCTATGTATATGTATAAAAAGAATGTGATTGCAAAATGACAGGATCATCATGAATTTGCCAAGGGCCACGACCGAAGTGGCGACCCTAAAGCAAGCGTTGTCCGAGGCCAAAGATATAGTGGCCAAGGAGCGCACCGAGCGGGAAACGCAAAATGCTCGGGTGGTTGAGGTGCAGCAAGAGCTCCAGGCTCTCGTGACGAAGCACGAGGCGTTGGAGCTTGACTCGAAGACGCGAGAGTCTGAGATTGCCGCGGCCCTCAAGAGCGCAAAGAGTGCCAAGGCCGAAGCCCAAAAGGCCCTCCAAGAGATTGGCGCGATGAAGAAAATAGCAGCGGGTAAGGTATTCTATATGCAAAGCAAGCATGTGAGAGTAAATTACCTATTACTTACCCGAATCCGGAGCTCTGCAGGAGCATTCGCAGATTTGCCCCGCAGCGTGTCGGATGCCGCACAGTTTCACCAAGCCGAGGAGGGAAGCTCAATGGAGAAGCTGTTCTGGTCTCAGTATACTGGGACCGAACACCCGATGCCTCTGAGCGACCAGCTAAAGCAGCTGGTCGAGCTACACAAGGCGGCCGAAACAGGCCATGAAGGGCCTTATAGTCCGGCTATCGCCTGGCGACGCCCTTCCGAACAGTTACTTTGGCCTGGTGAGGCGTCTTGTGGATGCCTGCCCACGGCTGGAAGTTGTCAAGCGGTCCATCTGCATCAAAGGTGCACGCCGGGCTTTCGCCCGTGTGAAGGTGCAATGGGCCAAGCTAGACGCCGTGAAGCTGATCAAGGAAGGACCGCCGCAGGGCAAGGAGCATCGCACCCCTGAAATTTATTATGAGGGTGTCCTGAAGGGTGCCCGTCTTGCAGCGGACGAAAAAGGATGTAATATTTGAGTAAACTTTCTCGTGTGATCCTGTATGATGAAAACTTGTTTCATATGCGTTATGCAACGCTTGTTTGAATTTAAAATATTACCTTCTGTTTGGCTGTTGATCCAATCTGAGAGATGGCTAGTCCTTGGCTTCTGCCCCCATGTCGCGAGTGCTGGGGTGTTCGGGATAAACCTGAGCAGTCTTGTTCCCATTTTTGGGTCCTTCGAGGGAGGTGCTCAGCACAGTGAACAAGGCAACCGGACTAATAATGCTTTATCACTCTC
Organism: Triticum dicoccoides; assembly: GCF_002162155.2. NCBI lineage: Eukaryota > Viridiplantae > Streptophyta > Magnoliopsida > Poales > Poaceae > Triticum > Triticum dicoccoides. The sequence goes on along the minus strand of NC_041382.1, from coordinate 468,705,047 downwards.
ACTTAGCCATAGAATTTCATAATTTTAAATTTCGGCAAAACCCCTGGTATTCGGAAGGCCGAATTCAGGGCGCGATACGCACCTTTAAGACGGATAGGACCGGCTCCTCGCTCTATGCAACATAAGTCTTTAGGGACTCGAAACCTCGCCGAACAGCGACCAGTCTCTCGCCTTATCATGACAGTGAGTTTTACCATTCTCTACTGAGGTGCTTAGCCCATCAGAAATGGGGCACAATCACAGTAGTTCTCTTAGTGCTACCTTAGCCGATAGAGCAAAACGTAAGGTACCAAAACATAGGAGCCGGGCAAACCCAACATTTGACCAAAGACATGATTTGGAGCTGATGCATATAATGCTATAAGTTCGGGGTGCCGCACTGTCGAAAGTGTTCGGACATCTCACACCATATTGTGGGGTACTTAAGCCGCTGATGTATTGGCCGTACCAAAGTGTACGGTTGCAAGGCATCATTAATGAACACATCTCTACCTACTAATAAACCATGCATCGCTTCTGGTCGTACGTCGCTGGTGTTTTTGCTAAAAACCCCCTCTGTTTCTTTAAAGTCAACCCGCAGTCCCTGTTTAAGTGGCACTCTGGAAAAACGATTTATATTTTTCGTAAAACCCCCTGTCGTTTAGACTATTCAACGCGCAGTCCAAGCAGAGAAAAAAGAAAAAAGAAAACACAACCACACACACAGCGCACACGGGCTCGCCTCCTCTCCCTCGCCCATGAAGTCATCGCCGCCGCCGCCGCCCATGCCGGCTGCTTCCGGCGACCTCCGGCACAGGGCCGCACGCCCCAAGCTGCCCACGGTCCGCGCCTCCCTCTCCTCCATCCAGACTCTCTGGTCCCGGACTCTACAGCCCGCTCGCAACCACACACCCATGGCTAGGGTTTCGGGCATGGCTTTGCCGGCGCGTCACCGGTGGTCCAAAGTTCGTCTTTCCTTCCTTCTTGGCTGAGATCTACTGCCCCTACACCTCACCTTCTCTTCATATCCTCTGCTGGAGATGTAGTTGGGGCATGCCATGGAAGTTCCCCATCCACCACGGTCGCCGCCGTCAAGGGATTCTTCAAGGAGATGTCAAGGACGCCATGGACATGCAGCTCCTCAAGGTTTTATCATTCCTTTCCTCCGATATATATCAAGTTCTAACAGTACATTAATCCAAGAAATTGTTTTCAGATCAATTAAAGAATCAATCTCATGATGGTTGATGCTTGATGCAGCGGAGGATCACAGATTCACAAATGTAAGGATCGGGAGAATTGGGCCTCACATTAATTTTTTCCAGAATTGGGTGTTGGTACTCTCTAAACTGAATTGAGTGAGCTAAATTTGTGCATCAAAAAAGTAGTCTGTAGCTTTATGTGTTACGTCTTAAGATTGAACTTGAAGATTGCCTTTGGGAATAGTTTTAGTTGGTAGATGTTTCAGGCTCCAAATACGCACACATTATGTGCTTAATGTGTGGCATAAACATGATCAGTTTTATGCTTAGAAACCAAATCACTGTCCACCCATTTTATTTCTTCATGAGAATTTTGTGTTGAAATCAGATCACCGTTCACCTGTTCTTGTACTGTTGTCTTTAACTTATTTTGCCGATTCTTAATAAAATGCTCAGTTCATGATGTGATTTTCAGTTTTAGGCATTTGATACTTTTGGCACTAGGCAATTTTTTTCCTTTGAGCGTGTACCTTCAAATGCAAAGTTCTGACTATGATTTCGCATGCGACCACACCGTCATCGGTCGCTCTGCCTAGCGAGTGCCACCCCGCCGCCTCCCCCCTCCCCCCACCTGGGACCTCACCGCCCGCTCTATCTAATATATTATTCAGTTTTCTTATAGTCGCCAATACAAATGTCCGCTTGAGTGTCAAAAAGGAGCAGTGATAATGAAAAACGAGTATGGGTTCGTTGCTACATTATAGTAGTTATGTACATCTCAAATTTTCATCCTAGGATTTTTATTTTGACTGATGTGAGTATTTCATAGTCAGTCTTCATATTCCAGCTTCGACTGAAAATAACTATCCTGAAAACTATTGGCAATACTCACAATGTGGTCTGCAAAGAAACATTTGATGATCTTGCTTGATAACTTACCGGCGGGCAGAAAATATATCATGTTAGTACCATTCATAAGCAAACATGTACCTTATTTCTGCTTAGATGTTCTCTGTTTCTTATTTCATAAGTGTTTTGCATTCCCTATAGAAGCTGACCGGCCAAATTTATGTTCACTACACTAGCATAGTCTCTCAAGTACTGCACTCCTGCAGGCCACCCAACCCATATTTAAAATTGGGCACTTTTAGTTCTGACTGCAGTCATATAGATATTCATGTATAAAATGGCTTGCTTTTTGTTCTGGTTAAATCCAGTGATGGTGATCTAGCTGATCATGCTTCTTAGCCGCTATTAGCGGGCGAAGGCGAAGCGTGTACAAGTATATATTTCCACATAGAAAATAATTCATCTACACAAGCCTTTAGAACAGGGTAGATTTCCTAGAAGGCGACACCCAATAGGTCATTTCTGTACCCAGGTTTCTTTGCAAGCTTAGAATTATCAAATTCTACTACAGTTTATATTTGATGCATGAAATTGACCTCTTAGCAATCACCGGTTCAACAATCTTTGTATTATATGCAACCATCAGGCTTATGCATATAATCGTTCAGGTCCTGATTTTTTAAATTAAATATTCTTAATGTTGAGCATTTTGTGTCACGGATTCAGTTCATTATTCAGGATCACAAGAGTCCAATTCTTATGTGGTTCAGTAAGCACCAATGATAATACGAGTTAGACGGCTATACAACTCGACTTATCTACTGAAACAAGATGCTTAGCAGATCAACAAGATGCTTACAGATATAGAACAGCAGGAGGGTGAGGTGTGGGTATAACGTGGCAAATGATAGACCCAGTGAACAAGGAATGACAGTTGTGCAGAGGGTTAATGGGTGTGGTTACAACATGACAATAAGAGAAAGTCCCGGTAAAGAAGGATTGAACGTTGCGTGGGCTTTCCATGTATGAATACTGCTGGCAGTGTTATAGTGTGCTGATATGTGCTTTGTAAACAGCATGCCAAGTGGTCCATTAGAAAAGGGCTAGATAGATTATCAAACAATGAGGGAAGCGAGGGAGATCTTGGGACGGTGGCGTATTGATTAGCCGTCTTCAAGTAGAAGATCCGGACAACCATAAGGGCGTGCGATTTTTTTTGCGATGCAATGCATGGGCGCCACGACCGACCTCAACCTTCGGATTTTACAGTACTGTAGTATTCATAGAAGTCTACTTTTTTGTTTGTATTCGTAGTAAATTATAGTTAATTGATGACTAACCTGATGATGGATTTACTGTCCTATAGCTTCTATAATTTACCGCACTATGATTTTTTTGATTGTTTGAATTTATAGCGACCTTATGTTTGAATTTACACTACCCTGTTTGAAGTTCTACAATCCTATAACATCTGTAATTTATAGTAGTAGCCTAAAGGTTGTGAATTTTTTATTTTTCAGTGATAGATTTTACAGTATACAGTTACCTGAATTTACAGTGCTACATTTTTTACTGGAAGAACTATTTGAAGGAGATTGTGAGAGTACTGACCTACAGTTTGTCTTCTTGGTGTGACTGTAGTTTCCTGATTGTGTAGCTATTCTGTCCCCTTCTTCCTCCATCCTCTTTCTTATTCTTATGTGATCATAAAGTACACATTGTTACTGGTTGTTTCTCCTTATTTTTACTGAAGTTCCAGTATCTTTGTTGTGATCTGGTTGTTACTGACTGGAATTTTAGTAAAATGAACACTGTAAAATTCATCAAAACTAAATATGTGACACACTTTAAAAGTTACTGTTTATTCATAGTGAGATGACTATAAATTTCAATTGAATCCACTGTATTTAAAGCTTCATGACAATGAAATGTTTAGTATGTGATTAGCTCATCTTGTGTTGATCAGTGTACAGCAGGTTGATGATGATTTTACGGCAGCCTAATTATGAATTTATAGTATGTTTGTGTTCAGGAGTTTCTTCCACAAGTATCAACTTCATATCCTTGAGAATGCCATGACAATTTCAAGTTTGCTTCCAATAGTATTGTGAAGAAAACAAAACTGTCAATAACCTGGAGAATGTCGTGAGAGTACTGACCTGGCAGTGTTGCTTTTTGGGCCCTTTCATTGCTTGCTCATGGATCAGAGCGCATAGGTCATACAGACACGTGCCATGTTTGTTGTGCCTGAAAAAATTGGTTGAATGCCCCTTTATTTTCAGTCAAGTGTTTTTTTAGTTGGTCTCAGATTTTTACTAATTGGTATATTTGATTGAAGGCCAATTCAATTTCAGTCGTTTGTAGTATAGACACTCCCCTTTTTTTAATACCAAGTGTTCTCTATGGGGGAAGCCTATACGATGCTACCGCGCACACCACCCCACCTGCGCTGGGAGTTCTCATGGGCGAGCCCATTTTTTGATTTTTTTAATTTGTGTTTTCTTTTTCTTTCTTTTTTCCTTTCATTTTCTTTTATTTTTTCCTTTTTATTTCTTCTTTTCTCATCTTTAATTTTTCACTTTTTTTGTGAAATTTATTTTCAAATTCACGAAGATTTTTTGTTCATCGAATTTCAAAAAATGTTCATCTATGTAAAAAAGGGTTCATCGAATTCAATATTTTCATCGGATTTAAAAATGTTCATGAAAATTTGTTCACTGACCTAAAAAATGTTCATTAAATTAAAATTGTGTTCATCATTTTCAAAAAAAGTTCAACAAATTTATTTTTATACGAATTTAAAAGTTGTTATTCAAGTTTAGAAAAGTTCAACATTATAAAAGAAAGCTTATAATTTTTTCCATAAAAATAAAAAATTGTTCATGAAAATGTATTTTTAAATTTTTTGAAATCATTGACATTTTTTCAGGAACTGTTTTTGAGAAGTCAAAACTAACAATGTTTTTTGCAATTTTAGAACCTTTTTGTAATCGCAAATTATTATAACATAAAATAAAACAGGAGGAGAAAACACAAATGAAAAGTACAACAAACTTATATATATCTAAAAATACCCAACATAGTAAAAATCATTTTATAATAAGCACACAGTTATATATATTCACACTTTTTAAAAACTGGTCAAAATTCCCAAAAGTTATTACATTTAAAAATTCATTTAGAAATGTTCAGAAAAATGCTATTATTTTTTATTTTTTAATAAATCATTTCGTTTTATTAAAGAATCATGTTTTTTGAAAAGAAAAAAATAGAGACTATTCCATGAATTATTCTTTAGTCAGGCAAAGAATGTTGAGGTGGCTTCTTAACGACCAATATTCAGCGAGAAACAATGATCACATTTATTAGAATTGAATATAAGAAATGGTGCATAAGCTGGGTGCGCCGTTCGGAGAACAAAGTTGCCCATGTTTTATTTCGAGCCTACCGGCGTGATAACTTCAATAAGTCGCAGTGATTCTAACTCAAATAAAAAAATTGTACCTAATGACACATCTTGTAGATTTTGCAAGATTTCATGCCCGTTGCAACGCACGTGCATTTGTACTAGTATATACAAAAAAAGAAGAATGCAATAATAGTCTTAATGCTATGTATTGTTTATTCAAAAGGATGCGTTAAAGCCGAATGATACAGATAGTGCGATAAGCAAAAAGTAGGACTATGTCCCTTCCAAGGGCAAGCTGAGGAATAGTATTAAAGAAAATATTTCACTCATTATCGTAATCCACCTGGGAGTTCCGTGGTGTGACGTAGCTTTCTGCCTCCTTGGTTGCTGCATCATGTGTTCGGTAATCATGTTGTCGGACAGGGTTTCTAGAGATTAAAGTCCTGAAAGAGAAAAATAACAAAGCGGGAAGCCCCTAGTGCAGTTTAAGCCGCGTATTGGGGCGTGCCATAGTTGTGCCCCCCTCCCCGCCTGTTCCCATGGTATTTTTAATGCGTAATTATGTACGCGTGGCACGAATTTCGCCATTTGGCTTGGGCCAGGTGGGGGCCGCATTGCTACACGAGCTCAGATCTTGCCAGGCGGTCTATTTGCCGATTACTCCGAGCGCGCTTGAAGGTGTCCGGGTCTTGAAATGCCAAACTGGTGGATTGCCTTGAGAGGCTGCTTTGCACTTCTGCTGCGAGGGCCGCAGTGTGCTCCTCCGTGCGGAGAGAGCGCTCTGTGTTTCCATTAACTGTGATGACCCCCAAGGTCCTGGCATCTTGAGCTTGAGGTATGCATAATGCGGTACCGCATTGAATCTCGCAAATGCGGTTCGCCCGAGCAGTGCATGATAGCCACTGCGGAACGGGACTATATCGAAGATTAATTCTTCGCTTCGTAAGTTATCCGGGGATCCGAAGACCACTTTCAGTGTAATTGATCCTGTGCAATGGGACTCTACACCTGGAATGACGCCTTTAAAAGTCGTTTTTGTGGGTTTGATCCTTGAGGGGTCTATACCCATTTTGCGCACTGTGTCCTGGTAAAGCAGGTTCAGACTGCTGCCGCCATCCATAAGGACTCAAGTGAGGTGAAATCCATCGATGATTGGGTCTAAGACCAGTGCGGCGAATCCGCCATGACGGATACTAGTGGGGTGGTCCCTGCGACTGAAGGTGATCGGACGGGAGGATCATGGGTTGAACTTTGGGGCGACTATCTCCAACGCATATACGTCCCTGAGCGCACGCTTCCGCCCCCTCTTGGGGATGTGGGTTGCGTATATCATGTTCACAGTCCGCACTTGTGGGGGGAACCTCTTCTGTCCTCCGGTGTTCGGCTGCCGGGGCTCTTCCTCGTCATCGCTATGTGGCCCCTTATCTTTGTTTTCGGTAATTAACTTGCCGGCCTGCTTGAATACCCAACAATCCCTATTGGTGTTATTGGCTGGCTTGTCGGGGTACCGTGTATCTGACATGAGCGATCGAGTATGCGGTCCAAACTGGACGGGCCTGGAGTGCTTCTTTTAAATGGCTTTTTCCGCTGACCGGGTTTAGAGCCTTTGAATCCGGCATTGACTGCCATATCCTCAGTACTGTCGCTGTTAATGCGGCGCTTATGTTTATTTCGACATGACCTGCCATTGCGTCCTTGGTATCCGAAGTACCACGGTTCTTTGATATGTTATTACTGTGAGCCAGCCAGTTGTCTTCTCCTGCACAAAAGCGGGTCATGAGTGTCGTGAGGGCTGCCATAGATTTCGGCTTTTCCTGACCAAGGTGCCGGGCTAGCCACTCGTCGCGGATGTTGTGTTTGAAACCTGCTAGGGCCTCTGCATCCGGACAGTCGATGATTTGATTTTTCTTTGTTAGGAACCGAGTCCAGAATTGCCTGGCCGATTCTTCTGGCTGCTGAATTATGTGGCTCAAGTCATCGGCATATGGTGGTCGCACATAAGTGCCCTGAAAGTTGTCGAGGAATGCGGCCTCCAGTTCTTCCCAACAGCTAATGGACTCTGCTGGCAAGCTGTTAAGCCAATGCCGTGCTAGTCCTTTGAGCTTTAGTGGGAGGTATTTGATGGCATGTAAGTCATCATTGCGGGCCATGTGGATGTGGAGGAGGAAATCCTCGATCCATACCGCAGGATCTGTTGTGCCGTCATATGATTCTATATTTACGGGTTTGAAACCCTCTGGGATTTGGTGATCCATGACTTTGTCTATGAAGCATAAGGGGTGTGCGGCACCTTTGTATTGGGATATATCGCGACGCAGCTCGAATGGGTCTTGCCCGCTATGTTCGGCCCGGCCGGATTTACTTTTACTGTATCCGGCGTGACGTTTATCGTCTTGCATAGTGGTGCGCCCTCCTGATCCGTACATCGATCTTGCATGTTTTGCTTTGTCCTCCAATATGTCTCGCAGGTCTGGCGTATTTCCCCGTGCCTTTTTATTTGAATGGCGTCGGGGTGCAGGCTGAGTTCTTGGCTGGAATGCCTCTCTATCGCGGCCACGAGGTGGCCGATCAGCCGCGTCATACGCTTCTTCCTCCAGTTGCGGTAGCAACCTGCAATTTGGGTAACTCTTGGAGGGGCGCTCGAGTTTATATTCCTAGGCCGCGAGGACTTCAGTCCATCTGTCAGCTAGCAGATCTTGATCAGCTTGAAGCTGCTGCTGCTTTTTCTTAAGGCTATCTGCCGTGGCTATAAGATGGCGCTTGAAGCGCTCTTGGTCGATGGGATCCTCTGGCACGACGAATTCATCATCATCGAGGCTTGCTTCGTATTCGGAGGGGGGCATGTAATTATCATCCTCTGCCTCTCCATCTGCCGCTCTCTCTGGAGGACTGGCTCCTCCATCCTCCTGCTCTAAATCTTGCTGGAGGGGATTGTTGCCATCTTCGAGCACTATCCGAAGTGTTATTATCTCCTGTGCCGGTATCAACACTTTTGCTTTGGCGGGACTTAGAGTGGAGCCGCTAACGTCGGCGCTTGGGTTGCTTCTTGGAGGGGTCATCCTCCGTTGTCTCGTCGCCATTACCTTCTTTGGGTGTGTCCACCATGTATATATCGTATGATGAGGTGGCTGTCCAATGCCCTGTGGGCAGTGGTTCCTCTTCGTCTCCTGCATCGTCGTCCATACAATCGATGTCTTTGGAGTCGAAGTCGAGCATGTCGGTTAAGTCATCGACAGTGGCTACCAAGTGGATGGTGGGTGGGCAGCGAATTTCTTTGTCATCCTTATCCCAATCCTGCCGGACATAGTTCGGCCTGGATCCTCCTGACAAGGAGAGAGACCTTAATGAGTTCAGTATGTCGCCAAAAGGCGAGTGCTGAAAAATATCCGCGGAGGTAAACTCCATGATCGGTGCCCAATCGGATTCGCTAGGAACGGGCGCACGCGGTTCGGAGTCCGTGGACGGAGAAGGGTCTGGCAGTGTGACAACACGGCTCTCACGCAGGGTAAGGTCGATGTTCGGCTCGATCGCCGCTAAGGGTAAGGCCTCCGTGGCGGGGTCCATCCACCCATCCATGGAGGGCGCAACTGGCTCCAAATAGAGGGTCGGAGCGGCTGCCGGTGTGATCTCCTGAACACTGTCTGATGGTAGAGCTAAATCGTACACCTCGTGACCGCGTGACACACAAGGCAGAGGCTCGAATCCGTTGAAGATCAAGTCTCCGCGGATATCGGCCGTGTAGTTTAAGCTTCCAAACCTGACCTGGTGGCTAGGGGCGTAACTTTTGATCTGCTCCAGATGGCCAAGTGAGTTGGCCCGCAGTGCGAAGCCGCCGAACACAAAGATCTGTCCGGGGAGAAAAGTCTCACCCTGGACTGCGTCGCTATTGATGATAGAAGGAGCCATCAAGCCTAACGGCGACGACACAGAGGAACTCTCAATGAAAGCACCAATGTCGGTGTCAAAAACGGCGGATCTCGGGTAGGGGGTCCCCAACAGTGCGTCTAAGGTGGATGGTAACAGGAGGCAAGGGACACGATGTTTTACCCAGGTTCGGGCCCTCTTGATGGAGGTAAAACCCTACGTCCTGCTTGATTTATTCTTGATGATATGTGATACATCTCCGTCGTATCTACTTTTCCAAACACTTTTGCCCTTGTTTTGGACTCTAACTTGTATGATTTGAATGGAACTAACCCGGACTGACGCTATTTTCAGCAGAATTACCATGGTGTTCTTTTATGTGCAGAAAACAAATATTCTCGGAATGACTTGAAACTCCCCGGGAGGTCTTAGAAAAAATAATAAAAAATCCTCGCCAAATATGAAGACCAGGGGGCCCACACCCTGTCCACGAGGGTGGGGGCGCGCCCCCTACCTCGTGGGCCCCCTGTTGACCCTCCCACGCCAACTCCAACTCTATATATTTGCTTTCGGAGAGAAAAAAATCAGAGAGAAGAAATCATCGCGTTTTACGATACGGAGCCGCCGCCAAGCCCTCAAACCTCTTGGGAGGGCTGATCTGGAGTCCGTTCGGGGCTCCGGAGAGGGGGATTTGTCGCCGTCGTCATCATCAACCATCCTCCATCACCAATTTCATGATGCACACCGCCGTGCGTGAGTAATTCCATCGTAGGCTTGCTGGACGGTGATGGGTTGGATGAGATTTATCATGTAATCGAGTTAGTTTTGTTAGGGTTTGATCCCTAGTATCCATTATGTTCTGAGATTGATGTTGCTATGACTTTGCTATGCTTAATGCTTGTCACTAGGGCCTGAGTGCCATGATTTCAGATCTGAACCTATTATGTTTTCATGAATATATGTGAGTTCTTGATCCTATCTTGCAAGTCTATAGTCACCTACTATGTGTTATGATCCGGCAACCCCGAAGTGACAATAATCGGGACCACTCCCGGTGATGACTATAGTTTGAGGAGTTCATGTATTCACTATGTGCTAATGCTTTGTTCCGGTGCTCTATTAAAAGGAGGCCTTAATATCCCTTAGTTTCCAATAGGACCCCGCTGCCATGGGAGGGTAGGGCAAAAGATGTCATGCAAGTTCTTTTCCATAAGCACGTATGACTATTTACAGAATACATGCCTACATTACATTGATGAACTGGAGCTAGTTCTGTGTCACCCTATGTTATGATTGTTACATGATGAACCACATCCGGCATAATTATCCATCACTGATCCGGTGCCTACGAGTTTTCTACATACTGGTTTACGCTTATTTACTTTTCCGCTGCTACTGTTACAATCACTACAAAATACCAGAAAAATTACTTTTGCTGTCTTTACTTTTGTTACTGCTACCACCACTATCATATTACTTTACTACTAAACACTTTGCTGCAGATACTAAGTTTCTAGGTGTGCTTGAATTGACAACTCAGCTGCTAATACTTGAGAATATTCTTTGGCTCCCCTTGTGTTGAATCAATAAATTTGGGTTCAATACTCTACCCTCGAAAGCTGTTGCGATCCCCTATACTTGTGGGTTATCAAGACTAATTTCTGGCGCCGCTGCCGGGGAGCATAGCTCTATTCTTTGAGTCACTTGGGATTTATATCTGCTAGACACTATGAAGAACTTGAGAGATCCAAAAACCAAGATCCATCCCTCAACTACGAGGGGAGGTAAGGAACTGCCATCTAGCTCTGCACTTGATTCACCTTCTGTTATGAGTAAGTTTGCGACACCTACACCTTCTTCTGCTATTCGTTCTGATATGTCGCAAGTTATTGATAATGCCACTTCTGCTATGCATGATACTTATGATGAAACTGCTTCTATGCCTGATACTACTGTGCCCCTTAGTGAATTTCTTGATGAACAAATTGCTAGGGCTAGAGAAAAAGAAATTATTGAATCTGAATACGATGATGATAGTGATGATGAAAATATGCCTGTTATTCCTGAAGGTTATCTTTTTGATATGGAATCTTCTGCTGCTATTTCTGCTTGCAGAGATAGATATGAGCTTAAGAGGTTATTAATTAAATGGAACAAAGAATCACTTAGAGATAGAATGAGACCTGACCCTGCTTTTGCTACTTCACCTATATGTGTTCCTGATAAAATGAATTCTCTGTTGATCCTGATATAATTACTTTGGTTGAATCTGATCCGTTTTATGGCTATGAATCTAAAACTGTTGTGGCACATCTCACTAAGTTAAATGATATAGATGCCTTGTTCACTAATAATGAGAGATCACGTTACCTCTATTTACTCAAAAAATTTCTGTTCTCATTAAAGGATGATGCTAAAATATGGTTTAATTCTCTTGATCCCGGTTGTGTGCATAGTCCCCAGGACATGGTTTATTACTTCTCTGCTAAATATTTTCCTGCTCATAAGAAACAAGCTGCTTTGAGGGAAATATACAACTTTGTGAAAATTAAAGAAGAGAGTCTCCCACAAGCTTGGGGGAGGCTTCTCAAGTTACTTAATGCTTTGCCTGATCATCCTCTTAAGAAAACTGAAATACTTGATATCTTTTATAATGGACTAACCGATGCTTTCAGAGATTACCTGGATAGTTGTGCTGGTTCTCTTTTCAGGGAAAGAACACCGGATGAAGCTGAAATTCTATTGAATAATATGTTGACAAATGAAAATAATTGGGCATCTCCTGAGCCATCTCCTGCTCCAATTACTGAACATATTCCTAAACCAACTCCGAAGAAGAGAGGTATTTTATTTCTCAGTCCCGAAGATATGCAAGAGGCAAAGAAATCTACGAAAGAGAAAGGTATTAAAGCTGAAGACGTTAAGAATTTACCTCCTATTGAAGAAATACATGGTCTTAATAAACCGCCTATTGAAGAAACATATGATCTCAATTATTTATTCACTGAAGAACCTCCTGATCCCGATATCCCGACACAGGTAGTAAAGGTAAATTCTCTCTATAGATATGATAAAGCTGAAGTCCCTCCTACTAAAATTGCTAGTCAGTGCTTGGATGAGTTTGATAACTTTATGTTTAAGCAAGATGACTTCAATGCTTATTTTGGTAGACAATTAGAAGAAAATTCTTATATGATTAGACGCTTGGGTGATTATATGGCTGATATTAAAGGTGAACTTAAACTTATTAGCAAACATGCTTCTCTGGTTAACAACCATGTAGAGCAAGTACTTAAAACTCAAAAAGATGTGCTTGATGAAATGAATAGTAAGAAAAATGATTATGTTGTTAGAGTGGCTACTAGAACTGGTAGAATGACTCAGGAACCTTTGTATCCTGAAGGCCACCCTAAGAGAATCGAGCAAGATTCTCAAAGAAATAATATTGATGTTCCTAGTTCTTCTAAAATGAGGAAGAAGAAAAATGATAGAACTGTGCAAACATCTAGTGAACCTATTGCTGAACCACCCGATAATCCAAATGATATATCTATGTCTGATGCTGAAACACAATCTGGTAATGAACATGAACCTAGTAAAAATATTAATGATGATGTTCATGATGATGCTCAACCTAGTAATGATAATGATGTAGAAATTGAACCTGCCGTTGATCTTGATAACCCACAATCAAAGAATCAACGTTATGATAAAAGAGACTTTGTTGCTAGGAATCATGGTAAAAAAGGGAACCTTGGGTTCAGAAACCCATGCCTTTTCCTTCGAAGCCATCCAAGAAAAAGGATGATGAGGATTTTGAGCGCTTTGCTGAAATGATTAGGCCTATCTTTTTGTGTATGAGATTAACTGATGTGCTCAAAACAAATCCTTATGCTAAATATATGAAAGATATCATTACTAATAAAAGAAAGATACCGGAAGCTGAAATTTCCACCATGCTTGCTAATTACACTTTTAAGGGTGGAATACCAAAGAAACTTGGATACCCCGGAGTACCTACTATACCTTGCTCCATTAAAAGAAATTATATTAAAACTGCTTTATGTGATCTTGGAGCCGGTGTTAGTGTTATGCCTCTCTCTTTATATCATAGACTTGACTTGAATAAGCTGACACCTACCGAAATATCTTTGCAAATGGCTGATAGATCAACTGCTATACATGTCGGTATTTGTGAGGATGTGCCCGTTGTGGTTGCAAACGTTACTATTTTAAGGGACTTTGTTATTCTTGATATTCCCGAGGATGATAGTATGTCTATTATTCTTGGAAGACCTTTTCTTAATACTGCAGGGGCTGTTATTGATTGCAACAAAGAAAATCTCACTTTTCATGTTAATGGTAATGAGCATATGGTACACTTTCCAAGGAAACAACCTCAAGTTCATAGTATCAACTCTATTGGAAAAATTCCATCGATTATATTTGGAAGTTTTGAATTTCCTCTTCCTACTGTCAAGAAGAAATACAATATTCTTATTATTGGGGATGTGCATATCCCCGTTGAGGTAACTTAGTGTTATTTGAAATTTGTCCGGTTTCATGATTATCGGAATGAGTTTGTTAACAAGACTTGATCAACCTTGTTAGTGGATTCTTTTTGATGAGCATGATATGGATGAAACTAGAAGCACAAACTTTTGTACCCTCTCTATATTTTCTGTTATTTATATTAAATAAAGTAAAAATAGTATTTTTCTGTCTGTTATATGATTATTAGTGCAATATAAAAATATCCTGAAAATAAAAGTCCTCAGAATGCCATGCCAATTTAATATGATTTTTTCGGGAATATTTAAGGATTTACTGTGCAAAAATTACCGCGGGAGGAGCTGCCACCGGGTCACGAGGGTGGTGGGCGCCCCCCCCTATAGGGTGCGCCCCCTGCCTCATGGGCCTACGGTGGCCCTCCTCCACTTATCCCAGCACCCATCTTGTTCCTCTGTCTCACACAAACCCGAAAAACCAACTCAAGCACGAGTTCCAGCCACTTTTGCTGTGATTTTTGATCTCCTTGCTCAAAGCACCTCTCGTAAAACTGCTTGGGGAGATTGTTCCTTGGTATGTGACTCCTCCATTGGTCCAATTAGTTTTTGTTCTAGTGCTTTATTCTTTGCAAATTTGCGCTGCATAGGTGACCATGTTCTTGAGCTTGCATGTCAAATTTATATGGTTCCAAGTAGTTCTAATGCTTGATTTAGGCTCTAGGCACTTGTAGGAGTAGTTGCTATCAGTTTTATTGGGGTTGGTTCATTTTTGTTTGAAGTTACTAAAAATTTCAGAATTTTTCAGAGGAAAACAATATGTTTAGGAAGATGTTCCAAGGTGGTTCCTCTAAGAAGCAAGGACCCAGAATTGCTATGCGCGATGCTGACGAGGATCCACCAAGAGACACTCCAGTACAGCCTTGCGAATGGCCGTCGGAAAATTTTATGGATCGTGTGGGAATTAAAGAACAATTCAAATCATATTTGCGCAATGTCGGTCTTGAGGATTTTGAGGATAACAAATGCCCCCAATATCATGATCTCACAAGTTCATTTGTGTGGAGGTTTGAGTATTCATCTTCGCGTAATTCTCCTTCAGTCATGTTTGATCTTTATGACAAATCTTATACCATGGACCTAGAGGATTTCACTTCTTCTTGTGAACTTCCATCATGGAGCAGTATTAGGGATCCCCCTAAATCTGAATTTAGAAACTTTCTTGCTAGTATAACTGTGGAGGAATCCAGAGACATAACGCAGGCTACCATAGGGAGCATTCACTTTCCTGCTATACATTATTTTGCTCTCTTCATCGGTAGATGCATAAATGCTAAGGATGAAGCATGTCACATGTGTGTCCCTAATCTTAGCATTCTTAGGAGTGCTGTGTTAGGAGACAAATCTTATCATATGGGAGCCATTATAGCTTGTAGGTTGCATCATAATAGACATAATGGAGATTTCTTTGGAGGAATTTATGCAACCCGCTTAGCTCATTTTCTTGAAATAGACATTCATGAGGGTGATATGGAGTTGCCTCCTGCATATTTAGATTATAACTCTATGGCTTCGCACCAGTTTGTCGAGAGGCCTGAATCACCTCTCTTATATCGCTTAATTTTTGATAAACGACGTGTTTTCCGTATTACTCTCCCTGCTCCTGCCTTCTTTGATTCACAGACAAAAGGAAGATATGTTATTACCAGAGAGGAGGCAGAAGAGTACGAGAGGAGAGCGGAGGCAGCTCGACTCCATGCTGCAGCTCAGCAGGCGATAACCAATGCACATCAGTATGATCCCAACTATTCTTCTTCATCACAGTATGACCCCAACAATTATTATTATGGATATCCGCCAGGCCAGCCGTGGCCACAGACAAACTTAGGCCAAAAGCCTAAGCTTGGGGGAGTACGTATTTCTCACCGACGTTACATTTATGTTCACTCACACTCACTGCTAGATGTCGGTGCTCATACTTTTTCATTGTAATATCCATGCTAGTTTATTTTCTTTTTCCTGCTTTCTTCTTGTGTGTTTAGTAAACCTTAAGAAAAATCAAAAAAATTAGTAGTAGTTTATTTTTCTGCTGTAGTAGTAATAATTAAAAAGAAAACCCAAAAATATTTCCCGTTCTTCTTTTGCTTGTTGGGAGCTTTCCCGTCTAAATAGTTTTATTTCTTTTCTTTTCTTTGGGGGTCAGTAGGAGAAGACCATAATTAAATTGTTGAAGTGGCTCTTATATGCATTATTATTGATTTAACCAAGAGCCCATATTGCCTTGTCTTCTCCTGTTTATTGAATGCCCGCAGATTCCAGCTTCGGCCAATGCACGTGCACTCTTATTATTATTCACACCATTCGGTCGTGCAAGTGAAAGGCAATTATGATGATATATGATGGACTGACTGAGATGAGAAAAGCTGGTATGAACTCGACCTCTTTTGTTTTTGTAAATATGATGAGTCCCACGTTCTTGATTCAACTTATTATGAGTAAACATGTTTGCAATGACAATTAGAGATCATAGTTGCTTGTACCATGCTTGATTAGCTATGACTTATAATGATTTACCTTGTATGCCAACATGCTATTGAGATGATTATGATGTGGTATGATGGGATGGTATCCTCCTCTGAATGATTTAAGTGACTTTGACTTGGCACATGTTCACGCATGTAGTTGAAACAAAATCAACATAGCCTTCACGATATTTATGTTCATGGTGGATTATATCCTACTCATGCTTGCATCCAATGTTTATTAATTTTAATGCATGTACATGGTTGTTGTCGCTCTCTAGTTGGTCGCTTCCCAGTCTTTTGCTAGCCTTCACTTGTACTAAGTGGGAATATTACTTGTGCATCCAAACCCTTGAACCCCAAAGTTATTCCAGATGAGTCCACTATACCTTCCTATATGCGGTGTCTACCTGCCGTTCCAAGTAAATTTGTATGTGCCAAACTCTAAACCTTCAAATAAACATTCTGTTTTGTATGCTCGAATAGCTCATGTATCAACAAAGGCTGTCCTTATCTTCCGTGTTAGGCGGGTTATTCTCAAGAGGAGTGGACTCCGCTCCTCACTCACGAGAAAATGGCTGGTCACCGGGATGCCCAGTCCCATGCTTTATGCAAACTAAATCAAAATTAATTGCAAACAAAACCCCCCTGGGACCTGATGTATGTTGGAGGCACTCGTTGTTTCGAGCAAGCCATGGATTGATGCCTGTTGGTGGAGGGGGAGTATAAACTTTACCATTCTGTTTGGGAACCGCCTATAATGTGTTTAGCATGGAATATATCGCCATCTCTTAGTTGTTACGTTGACAATGAAAGTATACCGCTCAAAATACAATTTAACTCTATTTCAAAACCGAGCTCTGGCACCTCTATAAATCCCTGCTTCCCTCTACAAAGGGCCTATCCATTTACTTTTATGTTGAGTCATCACCCTCTTATTAAAAAGCACTAGCTGGATAGCACAGCCGTCATTTGCATTCATCACTATTAATCTATGTTGGGTATGACTATGATTGGATCTCTTTTACTAAGAATTACAATGTCTAGTCAGTCCTTGATCTTTAAAGGTGCTCTGCATTTATGTTTTGCGGTCTCAGAAAAGGGCTAGCGAGATACCATCTTGCTATATCATATTATGATTGTTTTGAGAAAGTGTTGTCATCCAAGATTTATTATTATGACTTGCTAGTTGATTATGCTATTGATATGATTAATGATGAGACATGAGAATTAGTGCAAGTGTGGTTAGTTATGATCTATGTTGAAAACTTGAATGTTGGCTTGACATAGTTACAACAACAAGAGCAAACAGAGTTTGTAAAAGTTTTTCTTTCTTTCTTTCAGTTTGTCAACTGAATTGCTTGAGGACAAGCAAGGGTTTAATCTTGGGGGAGTTGATACGTCTGCGTCATATCTACTTTTCCAAACACTTTTTCCCTTGTTTTGGACTCTAACTTGTATGATTTGAATGGAACTAACCCGGACTGACGCTATTTTCAGCAGAATTACCATGGTGTTGTTTTATGTGTAGAAAACAAATATTCTCGGAATGACCTAAAACCTCACGGGAGGTCTTAGAAAAAATAAAAAAATCCCCGCCAAATATGAAGACCAGGGGCCCACACCCTTTCCACGAGGGTGGGGGGCGCCCCCCCTAGGGCGCGCCCCCCTACCTCGTGGGCCCCCTGTTGACCCTCCGACGCCAACTCCAACTCTATATATTTGCTTTCAGAGAGAGAAAAAACAGAGAGAAGAAATCATCACGTTTTACAATACGGAGCCGCCGCCAAGCCCTAAAACCTCTCGAGAGGGCTGATCTGGAGTCCGTTCGGGGCTCCAGAGAGGGGGATTCATCGCCGTCGTCATCATCAACCATCCTCCATCACCAATTTCATGATGCTCACCGCCGTGCGTGAGTAATTCCATTGTAGGCTTGCTGGACGGTGATGGGTTGGATGAGATTTATCATGTAATCAAGTTAGTCTTGTTAGGGTTTGATCTCTAGTATCCATTATGTTCTGAGATTGATGTTGCTATGACTTTGCTATGCTTAATGCTTGTCACTAGGGCCCGAGTGCCATGATTTCAGATCTGAACCTATTATGTTTTCATGAATATATGTGAGTCCTTGATCCTATCTTGCAAGTCTATAGTCACCTACTATGTGTTATGATCCGGCAACCCCGAAGTGACAATAATCGGGACCACTCCCGGTGATGACCATAGTTTGAGGAGTTCATGTATTCACTATGAGTTAATGCTTTGTTCCGGTTCTCTATTAAAAGGAGGCCTTAATATCCCTTAGTTTCCAATAGGACCTGGCTGCCACGGGAGGGTAGGACAAAAGATGTCATGCAAGTTTTTTCCATAAGCACGTATGACTATTTACGGAATACATGCCTACATTACATTGACGAACTGGAGCTAGTTCTGTGTCACCCTATGTTATGACTGTTACATGATGAACCGCATCCGGCATAATTATCCATCACTGATCCAGTGCCTACGAGTTTTCCATATACTGGTTTATGCTTATTTACTTTTCCGTTGCTACTGTTACAATCACTACAGAATACCAAAAATTATTACTTTTGTTGTCTTTACTTTTGTTACTGCTACCACCACTATCATATTACTTTGCTACTAAACACTTTGCTGCAGATACTAAGTTTCCAGGTGTGGTTGAATAGACAACTCAGTTGCTAATACTTGAGAATATTCTTTGGCTCCCCTTGTGTCGAATCAATAAATTGGGGTTGAATACTCTACCCTCGAAAGCTGTTGCGATCCCCTATACTTGTGGGTTATCAATATGGATATTACAAGAGTTGATCTACCATGAGATCGGAGAGGCTAAACCCTAGAAGCTAGCCTATGGTATGATTGTATGTTGTCCTACGGACCTAAACCCTCCGGTTTATATAGATACCGGAAAGGGTTAGGGTTACACAAGGTCGGTTACAAAGGAGGAGATACACATATCCGTATTGCCTAGCTTGCCTTCCACGCCAAGTAGAGTCCCATCCGGACACGAGACGAAGTCTTCAATCTTGTATCTTCATAGTCCAACAGTCCGGCCAAAGGATATAATCCGGCTGTCAGGAGACCCCCTAATCCAGGACTCCCTCAAGCACAATGCGGCCCTTGCGGCAGAAGCACAAAGCAACTTGTTCAGGCAGACCACTCATTCGGCGTCATGGCCCCGGGACACCTTCAAGCGAGTCTAGAACAAGCTGCAGCAGGATCGCCTGGCACGATCAGAGCTCGCCTAGCAAGTCGGCCCCCGTCCTAGTCCCAGTGAAGTGACGAAATCCGTGCCACACGTACATAACTATGCATTGAAAATACCATGGACATAGGCGGGGGCACGATCAGGACACGCCCCGGATCGTGGCCTAACCACACTAGGGGTTGTATACCTTTGACATCACGTTTCTCTTTCAGGGCCTAACTCTCTGGAAGCCCTTTCCGGCAGTACGATTGCTGGACACATTCCGGAAGCAAAAACCAAGGCGGCAAGAAGCTAAGATGAACACGAGAACCGCCAGGTGGTCTCTAGTAATAATTGATATACCCGCTTTGCACTATTTATGCGTAGCTTGCCCTAGGATAGGACATTTCGAATTGTCCTACTTTATGCTTATTGCACTACTTGTACCAAGTACGCTTCGACGTATCATTTAAACAACAATGCATATCATTAATCTGTCATTGCATTATTTAAGTATTTCTCTTTCTCTTATATGTCCATTTACGACAATCTGCACCCGTAAGTGCGGGTACGGTGAGTTCTCTAGGGGTCCTCGTTTACCCCATAATACGGCGCAAGAAGTCCGAACACTTTCGAAAGTGCGGCACCCCGAACTTATAGCATTATATGCATCAGCTCCGAATCATGTCTTTGGTCAAATGTTGGGTCGCCCGGCTCCCATGCTTTGGTACCTTACGTTCCGCTATATTGGCTAAGGTAGCGGTGGGAGAACTACTGCGATTGTGTCCCGGTTCTTCCGGACGAGCACCTCAGTAGAGAAAGCCAAAAACTGACTGTCATGATAAGGCGAGAGACTAGTCGCTGTTCGAGAGGTCTCAAGTCCTTAAAGACTTTTTCCGCTTCGGGCAGGAGTCGGCCTTGTCTGGCTTAGGCGTGTATAGCGCCCCAAATTCGGCCCTCCGAATACCAGGGGCTTCGCCAAAAATTTAAAATCATAGACTTCTATGGCTAAGTAAGAGTGATAAAGCATTATAGTCCGATTACCTGGTTCGTTGCGCTGAATACCTCCCTTGAAGGACCCAAAATTGGGGTAAAGAGTGTTCAGGTTTATCCCGAACACCCCAGTACTAGTTACATGGGGATAGAAGCCGATGACTGGCCAACTCTCAGATTTTATAAACGGTCGCACAAAAGGTAATATTTTAAATTAAGAAAGTGTTGCATGGAGCAAACGAACGCGTTTCATATTACAAGATCACATGGGCATGTTCATTCAAAAATTACATCCTTGGCACACTCATCTGCCACTAAGCGGGAACCCTTCAGGAGACTCTCATAGTAATTCTCTGGGCAGCGATGCTCCTTGCCCTTCGGCGGCCCCTCCTTCACCAGCTTCACCGCGTCCAGCTTCGCCCAGTGCACCTTCGCCCGGGCAAAAGCCCTGCGTGCACCCTCGATGCAGACGGACCGCTTGATGACTTCAAGCCATGGGCAGGCTTCCACAAGCCGCCTCACCAGACCGAAGTAGTTGCTGGACAGGGGCTCGCCAGGCCACATCCGGACTATAAGGCCCCTCATGGCCTGTTCGGCCGCCTTGTGAAGTTTGACCAACTGCTTCAGCTGGTCGCTCAAGGGCACGGGGTGTCCGGTCCTAGTATACTGAGACCAGAACAACTTCTCTGTTGAGCTCCCCTCCTCAGCCCGGTAAAACTCTGCGGCATCCGGTACACTGCGGGGAAGATCTGCAAACGCTCCTGGAGAGCTCCGAACTCGGGTAAGAAAAAGGAAAGTCTCCTTCACGTGCTTGCTTTGCATAATGAATGCCTTACCCTCTGCTATCTTCTTCACCACGTCAATCTCCTGGAGGGCCTTGTGGGCTTAGGCCTTGGCGCTCCGGACGCTTTCAAGCGCCTGCGCGAGCTCGGACTCTTGCGTATTAGAGTCAAGCTCCAAGGACTCGTGCTTTTTGGCGAGACCCTCGAGCTCTTGCTGCACCTCGCCTACTCGGGCTTCTTGTTTCTCCTGTTCAATGCGTTCTTTGGCCGCTTTGTCCTTGGCCTCGGACAACGCCTTCCTCAGGGTCGCCACCTCGGTCATGGCCGCTGACAAATCCATGATGATCCTATTACTTTACACCCGAACTTCTTTTTAACTATGTAGACAGGGGAATTTCTTACCTTGGCTCTCTTCGAGCTGCCTCTTGGTAAGGCCGAGCTCATCCTCGGACCGCTTCAGGTCCTGGTATAGCGCAGAGACCTCCGCAGTACGTGCGGTAGCGGCCAGCAGTGAAGCCTGCACATACACATAGACATAATCTAACTAGACTCCTGAGTCATCATTTGATCCTCTATTCGGCTTTTCTTCGCGAATGCCGAACAGAGCATCAGGGGCTACTATCTATGCGGTAATATTTTCTTATATTTTGATTTCTTACCTCAAAGCCTGTTAGGAGGCTGGCGCAAGCTTCGGTCAGTCTGTTTTTAGCAGACTGGACCTTCTCGACCACTGCACTCATGATAGTGCAGTGCTCTTCTTCGATGGAAGCGCTGCGAAGCGCTTCCAGCAGGTTGTCCGGTGCCTCTGGTTGGACAGAGGCCACCGGCATGGATGGTTGGCCCCCTGGACAGGGGACCGCCTACCGGAGTCCGAAACCATCAAAGGTTCCGGCGTAGTGTCCAGCTGGGGCCCGAACTCGAAGCCCATAGGAGCCTCGCTCCCTTGGTACCCAGGGTCCGGGAAGTTGCCACGAGGCGCCCCCAGGACCACCTCCCCTTGGCTCGGTGCCTTTTGAGACAACACCTCGGCGTTGTCCGTAGGGCAAGGGGTGGAAGCGGTCGGAAGAGAACCGATGTTCATATCCAACGAGTCCAAAGAGCTTCTTGATGAGGGTATGTCGAGATGAGCTCGGGACGACTTCATAATCATGTTCGGCATGAGGAGAGGCAGTGCAATAAAACATGCCATGAAGTATTATGGTGCGCTATCGGCGGCCGTCGTGGCACAGTCCGGAGGGAGGGTCCTTCCCCTCTTGGACCCTTCGGCCTCCCCGGATGGGTCAGCCTTCCTTTTCTTGTCTCCCTGGCTAGGGGGAGAACTTTTCTCCTCCTCCTCGTTTCCGTGGAGGAGTGCGCATCGGAGTCATCGGACGATGAGTCCGATACAACCTTGTGCCGAAGACCCTTTCGGGTCCCTGTGGCCTTCTTTGCCAGCACCTCGTAAGGTGCCGGAGTCAGAGTCTTGGTTAGAAGAGCGTCTGCAGGATCTTCGGGCAGGGGGGCTGGGCAATCAAGCTGCTCCGCTGTCTCTATCCAGTCCTATTAATGACATGGAAGCTTAGATCCAGCACATAACTAAATCGGGGCAAATAAATACCCTGAGAGATATAAAAGCCTACCGGATTGGCGCGGTGCTTTGCGCTGAGTCCGTGGTCCTCGGTGAGGGAGGGAGGAATCTCTGCGCTCTTGAACAGCACCCTCCAGACGTCCTCGTGCGTCATGTCGTAGAGCTCTCGCAGCATCTGGTGCTTGGCCGTGTCGAACTCCCACAAAACAAATGCCTGTCGTTGACATGGAAGGATCCGGTGGAAAAGCATAACCTGGACCACGTTGACAAGCTTGATTTTCTTGTTCATCATGTTCTAGATGCAGGTCAATAGTCCGGTCAGCTCTAATAACCCCAGGACAGGCCCTTCTTTTTCCAGGAGGTGAGCCGCATGGGGATTCTGGATCGAAATTTGGGGGCCGCCACCTAGTTGGAGTCACGCGGCTCGGTGATGTAGAACTACCCCGATTGGCACCCCTTTATGGTATCCACATAGGTGCCCTCGAGCCAGGTGACATTAGGCATCTTGCCCACCATGGCGCCTCCGCACTCTTCTTGCTGGCCACCCACCACCTTCGGTTTGACATTGAAGGTTTTCAGCCATAGGCCGAAGTGGGGCCTGATGCGGAGGAAGGCCTCACACACGACGATAAACGTTGAGATGTTGAGGATGAAATTGGGGGCCAGATCATGAAAATCCAGACCATAGTAGAACATGAGCCCGCGGACAAACGGGTGGAAAGGAAATCCCAGTCCGCGGACGAAATGGGTGAGGAAAATTACCCTCTCATGGGGTTCGGGCGTTGGGACGATCTGCCCCGCATTTGGCAACCGGTGCGCGATATCCGTAGCCAGGTATCCGGCTTCCCGTAACTTTTTGATGTTCTCCTCCATGACGGAGGAGACCATCCACGTGCCTCCTGCTCCGGACATGCTTGGAGTGGTTTGAGAAGAAGAACGCGAGCTTGGGCGCTAGAGCTCGAGTGTGCGGGAATGGGTAAGCGAGGAGGAAGAAGGCGTGGGTGAAAAAATTAAATCTTTTTCCCTTTATAAGGGCGGAAGAGGCGATGTGTCTCCCCACTTGCCTGGCAAAACCGCTTATTCCCCAGGCACCATAATTGATGGCGCAGTTGGGTTACCCACATTCGTATTGATGAGAATCCCGTGATAAGGGGACCATGATCTCTGCTTTGACAAGACGTGTCAAGAAAACCGCCTCGTGATATGTGCGGAGCTGGTTGAGAAAAGCGGTTTGAATAATAACTGGGCCATGGCGTGATCTCATGCTGTCAAAACATGCCAACAGATTAGATTTGTGGAAATATTATTCTCTCTATGGTGGTATGTGGAACGTATTTTGCAGGGTCGGACACTATCCTTGTATTCAAACTCTTCCATGGTGTATTCGGAGGAGGAACCTGCCTTGCAATGCCGAAGACAACACTGCGCACCAGACTCATCATCACTGAAGCCTGGTTCAGGGGCTACTGAGGGAGTCCTAGATTAGGGGGTCTCCGGACAGCCGGACTATATCCTTTGGCCGTACTGTTGGACTATGAAGATACGAGATTGAAGACTTCATCCCATGTCCGGATGGGACTCTACTTGGCGTGGAAGGCAAGCTAGGCAATACGGATATGTATATCTCCTCCTTTGTAACCAACCTTGTGTAACCCTAGCCCCCTCCGGTGTCTATATAAACTGGAGGGTTTTAGTCCATAGGACAACATACAATCGTACCATAGGCTAGCTTCTAGGGTTTAGCCTCTTTGATCTTGTGGTAGATCAACTCTTCTAATACTCATATCATCAAGAACAATCAAGCAGGACGTAGGGTATTATCTCCATCAAGAGGGCCCGAACCTGGGTAAACATCGTGTCCCCTGCCTCCTGTCACAATCCGCCTTAGACGCACAGTTCGGGACCCCCTACCCGAGATCCGCCGGTTTTGACACCGACAGTAGCCCTACGTATTGGAGTGGTTGGACCCCCCGCGCTATGGAGATCGCCATTACCTCGACTATTGACAATCCGGACTGGGCGAGCATCTTAATCTTTCCCAGCAGCAGACTGACCTCTGCGCTATCCTCTTCCTCGAGGCTCCGAGGACACTAGCTAGGGCATTTCTTCAATGGAGCACTTGAAAATTCAGGGAGGCCCATACGGACCGGGTCGGGAAGAGCGACATCGTCGATATAGAACCATTCGGAAGGCCACTCTTCGGAAGCCTTCTTCGGCGTGCCGGATAGGTATCCGGTGCCGGCGATGCGCCACATTTCGGCTCCCCCCAGTTAAAATGTTGACCCTCCTTGATTATGAGGGACGAGGCAGAACAGTCTTCTCCATAAATCGAAATGGGCCTCGCAGCCCAGGAATAGCTCGCATAGAGCGACATAACCCGCAATATGCAGGATGGAGGCGGGAGTGAGAATGTGCAGTTGGAGGCCATAATACTCCGGCAGACCTCGGAGGATGGGATGGATCGAAAATCCGACACCTCTTAACAAGAAGGGGACAAAGCATACTCATTCCCCCTGGATGGATTGGGGAAGTTCTCCGCTTGAGCCCCGCCATTGAAGGACGGCATCCCAACTCGTATGGGGACCAAGTCCACGGGAGGAAGAAAGCCCTGTGTTTGCTGCTTCGCCAGCTGACTGTGAGAAACAGAACATCTCTTCCAATCCCCCTTTTCGGAGTTGTGGGGACGAGAGAAAGAGTGGGAGCGCTTGCCATGTTGAGGTGGTTCTGCTCCGCAAGCTCTGAGGATTTTTTTCGTGGGATTTGGAAGGGATCTGAGATCAATTCTCTTTAGGTAGGCACCTTTCTGGTACGGTTAGGGAGGTATATGTAAAAATACCCCGACCTCTTGTATTCACTCGACACATGGAAGCTGAAGTCAGGAAGGAGTGGAAGCCGAGGGGTACGACATTAAATGGAAAGTCGAATACATCACTTCAAAGTCATAGGAGGAGGAACCCGCCTTGCAATGCCGAAGACTATCTGCACGCCGAACACCTCATCATTGAAATCTGGTTCGGGGGCTACTGAGGGAGTCCTGGACTAAGGGGTCCTTGGGCGTCCGACCTATTGGATACGGGCCAGACTGATGGGTCGTAAAGATACGAAGACCGAAGATCCTACCCGTGTCCGGATAGGACTCTCCTTGGCATGGAAGGCAAGCTTGGCGACCAAATATGAACATTCCTTTCTCTGTAACCGATCTTGTGTAAACCTAGATCCCTCTTGTGCCTATATAAACCGGAGTGCTAGGTCCGTAGGTAGATCCTCATAATCATAGCTATGCCAGACTTTTAGGGTTTAGCCATTACGATCTCATGGTAGATCAACTCTTGTAATACTCATATTCATCAAGATCAATCAAGCAGGAAGTAGGGTTTTACCTCCATAGAGAGGGCCCAAACTTGGGTAAACATTGTGTCCCCCGTCTCCTGTTACCATCGATCCTAGATGCACAGTTCGGGACCCCTTACCCGAGATCCGCCGGTTTTGACACCGACAGGGGGAGCCGAGGTATGGCGCATTGCCGGGACCGGATACCTGTCCTGCACGCCGAAGAAGGCATCCAAAGAGTGGCCTTCCGAATGGTCTTATACTGATGACGTCGCTCTTCCTAACCCAGTCCGAATGGGTCTCCCCGAATTTTCAAGCGCTCCGTTGAAGAAACGCCACAGCTGGCGCCCTCGGAGCCCCGAGGAGGAGGGTAGCGCGGAAGTCAGTCAGTTGATGGGCAAGATTAAGACGCTTGCCCAGTCCGAATTATCAGTAATTGAGGTAATGACGATTTCTATAGCGCGGGGGGTCCAACCACTCCAATATAGAGGGTTTCCCATGTGGCACTATAATGGGGAAGATGATGCCTCATGCTGCGGTCGGAAGGGTCTGAAAACCCCCGCCGCTTTGTCCAAAATATTGGCCGAACTCTACAAAGGGGAGAAGGAGGAGTTCACTCGTCTCCAACGTCGAGATGGATTTTCCACGTATAATCCTCCTAGCTGGGTGAGTTCCAATCCCACCATTTTATTCAATCCTCTCCCTGAATCCTTTTTAATGGATAGTAATCTATCCACTCACAACAGGAATGGCAGAAGGCTACCGAGGGGATCCATAGCCCCGCCCCCAGCCGGAGGATCACAACCAGGACCTTAACCCCGAATTTGAAGAAGATCCAGACATATTTGTGGAGCTTTAGAATGGTGTATTCTACCAGGCGAGCTATGATGGTACAGAAGTGCCCATCATCGCCGAGTATCCTGGCCTCCTCCCTGGTTCATGTAAGTAATTTAAGAGACACCTTCTTCGAAAGAGCTTCCTTATTATGCCTCACCCACCACACTATTTCGTGCTCCAAAGGGGAGGCGCTCAACGCCACAACACGCACCAGAAGCATCTTCGTGGAGAGCGGTGCCCGCGCCGAGCACATCTTCGAAGAGAAGGCAAATGATAATACGGCAGAGCCTTCATCAAAGAGGTAAGGCTTTCTTTCTAAAATATGTCTCCTGGTTGCCACATCAAATCATGACGTCATCCGTCGCATTTTATTAGGAAAAGCATTCGCCGGACTATGTCCGGGGATCCTGTCGGTCATGCCTCCACTAGTCAGGTTCCAGACCCTCCGCTAAGGATGGGCGCTGACACGGGAGTGGCGCCGGACTGTCCTTCCGCAGAGGATTCAGATGATATGTCTGTCACGAACTCTGAAGTGGAGAGCGCCATGAATCATCGTTGTCGGAGGGCCGCTCTCCATGACTCCGGCTTTTCAAAGGAGGGATTCGATGCCTTCTGCTCGGCCAATGCGTACACCCGAGCTGCTCGGGATGGACTTGCCAGAGCCACTGACCAACATCTAAAATATATGCGGGTAAGTGTAGATTTGATAATCATATACCAGTAGCCCCCGAGACTTAAAGCAGTTGATGCAACTGATTTAAGGATCATTGTATAATTAGGCACTTATGGAGAAGAATAGCATGCTGTCTCAAGAGCTGGAAAAGTGTCAGACTCAGCTAACTGCGGCTACCACCAAATTGGAAATATCCAAGGAGGCACCACCAGGTAATGCTTCTCCCCATCAGAAAAAAGTATAATCATATATCGGTTATATTAATACTATGTGTTTCTGCTGACAGAATTAGTAAAGCAACTGAGAGAGAAACTAAAGGTCTCCCAGGCTAGTGAACAAGAGGCCAAAAGGCAACATGCGGTAGGCGAACATGTGCTGACGCGGGTTAGGGAGGAAAAGAACAAGCTGCAGGATTCCCTTACCCAACTGGGCGAAGAACTAAAAGATGTTTGAGCCCAGCTAGCTGACGCCGTCAAGGTGAATAGGAGTCTACAAGGCGGCATATTCAGTATGCTTTTAAAACTTGCCTCCCTATAATTCGGCGAGGGCAGGAACTGACAGATTTATGTCTGTAGGTATGCTAACTGGCCGTCCTGAATAGGAAATGTCCGGATCTCAAGGCGACCTGCTACAAGAGCTATCCTGGTGCACGAGCGAGTTCGGCAAGCAATGCGGAGTGTTGCCAAGGCTTTATGGCCATCTACCTCTCCTCTAGGAGGTATGGCGGAGCTCGTGGAGCTATTCAAAGGGGCACGATGGCGTATTCAATTATGGAAGATATTAGCCTGCCAGGAAGGTGCACGAGAGGCCTGGGCCATGGCAAAAACACGGTATACCAAGCTTGATCCAAATCATATGGCCCGGGTCGGACCTCTAGGGTCAGATGGGAAAGAAATTCCCATTAATTTTGTATATGACCAAGTAGAAGTAGCCACCAAATATTTCTAACAGAATTGTAAGCTAGACAGCCTGTTAGACGGTATAGATGAGGAAAATTTTGAGTCCAAGTGACTATGTACTTTCCTTGACATATTTGTCCCTAGCCGGATTGTAAAACGATTGTCATGGCCGACCTTTTCGCTTCGACCTCTGGAACCGAAGGTGCAGAGTGTTTTTGAATACTTGAGCGGCAAAATAGACCGGGGTATGCGTGGAAACTAGGCATAGGGGTCATAGTTGCTTGAACAGACAAGTTGTATTTCGCTAGCTATGTTATATTACATTGTGATTGTAAGAAACATCTTCCAGAGAGAATAGTTCCGTTATGGGTTCCTTTCACTGGGTGTACATGCGTTAATGTGCATGTTCGAACTGTGATTGGAAAGATCGCAGTATACGTAACATCTGGGGGTTCATAGTGGAAGGAATGTAAAAACATCTTTAGTCTGAAGACCGAATATTCCCTTAAGAACGCTAGCTTTCGGCTTCACCCAGTCTGAGGTACACATACGGATGACCTGACAGTAACAATCACAGAGGTGCTCCCTTTATGCACTAGCCGAACTAACGGGAACGTAGGGCATAAGCACAGGAGCCAAGCAACCCATCTTGGCCAAAACTTAAGTCATATTGATGCATATAATGGCGATGAAAAGGTACATATCAAGAAAAAATGCATATGTGATGAGCTTGATGCTCGAAAAATAACAATAATAAGCTTCGGTGCAAGAAGCCCCCAGGTATAATGGACGTACACATTTGAGGATGTGTACGTCATAGGTGCACGGTTTAGCCGCACGAAAGCTTTAAGGCTAAAAAAATAAAAAGCGAAAAGAGAGGAGAAAAAATAATGGAAACAATAGGGATAAGGAGACGAACGAAGAGTTCGGCGCTAGGCATAGAATCTTCTGAGTCTGGCCGCGTTCCAGGGGTTCGGCTTTAGGCGATTGTCTGATGCATCATGCAGGCGGCACACTCCTCCAGTGAGAACTTCATCAATGATGAAGGGACCCTCGCACTTGGTCTTGAGTTTGTACTTTTTCTTCTCTGGCAAGCGTAGAACGAGTTCGCCAACATTATAAGTCTTGGCCCGCACTTCTCTGCTTTGATATCTGCGAGCTTGCTGTTGATAAAATGCGGAACAGGCTTTTGCAATGTCACGCTCCTCCTCTAGGGCATCTAATTTGTCCTGCCGATCAAGCTCGGCCTCTCTCTCTCGCTCCCTCTCTTCGTACAAGCGCACTCGAGGTGAGTCATGAATAATGTCGCAGGGTAACACAGCCTCTGCGCCATACACCATGAAGAAAGGTGTATATCCAGTAGTGCGATTGGGCGTGGTCCGCAGCCGCCAGAGTATGGAGTCGAGCTCCTCAACCCAGTGCTTGTCCAATTCTTTCAAAGACCGCACCAGTCAGGGTTTGATGCCGCTCATAATAAGACCATTGGCTAATTTGACTTGACCGTTTGTTTGCGGATGATAGACGGAGGCGTAATCGAGCTTAATGCCTAGATTAGCACACCAGGCTTTCACCTCATTGGCTGTAAAATTGGAGCCGTTGTCGGTGATGATGCTATGTGGGACACCATAACGGTGCGCTACACCGGATATAAAGTCTATCACTGGTCCGGCTTCAACCGTTTTAACTGGTTTGGCCTCTATCCACTTAGTGAACTTATCTACCATGACCAGCAGATATTTTTTCTTATGGCTGCCTCCTTTAATGGGTCCGACCATATCCAGCCCCCAGACCGCAAAAGGCCAAGTAATGGGGATTGTTTGTAGAGCGGTGGGCGGCATATGGATTTGGTTGGCAAAAAGCTGGCATCCGACACAACATTGGACAAGGTCCTGTGCATCTGCTCGGGCCGTCGGCCAAAAGAAACTTGTACGGAAGGCCTTACTTATAAGGGCCCGAGCTGGGGCGTGGTGACCACCTAGGCTAGCATGGATTTCAGCCAAGAGCTGTCATCCCTCTTCTTCGGAGGTACATCTTTGAAGTATTCCGGTAGCGCTTTTCTTGTAGAGCTCTCCTTCGTGGACCTTTTAGGCTTTCGAACACCGAACAATGCTGCGAGCCTCATTCTGATCCTCAGGGAGCTCTCGCCTATTAAGGTAGGCCAAGAAGGGTTCTGTCCATGGGGCAATTACTGCCATTATTAGATGGGCCGACGATGTTGTTTCAGTGGTTGATCCTCCAATGATATCTATATTGTGTTTGGAATCTGGGGGTATAATCGTATCCGGACTAGTGTTGCCGCTCTCGTCTTGCCACACCACAGATTTCATGAAGAGCCTTTCCAAAAAGATGTTAGGTGGGACGGGGTCACGCTTGGCGCCGATGCGAGCAAGAACATCCGCCGCTTGATTGCTTTCTCGAGCCACATGATGAAACTCAAGTCCCTCAAACCGAGATGATATTTTGAGTACGATGTTACGATAGGCTGCCATCTTTGGATCTTTGGCGTCGAAGTCTCCATTTATTTGGGATATTGCAAGATTTGAATCCCCGCGTACTTCCAGGCGTTGTATGCCCGTGGAGGTAGCCATCCGAAGAAAGTGCAATAAGGCCTTGTATTCGGCTGTGTTGTTGGAGTCTGTATAATATTTGGAGTACGTACTGAACTGTGTCTCCAGTGGGGGACATTAAGACAACGCCCGCCCCTAAGCCCGCCAGCATTTTGGAACCATCGAAGTGCATGACCCAGTTGGAATATGTGTCGTACTCTTTAGGGAGTTTGGCCTCTGTCCATTCTGTGACGAAGTCTGCCAGTACTTGGGATTTGATGGCCCAGCGTAACTTATATGTTATGTAGAATGGAAGGAGCTCAATGGCCCACTTGGCAATCCGGCCTGTGGCGTCGCAATTGTTTATTATGTCATTCAGTGGTACTTCGGAAGCCACCGTGATATAACACTCTTGGAAATAGTGTCGTAGCTTCCGGGAAGCCATGAAGACCGCGTATGCTATCTTTTGATAATGAGGGTACCGGGATTTGCATAGAGTTAGCACAGTGGATACATAGTTTACCGGCTTCTGGAGCGGGAATTTGTGTCTGTCCTCGTCTCGCTCGACGACGAGTACCACGCTCACCACCTGGCGTGTTGCAGAGATGTATAATAACATTGGTTCACCGAAGCTTGGCACGGCCAGGATTGGGTTGCTCACTAAAAGAGCATTTATTTCTTCCAATCCAGCCGTTGCCGCATCCGTCCACTTGAAGTGGTCGGTGTGTCGGAGAAGTCGATCAAGTGGCAATGCTTTTTCTCCTAGTCTGGATTGCCACTTTATCAACTTAAAGCTGCCACGCATCAGCTCTAGTTTTTCCTAAACTAGTCGGATGCGTGGCAGCTTTAAGTCGATAAACTGGCAATTAACTTAGCAGACTTCGGTGAGGTCGTGGAGGGCCCTTTTGCGCTGATTGTTTTAAGCGAAAGTCTCAAAGACCGTCAATACCCTGAGGTCGTCGTCTTCCGGGGGGTGTTGCTCTGAGATATTTTTGGTGAGGATATCCTCGCCACTCTTGGCCATTTGCCGGAGTATCCAACATGCTCTATGGCTATGGGTAGGTGTGGTATCCGGTGTTGTTTCTATTTTGCATGGCCTATCGAGCCATCCCTCTAGAACGGTTCCGCGCCTCGTAATGGGTTTAGATTTCTTTACTGCTGTGTCGGGTGCCCCGTGAGGGTGCACCATTTTTGCCTGGACGAGGGGTTGAGTGGAAACTAGTGGTTCCCAACGAGCTGCCTGTGTTTTCCAGGCGCTTTCCATTGCACAGTACTTCTGTACTATGGTTGCCAAGTCAGTGAAGTGTAATACGTGATGGCGGTTGATGGCGTTGTGGATTCCTTCGTCCGTAGAATTACTGCAGAATATTGAGATCGCGTCTTCGTCGTGGCAATCTTTAATCGTGTCCTTGACAAGGAGGAATCTGACCCAAAAGTGATGGACTATTTCCTGAGAGTGCTGCCGTAGGTGTGTGAGATCGCGTATATCTGGGTGGGTGGTTGGATTTAAATCTGAACCCTGACCCAATTTGGGATCCGGAGTTTGAGAAATTTCCGAGCTTTATAGTTCGGGCTCCGGGAGATCGACTGATTTTTCAGGTCTACCGTCTGATTCCTGGTTCGGAGGACAAGGCATGTCATTCCGCGGATAGGTATCCGACTCTTCGAGCTCGGAGATCCGAACATAGTTCGTCCTCAATGTAGAGGGAGAGTTGTTGTTTTGCTCCTCTACTACCGCTATCGGATGGGTGATCAGTGGAGATTTGATTTCTCTCTGATCGGGCTTAAGCCCAATCCGATCGTAGTCTGTAGCGACCCCCAAGGCGGTGATGCGATCCAGGAGTTTGTTCAAGTACGACAATTCGGTTGGATCCATCCGTTTGGAGTATTCGGAGGCGATTTTTGATGACCCGAGAGGTCATCATCGGCTCACCGACCAAACGGGCGGTCATGATAAAGCCACCCAGCCGAAGGGTTTGGCCTGAGGCTAGAGCTCCTCCGGTGGTGATATTGTACTTGATCACAAGGCGAGCCATCAACCCTAACTTTGATGTCACAGTGGAACTCTCAATGAAAGCACCAATGTCGGTGTCAAAACCGGCGGATCTCGGGTATGGGTCTCGAACTGTGTGTCCAGGGTCGGTGGTAACAGGAGACAGGGGACACGAAGTTTACCCAGGTTCGGGCCCTCTCTATGGAGGTAATACCCTAGTTCCTACTTGATTGATCTTGATGAATATGAGTATTACAAGAGTTGATCTACAACAAGATCGTAATGGCTAAAACCCTAGAAGTCTAGCCTATATGATTATGATTGTTTTTGCCTCTATGGACTAAACCCTCCGGTTTATATAGACACCGGAGGGGAGTAGGGCTATACAAAGTCAGTTACAGAGAAAGGAATCTTCATATCCGAACGCCAAACTTGCCATCCACGCCAAGGAGAGTCCCATCCGGACACGGGTGAGAGTCTTCGGTCTTATATCTTCATAGCCCATCAGTCCGGCCCTTGTCCAACAGGTCCGACGCCCGAGGACCCCTTAATCCAGGACTCCCTCAGGACCTCTTGAGCATCACGCCTCAGGAGCTCTTACTGGACCTCAGGCCGCTCACCTCCTGGCCTTGACCACGGCATCACGACCTGGCTTACCAGCGACGGCTGCAGCCTGCCTGGGGACCGGGACCTGTCGGCGTAGAGCACCAAGCTGTCGTGGGGTTGGAAAGGGGAGACCGAGCCGAAACAGGACAAGCATTCGCAAATTTTCATAATGAGGATAATATCAACAAAAGACATTATAGACCCTTTACACGCCCCCGCGGGGTCCATCTCGATTCCTCGCAGGGAACAAAAGAAGGGAGTTTCTAGGGGGGCTATCTACATGTGCCAGCGTGGCCGACGCCATCATCAACAGTGGGCCACAGGAGGCCAGCGCCAACCCCATCTAGATCTGCGACGGCGGCAGCCGGATGCTGCGGCCTTGCTCCGGGCGCGGCGAGAGCTCGGGGGCACGTAGCTGTCGTCGCTCGTCTCCGGGGTCTCATAGGGCTCAGGAGAGTCGCTGGACTCCGAAGCGCCACCGCTACTGCTGGAGGAGCTACTGGCGAAGCCAGCGACAGGCTTGGCGTTGGCCGCTGCGCCGTCCCGACGACCCCCTCCTAGACAGCACTCTAGGTGGCGGCCTTCCTCGTCGAAGACTTTGAAGAGCATCGTGGTGGCGCCGTCATACTCAAAATGGATGGCGAGGGCGCCTTTCGCATGGCAGACTCGAGCAACCTCGCCCCAGCCATGGGTCATGAAGATCTTGCCTGGGGAGACGGCTTCAACCTCCGCTCCAGTCGCCGGGGCATCGCAGTCAGCGTGTTGCAGCCAAGCTCGAGGGGGCCCCTCGGCGGCATCTCAGCAGAGAAGAACTGTGGAAAGCAAATCCAAGTGCGTAGAGGAATCGCAGCCCACATCACGATTTCGTGTGAGGAGTCCGCGGCGTGGGCTCCTGGGGCGACGGCGTGCGTCACCACGGCGCGGCGACCACGGCCACGGCGTGGGCGGCGCCGCTCGCCGCCTCTTCCTCCGGAGCCCTCGGCTTGGGCATACAGAGGCAGCGGATACCCGGGAGGTGGCCGCTCGCACCAAGGCCTCGACACCTCCGGCCTTACGACTACGTCGTGGGGGTTTTCCCTTCTTTGCGGCCGAGAACCTCCGTATCGGCGCCATGAGTGTCGCTGCTAGCGATGAAGCAAGGGAGAAGAATTGAGCAGAGCAGGAAGGGATGAGCAACGGGGGCTCCGCCCCCTCCTCATTTATAGCGGGAGAAGGCCAACCGGCGATCCGCACGATCACATGTAATGATGATTTTTCTCTGGATGCAGCAGGGACTCTTCAAGTCGGACAGTTGCCAAGGCAGCATGGGGAAGCGGAGACGCCCATGTCCCATCAATCACCACGCATTAACCGAGGCCGTAGGCTATTGGGGCCCGTGACACTCCGCACTTGCCCCTTGGCTTCGCCTCGAAGCCAAGTCCAAGTGCGCCTTGGGCCCGGGGGCTACTATCGGCGTCCTGGGAACGGGGGTCCCCAGACTTGCCTGCCTGGGGCCCATGGCGTGGCTCCGCCAGCAGCCCCGTACGGCCCATCTTCACCAGCAAACACTCAAGACCCTCGCGAGGGGCTGTGACTCATGAGGTGGATGATGCAAGACATCCTTGGGGGCGGCCTCACCAGACCAGCTCGCGAAGGGCGGAGAGATCAAGGCAAGGGGCACCTCGCAAGGTTCCTGTGATGCAAGCCATGACGACCGGGGCCAGGCGGGTGTCGGTGTTCTGGGAACGGGGGTCCCCAGACTTGCCTGCCTGTGGCCTGCAGCGTGGCTCAAAGGGGGGCCCAGCACGACCCATCTTCACCAACACAAACTCAAGACACTCGCGAGGGGCCAAGCCTCGCGGGGCGGACAACACGGAGCTTCCTCAGGCACGGCCTCGTCAGGCTGGCTCACGAGGAGGCGGAGAGATCAAGGCGGGGTACCTCGCGAGGTGCCCGTGACACAAGCCATGACGACTCAGGGCGCCAGGCGGGTGCCAGCCCGCACAGCGTCCTCCTTTCCTCTTTGGTGCAAAGGGGGGCAAGCGCAGCTGTGGAGTACCGAGGCATCAGGCAAAGGTTGCCATTTCGGTGCAACGAGACCAAGACCAGGAGGACTACGAGACGGAGGTCACCATGGGGCCCAAGACGGCGTCATCACCAGAGCTTTGCGCAGGCGAAGACTACTTTCGTCAGGATAGTTGATACTTGCTGTCCCCCTTCAAATTAGCCCGCCATTGTTGGCTCCCTTCCCGCTCAATATTTGGGGAGAGGACCAGGGCCACTATAAATAGGACCGGCCGCCCACGTAGCAAAGGGTTCGGCTCAGTCTCCTCCAAGGGCTCGACAAGTAGAGAGGCGGTAAGCAGAGAGAGAGAGAGAGATAGAGAAAGGTGGCTGAACTCCTCCCAGCAGTTCATCGCCCCAGCCAAGAACAGACCCTCGCAAGGCTGTTCTTCCTTGTACTGTCCATCATCATCAGCCCAAGAGGCAATCCACCACACCACACACTAGAGTAGGGTATTGCACCACAACAGTGGCCCGAACCAGTATAAACCCTGTGTCCCTTGTGTTGTTCTTTTCATAGCTTTGATCCTAGCGTGGCGGAGGGGTGCAGGAAGGTAGGAGGCGAAATCTCCGCGCGCACCCGAGTGTTCGAACCTCAAGGGTCTGCCGGAACCCGAAATCAGGAATTTGGCGCGCCAGGTAGGGGTGCGCCGGAATTCGTCTTCCACCGCTCCGTGCCCCGTCGCGTCGTCATCACCATGCCCGGCGACCAAGAGGGCAACCCAGACCCATGGGCTGCGTGGCCCGCCCGCGCAGAACCGCTTGCCTCGGGCGACCCCGTGCCCCAGGCAGCTCGCGGTCCGTAGGGCACTGCGGGCCGCGGGCGACGCGGACAGGCTTCAAGAACTCTTACACCGCGGCAGGCGCGGTCGGCAGCAAGGGCCTCCAATCACGCCGCGACCACGACACCGTACACCCGCCGGGAGCAGGCGAACTCGAGAGCCGCACTCACGGTGGCCCGAGAGCTGTTGCAGTACAGACTGCTGGAGGGCGGCCACGACGTGCTGCTGGAGCGAGTGGCAGAGCTCCTGGGCTTCGCCGCCTCGGGGGCTCACCCCTTCTCCACCCAGCTCCCATCTCAAGCCCAGGGCAACCCACGCGGGGGTCCCGCGCGCCCGCGGGCTCCAAGGCTACTCCGACGCCAGCGAAGCTGTCAGCGCCGGACCGGCGGCGGCGCTGCCCCCGCCCCCGGTCCGCGAAGAAGAAGGACTCAGCGCGACCCGTGGCCCCAGTGGGTGGCCGCGTTGCCACCCCATGGTGGGCGCGTCAGGCAGGACCAGGTGGCATGCGGGGCATTACGACGTGGAATTCGGGATGATGGCGCCGGAGGAATACGTGCCCCTCATGATGGACCAAGGACACCCTCACAAGAACAGACAAGGCTCACTCCTCAGCCCAAGCTGGAGGGACGAGGCACTAGAAGCCGAGCCTTTCTAGGAGCCCCGGGACGGTCCAACTGGCCACGCTGGAGGCAACGATTATCGGGTACCGCTAATTCTTCAGGAGCAGGTATACGCTAACCATGGATCGCAGGAGGTGCAGGTCGCCACAGCGAGCAGCTGCCCCGCTCCCACAGTCTCCTACCCCTCGGGAGGAGGGCGCAGGGGGCTGCAGGAGAGAGGCAGGGATCCAACGTCGCCACTGCGGCGTTCGGAGCAAGGCGTTCTCAGGAGGTAGGCCCTCCACTGGGGAGGTGCCCCAGGGCCTGCCCCCGACGGAGGACCCGTGGTCGTCGGGGGAACCGCTGGCGACCGCTCTACCCCATTAGGCGGCGTCTTGGTTTCCGGTCGTTGTTGATGGCACTAGAGTGTGGCGCAAGGCGGGGCCCTCATCTGGCGATATGAAGCAAGGCCGGTACCTGTGAAGAAGGCCCAGTGCCTGTGAAGCTCGCCGCCCCATGACACTCTCACGTAATAATGAGTGGGGATGTACACGCCCCGGAGTCTGAGGGGTGCCGGCCTCAGGCCCTGGGGCTCCCTCCCACACCCAGCACTTAGCTCCGCGCTGGTGAGAAGACGTCCAAGACTAGACTAGGTGCCGGACGTGGCCTTTTGTTTGCTTTTGTTGCTCTTCCCTTTGGTTGCCGCTTTCCCCCGCTGGATTCAAGTTGGATTCGAATTTGAGATTTGCGTGTGTTCGGGGAAGGGGTTCTTAGTCTCGTTTGAGCAATTTCTCGCGTTTCGGTTACCGCTTCACCTCAGCTGCCTCCCCTCGTGAGCCCCCTCGCGAGCCGGGTCATGCCTAGCTTGCGCGCAGCCCAGACTGTCGCCGCCGCGTCCTCTCAGGAGGGGCGTCTTACTGCAGGTTCAACGGATTCAATCAGGAAACACTCCGGGCTCCACAGCCTCCTGTGGGCTGCCCCAGGGCCAGCACGGGACAAAGGTAAATTAGCCGACCAACGCGTCGCTTAGGCCAACCACTTGGCACGGGCGCATGGGCAATGTAGCTCCTACTGATACGATAAACACAAGTTTTACATGAGGGGCTCCCCCTCCAAAATGCTCTCACAGCTATCAGGCCAAAACCTGAGTTCTATTCATACAGGGTAAGCAGGAACGATGCACAATCAGTCGGATGAATCTCCCAATGCGTCCTCAGGAGCGCCATCGGGGCCGTTGCTAGCGTCACTGAGCTCGCCACCGCTGCCCGCGTTGCCACCAGCGGCGTCAGGGCTGCCCGTCACGCCGCCCTCGTCGGCCACCACGATCGCGTCGTCTTTGTCTGAGGCGAAGGCCCTGATAAGAGCCTCCACATGGTCTTCCACCCAGTGCGCCAGCTCACCTCGGACGGCCTGGGGGACTGGGGCGATGGCGGGGTCGAAATCGAAGTGGGGATCCATACTCCGGAGATGGCTGAAGACACGAGAAAAGGCGCGCCTGAGCAGGGCGCGGCTCCTCTCCTCCACCAACCTGTCAGCCCTGATCGACCGCGCCTCTAGCTGCGTCACCACGTTAGTAAAGAATTGAAGATTGCCCGCGTAGTTAACCGCGTGCAGCTCGCCGACGTCCTCCTCGCAGATGTTGCCCAAGGCCGCGTTGGCCCTCTCCTGGAGCGTGGTCAGCATGGGGCCGTGCTCATGCTCCAGGAGCCCCCGCTGACGTATCTCGTCCATGTTCTGGCGCGCGACGGCCTCAGCCTCCTCCACCCGCTGGCGAAGGAGGAGCACCTCAGCCTGGGAGGTGGTTAGCCCACCTTGCGCCACCTCAAGGGTCGCCCGGGAAGCATCGACCTGCCGCGTCACCTCCTCTAGCTTGGCCCTCAGGGCAGCAGTCCTGCCTTCGGCTTTGGCCCGGATCAACCCCAGCTTCTCCTCGAACTCGTGCTCGAGGTTCAAATGCGCCATCGCCACCCGACGTCCGACCTCCTCCAGGACACGGGCTTCCTGTGCAGCGACATCGTCCTCCGCCTGCGTCACCAAGCGCTCCCTCGTCTCCAGACGCTCATACTCGTGGGCACGTTCAGCGGCTTCCAGCGTCAGCGCCTCCTCACGCTTCTGGAGCTCCGCCGAGTCGCCGGAGGCCACCCTCATCGACGCGAGGGCTGCCTCATGCAGCTCCACCTGCTCCTCCAGCGAGTGGCACCAGGCCAGGAGCTCCCGAGCCTGCTCCTCTGCAGCCGTTCACTGCCGGTCAACCTCTCGAGCTTCCTCAGCAGCCCGAGACCTGGTCTCCCGAGAGGCCACCAACGACGCCTTGGCCTCTGCTTCATCAAGGTCGCACTGACGGTGCGCAAGGGCGATGGCGCCCTCCAGCTCGCGCCTCTCTGCAGCCAGGCGCAGGCCCTCGGCCTCAAGGCGTGCATCTTCATCAGCAAGCTACTCACCAAGCAAGCTCACTGCGTCAGTCGCCCTTCGAAGGAATCCTTGGCGGAGAGCGCGACGCTCCCGAGCGCGCTCAAGCATGTCTTCCACACCATCACCTGCCCCAAGCAAGCACCGGGGGCTGCAGGTCAGCGCTCCCCCTCCGGGCTGGGGGCTAGCACCCTCGCGACGGCCGGGCACGCCATGTCAAAAGCCTGGCCTGGGGCCAGCCTGACCTCAGGAGAAGAGCGCAGGAAGCGCCTCAGCCAATCGCAGTCCACGACCAGGCGAGAAGCCCATGGCA
Organism: Triticum dicoccoides; assembly: GCF_002162155.2. Taxonomy (NCBI): domain Eukaryota; kingdom Viridiplantae; phylum Streptophyta; class Magnoliopsida; order Poales; family Poaceae; genus Triticum; species Triticum dicoccoides. The sequence goes on along the minus strand of NC_041382.1, from coordinate 468,665,134 downwards.
GGTTGGCTATGCCACGAGAAGTCTCGCGAAGGAGGATCGCGAGGTGCGCGGGGCCACGATACGCCTCGGGATGGTTCGCTTCTTCGTTCGCCGTCGCCACAAGGGATCCGCTGCTTGGGGCGCTCGAGGACGGTGGAGGGGGCAAAGCCAAAGGGGACGGCTCCTCAGCCGTCTCAGCAAGCTCGGCTGGAAGGGGCCTGCGGAGCAAGGGTCAGTAAGAGCAACGGAAGGATCATGAGCAGGGAAAGGAGAAGGCTTACTCATCAGTGGCGAAGTACTTCCTGCGCTTCAGCAGGCGACAAGGGTAACCGTCGCCCAGGGCCTCCCTTCTCTTCCGGAGAGCCCCAAAGTCCACGCGGAAGCGGCCTAAGAGTCGGGCGCAGGGATCGACCTGTGACGAAGATGGAGCGTCAAGACGATCAGCGTCAGGGGCACCTGCCTGATGTGCGCCGCCAATCGCCTCCCCAAGAGGAGCAGCCGGAGCCTCAGGGGCCCCAGTCGCAGGCGCAGAGGGCAGTTTGTCACCCTCAGCCTCAGCGGTATGGGCCCCGATAACTGCTTCCTCATGAGCCTCGCTCGGTGCCGTCACCACGCCGGGAGCCCCTTCGGCCTCTGGCGCCTCGTACCTCCCTGCTCCGCCACTCGAGGACGAGTCGCCTTGGCCGACTGGAAGGGCAGTCACCACCACCAGATTCTCGCGAGACCCCTGAAGGCCGGCAGGGCGCATCCCCCACTCATCAAAGGCAGGCATCTGCTTCACAATGTCGACCCTGCTCTGGCAGAGGTATAGCAAGGCCCCTCCCTGCCGGACCCTGCCAGGGTTGGGGTCCCCAGCCAGGGTCAAGAGCACCGTCTTTAGCACCTCAGGAGCCAGGTCCTCTTCCTGGAGCCTCATACTATCCTCGCACCCACGGAAGGCCCACATCCGGTGAGAGTGGCGTTGAAGAGGAGCAATGCGGCATAGCAGGAACTCCTTCACCACCTTGGGCGCTGTCACGCCAAGCGACCTTAAGAGCGCGAAGCGGCGCCAGACGAAGATGAGCCAGGGGCTCTCAAGCGCCACCTGGCCCCAGCCCGAATTGGGGACAGCAGGCGAGGTCGGCTCCGTTAGCAGGGGGCTGGGCACCCCTGCGTCCACATACATCCACCGCTCGCGGAACCCAACCGCGGGCAGAGGGAGCTTGAAGTCAATCCCAGAGGCGGCAGTCTCTGGCGCGGCAACGAAGCTTACGCACGCCCAGCATTGGGTAGGGTCGACAAGATGCAGCGAGAAGAAGTGGCGCAGCAAGGCAACCGAAGGAGGGATGCCCATCATGGCTTCGCAGACGAAGGCGAAGACCGAAAGGAGGATGATGGATTCAGGACTCAGATGCAGCATGTGGATCTGATAGTGGGAGAGTACGACATTGAAGAAATCAGAAAAGGGGGGAACCAGACCTGCCCACAGGGTGTCGGCGAAATATGGGACCTCGGTAACTATCCTGCCGATGGAGAAGTGGGACGCGGGCCAGGCCATCGTTCTCCCGCATTCATTGAAGATGGTGCCAGAGCCAAGCTGACCTTACCCAAACCCTCGGCGAGGGCCGCCAACGGCGGCGGGCGAGGCGGAGACACGGGATTCTTCCCTCTTCCCTTCTTCGTCTGGGCCATGGCGATAGGAAAGGGGGGGGGAGGATTCAAGATTGAATTGAAAACAGAAACCAGGGTTCGAGCGGAGGAAGGACAGGAAGCGCTCAAGCGATAAAAGGGGAATGGCTGTGTACGACTACGGGTCCGCCTAGCAAGGCGCAAGATAAGGAGGGCGTGGGGAAACAGTGCCGCCCACATCCAATCAACTGCTGTGCGGCGCCTAAGGCCGCAGGCTGTTAGGGCCCGCGGCGCTTCGCTCTTGCCCTTCCGCCTCCCTGCACGGCCAAGTCTGGGCGCGCCTTGGGCCCGGGGGCAACTGTCGGCATTCTGAGAACGGGGGTCCCCAGACTTGCCTACATGCGGCCTGCAGCGTGGCTCAAAGGGGGCCCCGGCACGGCCCATCTTCACCAGCACAAACTCAAGACCCTCGCGAGGGGCCAAGCCTCGCGGGGCGGACAACACGGAGCTTCCTCAGGCACGGCCTCGTCAGGCTAGCTCACGAGGAGGCGAAGAGATCAAGGCGGGGTACCTCGCGAGGTGCCCATTACGCAAGCCATGACGACTCAGGGCGCCAGGAGGGTGCCAGCCCGCGCAGCGTCCTCCTTTCCTCTTTGGTGCAAAGGGGACAAGCGCAGCCACGGAGTACCGAGGCATCAGGCAAAGGTTGCCATTTCGGTGCAACGAGACCAAGACCATGAGGACTACGAGACGGAGGTCACCATGGGGCCCAAGACGGCGTCATCACCAGAGCTTTGCACAGGCGAAGACTACTTTCGTCAGGATAGTTCATACTTGCTGTCCCCCTTCAAATTAGCCCGCCATTGTTGGCTCCCTTCCCGCTCAATATTTGGGGAGAGGACCAGGGCCACTATAAATAGGACCGGCCGCCCACGTAGCAAAGGGTTCGGCTTAGTCCCCTCCAAGGGCTCGACAAGTAGAGAGGCGGTAAGCAGAGAGAGAGAGAGATAGAGAAAGGTGGCTGAACTTCTCCTAGCAGTTCATCGCCCCATCCAAGAACAGACCCTCGCGAGGCTGTTCTTCCTTGTACTGTCCATCATCATCAGCCCAAGAGGCAATCCACCACACCACACACTGGAGTAGGGTATTACCCCACAACGGTGGCCCGAACCAGTATAAACCCTGTGTCCCTTGTGCTGTTCTTTTCATAGCTTTGATCCTAGCATGGTGGAGGGGTGCAGGAAGGTAGGAGGCAAAATCTCCGCGTGCACCCCAGTGTTCGAACCTCAAGGGTCTGTCGGAACCCGAAATCCGACAGCGGGTGCCAGGTGGGCGCCAACGTGCACAGTGTCTTCGTTTCCTCTTTGGTCTTAAAGAGGCAAGCGCAGGCGAGGAGTCCAGAGGCATCAGGCAAAGGTTTCCATATCAGTGCAAAGAGACCAAGACCAGCAAGACAGAGGTCACTGTGGAGCCCAGAACGGTGCCACCACCAGAGCCATTGGCAGGCGAAGACCACCTTTAGTCAGGATAACTTGTACTAGTTGTCTCCCTTCAAATTTGGCCATTGTGGCATCCCTTCCCGCCATCATTTGGGAAGAGGACCAGGGCCTCTATAAATAGGGCTAGCCACCACAGTAGGAGGTAACTGATCATAGGCCATTCAGATCATCCTCATCCACACAAACTCACCAAACACAAGAGCACCTCTCCTCAGGAGGCTGTTCTTCCCTTGTAACTGTTCATCCTCAGCCCAAGAGGCAATCCACCACACCACACTGGAGTAGGGTATTACACCATATCAGTGGCCCGAACTAGTAAAAATCTTGCGTCCCTTTGTTCTGCGAGTTCGACGCGCTGAGCCTTGAGATCGCGGTGAGGGAGAGTGCAGGGGGAGGAGAGATCTTCGTGCGCACCCCAGTGTTCGAACCTCAAGGGTTTTGCCGGAACCCGGAATCCGACAGCCGTGGTGCTAGTTCAACAATGAATATGGAAAGTCTTAGTGCACATGAAACTGTGAGAGCACATATAAAGGAGCATGCAACTGCAACTTGACTCAGTCAGGTGCCATCTTCGTGTTGATGCTCATGAAGTTCATCTGATCTTGCCAAGTCCTATTGTGTCAACAGTGCTTCAGAAATAGTGTTAGGTGTGAAGGCAGCTTTGGAACTGGCCAGTTCCAGAGAAAACGAACGAGTAACTCGTTGAGATGCTGGTATAGTTCAAGCGGATGCTGCAGCTGGTGGAGTAGGTGATACTGTGTTTGTAGATTTAACCGGTGGACTTGGACCTTCTACTGCACTATAAGTACCAGCAGAATCTCGAGGGGAGATCCTTTTTCGTTTCACTGGACGAGTAACACCATTCCCTACTATATTCTTTTCCTTGCTCTTTTTTCACTTTGCCATGTCAAGCAGTACCCACAACACAAAAGAGTAAAATCGCTCTTCAGAACTCATTGATGCATGATACAGACAAGCAATACTTTGATGTAAGACAACCGTATGAGGATGGAATATGTAAGAAAAACAGGACGACGTGACATATTCACAGCTACAATGTGTAAACTAAGCAGAAGGATTTTCAAGAAAATAGAAGTAATGCAAGCTAGACACCATATGAAAGATGCATCCAATATCACTCTGCCAAGTTAAAAGTGTCTTGTCATAAGTGGCCTTTCGAAAAATTTGAAGCAGTGCAATGTAGAAATCAATGCAAGATGAAACCACTATCAAACTGCCATGTTAAAAGCATCCAATTATGAGTGACTAATGCGGGATACACAATAGCAGTACTTTGATGTAAGAACATGGTATGATTGATAGATGGAGTGTATTCTAGACATAGAAAGGCATGTCATATGCACATGTATAACATATAAACTTAGCAGGTGCAATTTAATCAAAATAGAAGAAATACAGGCTAGACAGCATATGAAACATGAAACCAATTATCACACTGCCAACTTAGAGCAAGCACCTGCGATGGTGGAGTACGGGGGATGAACTCATCATGTAGACTTGGGACCTCAACTTCACTAGCAGTAGCAGTGGCATATCTAGAGAGTCTCTGTTTGCGTCGGTCCGGAGGACCACCAACATCCCCTAACTTACTCTTTTCCTTTCTATTTTCTGATATTGCCTTATGAAGTCAAAACTAAAAGAAGATGAATAAAATTAGCTCTGCATAACTGGTTGATGCATGATACAAACGAACACTACTTTGATGTAAGGCAAGCGCGAGATAGGAGGATAGAATATATACAAAAAAGACAACATTGCATATTTAGACGTACAATAGGAGGATGGAATATGTATGAAAAACAATAAGCAGAAGGCATTTCAACAAAATTAGAAGAAATGAAAGCTAGGTACCATATGAACATGCAACCAATATCACTCTATCAGGTAAAAAAATATCTCGTCGTAAGTGCCATTTCAAGAAATTAGAAGCAGTACAAGATAGAAGACAATGCAAGATGCAACCTACATCACACTCCCAAGTTAAATGTGTCTTATGGGTAAGTGATCGTTGCAGGTATAAGTTGTAAGGAACGCAGATGCAATTCAACAAAATCGGAAGCAATACAAACTAGACATCATACGGAACACGCAACCACATATAACAGTTCCAAGTTAGAGAAAGCACCTGTGAAGGTAGAGTAGGGGAGATGAACTCATCATCTACACGTATGTTCTATAAATAGAAACAAGTGTCATATTCATAGGCATTATGTGTAAAGCAAGCATATGCAATTCAACAAAGTTAGAAGCAACACAAGCTAGACATCATACGCAACATGCAACCACATATAATAGTGCCAAGTTAGAGCAAGCACCTGTGATGGTGCAGTAGGGGAGATGTGCTCATCATCTACACAGGTATGTTTAGTGTCCAGCCTTGTGTTGTCTTGTGAATCTTGTTGGGAGGATGGCGTAGTAGAATCTGCAGAGACCCTCTGTTTGAGTTGCTCCGAAGGACCACCATCATCCACCGCTGGACTAATTTCCTTCAGTTGTATTGATTTTGCATTGTGAAGTCAAACCAATAAGAAAAAGGAATACATTTCGCTCTTGAGAACTCATTCATGCATGATACTGACAAACACTACTTGGATGAAAGGCAAACACATGATACAAGGATGGAATATGTATGAAAAATAGGACGACGTGACATATTCACACCTATGATGTGGTAACTAAGCAGAAGGTTTAACAAATTAGAAGCACTACAAGCTAGACACCATATGAAAGGGGCAACCAATATCACTCTACCAAGTTCAAACTATCTGGCGTGTCAACAAACTAGAAGTTGTACATGCTACAAATCATATGCAAGACACAACCAATATCACAGTGGTGACTTAAAGGTGCCTTATCATAAGTGACTGATGTGGGATATGCAAGAACAGTAGTCTGATGTAAGAACATGGTGTGATCAGATATAGTATGTTCTAGAAATAGGAACATGTGTCATATTCACAGGCATTATGTGTAAAGTAAGCAAATGCAATTCAACAAAGTTAGAAGCAATACAAGATAGACATCATACGCAACATGCAACCACATATAAAAGTTCCATGTTAGAGCATGCACCTGTGATGGTGGAGTAGGGGAGCTGTGATCATCATCTACACAACTACATTGACTGTCTAGCCTTGCGTTGTCTTGCGAATCTTGTTGGGAGGATGGCGGAGTAGAATCTATAGAGACCCTCCATTTCAGTTGCTCGGAAGGACCACCATCATCCAATGACTTACTGATACGTCTCCAACGTATCTATAATTTTAGATTGCTCCATGCTATATTATCTAATGTTTTAGACATTATTGGGCTTTATTATCCACTTTTATATTATTTTTGGGACTAACCTATTAACCAGAGGCCCAGCCCAGAATTGTTGTTTTTTCCTGTTGTTAGGGTTTCGAATAAAAGGAATATCAAAGGGAGTCCAAACAGAATAAAACCTTCGGAAACGTGATTTTCTCATCAGATAAGATCCAGGAGACTTGGACCCTCCATCAAGAAAGCCACGAGGTGGTCACGAGGGTAGGGGGCACCCCCCCTAGGGCGCGCCCCTGCCTCGTGGGCCCCTCGAAGCTCCACCGACGTACTTCTTCCCCCTATATATATTCACGTACCCCCAAACGATCGGGGACGGAGCGAAAAACCTAATTCCACCGCCGCAACTTTCTGTATCCACGAGATCCCATCTTGGGGCCTGTTTCAGAGCTCCGTCGGAGGGCGCATCAATCACGGAGGGCTTGTACATCATCATCCAAGCCCCTCTGATGAATTGTGAGTTGTTTACTTCAGACCTACGGGTCCACAACTAGTATCTAGATGGCTTCTTCTCTCTTTTTGGATCTCAATACAATGTTCTCCCCTCTCTCGTGGAGATCTATTCGATGTAATCTTCTTTTTGCGGTGTGTTTGTTGAAACCGATGAGTTGTGGGTTTATGATCAAGTCTATCTATGAATAATATTTGAATCTTCTCTGAATTCTTTTACGTATGATTGGTTATCTTTGCAAGTCTCTTCGAATTATCAGTTTGGTTTGGCCTACTAAATTGGTTGTTCTTGCCATGGGAGAAGTGCTTAGCTTTGGGTTCGATCTTGCGGTGTCCTTTCCCAGTGACAGAAGGGGCAGCAAGGCACGTATTGTATCATTGCCATCAAGGATAACAAGATGGTTTTTTTTATCATATTGCATGAAATTATCCCTCTACATCATGTCATCTTGCTTAAGGCGTTACTCTGTTTTTAACTTAATACTCTAGATGCATGATGGATAGCGGTCGATGAGTGGAGTAATAGTAGTAGATGCAGAATCGTTTCGGTATACTTGTCTCGGACGTGATGCCTATATACATGATCATGCCTAGATATTCTCATAACTATGCTCAATTCTGTTAATTGCTCAACAGTAATTTGTTCACCCACCGTAGAATACTTATGCTCTTGAGAGAATCCACTAGTGAAACCTATGGCCCCCGGGTCTCTTTCGCATCATATCAATCTCCATCACTTTATTATTACTTTCCTTTTACTTTGCTTTTACTTTATTTACTTTGCATCTCTATACCAAAAATACCAAAAATTGTATTTATCATCTCTATCAGATCTCACTTTCGTAAGTGACCGTGAAGGGATAGACAACCCCTAAGCGCGTTGGTTGCATTGAGATATTGTTTTTGTGTAGGTACGAGGGACTCGAGCGTAGCATCCTACTGGATTGATACCTTGGTTCTAAAAAACTGAGGGAAATACTTATGCTACTTTGCTGCATCATCCCTTCCTCTTCGGGGAAATCCAACGCAGTGCTAAAGAGGTAGCAAGAAGGATTTCTGGCGCCGTTGCCCGGGAGTCTGCGCAAAAGTCAACATACCAAGTACCCCTCACAATCCATATCTCCCGCATTACATTATTTGCCATTTGCCTCTCGTTTTCCTCTCCCCCACTTCACCCTTGTCGTTCTATTCGCCCTCTCTCTCTATCCTCCCTCTCTTTCTCTGTTTGCCTTTTTGCCCGTTTGCTTTTTGTTTGCTCGTGTGTTAGTTTGCTTGTCGTTATGGCTAGTTCTTTACCTTTTGCCTCTATGTCTGAAATTGGGGATACTATTGTCGATAATAATTTTGATGCTCCTACTAAAGAACCATTATCTCCCATATAAAAAGATTTCGTGTTGGTAGCGGTAATATTATTGGAAAAGGAGTTATTCAAGATTTCTTTACTTGTGCCGGTGCTTTACCTTCTATGGGTAGTTCTGCTCTTCATAGAACTAGTAGTCTTGCGGACGCTATAGCCATGCTTGTAGTTGAACTTGAGAGGCAATTCATGCACTTGCATCCTTCTTATCAAAGGATCTTCCTAGAATTTTCTAATATTGAGCATTCTTCTGTTAAGCATGCCATTACTATCTTTTTGGCTCATGAGTTTCGATTCATAATTAAAGAGGCCAAAGAAATCTTTGCGCATTACAGGGTGGATGCTTGCCGTCCTGCCATAGAGACTATCCTCTTTGATCAAGAAGAAATAATGCATTTTCAATCTATAGACTATGTTGCTTTCAATGAAAATCTTAGAAAAAGGGTACCTACCAATGTTTTAGTTGATAGAATTTCTGAACTTAATGATGATTTAGCTATTCGAGATAATGAATTGGGATATTCTCTTGAATATAAGCTCACAAAGTTCTATCAAAAGAATGCTTATAATGATGAATTGGTTGTGCAATATGAAGGACCAAAGGAGGAACCTATACCTCCCAAGGTTGATCTTGGAGACTTTTGTCGCAACAAATTTAGCCCTTTTGATTACTTTTGCTTGCCTCAAAGAAAACTTGCTGCTGAACGTAGAGAATATGAAATGAGTTTTAACAATCTATCTTATTATTATGGCAATACCTAGATCTATTCTTGCTTGTTATGCCTAGCTAGGGGCGTTAAATGATAGCGCTTGTTGGGAGGCAACCCAATTTTATTTTTATTCCTTGCTTTTTGCTTATGTTTAGTAATAAATAAATTATCTAGCCTCTGTTTTTGTTGTGTTTTTGTGTTTAATTAGTGTTTGTACCAAGTAGAACCGTTGGAAAGACTTGGGGAAAGTCTTGTTGAACTTGCTGTAAAAAACAGAAACTTTAGCGCTCACGAGAACTGCTGTCATTTTTATTTGGAAAGTTCTATTTAGTTAATTCTTTTTGAAGATGATTAATAGATAAATTACTCACGTCCAGAAATTTATTTTAGAATTTTTCGTGCTCCAGATCTTGTGCTAGTTACAGATTACTACAGACTGTTCTGTTTTTAACAGATTCTGTTTTTCGTGTGTTGTTTGCTTATTTTGATGAATCTATGGCTAGTAAAATAGTTTATAATCCATAGAGAAGTTAGAATACAGTAGGTATAACACCCATATAAATAAAGAATGATTTCATTACAGTACCTTGAAGTGGTCTTTTGTTTTCTTTCGCTAATGGAGCTCACGAGTTTTTTACTTTAAGTTTTGTGTTGTGAAGTTTTCAAGTTTTGGGTAAAGATTTGATGGATTATGGAACAAGGAGTGGCAAGAGCCTAAGCTTGGGGATGCCCATGGCACCCCAAATATAATCTAAGGACACCTAAAAGCCAAAGCTTGGGGATGCCCCGGAAGGCATCCCCTCTTTCGTCTACTTCTATCGGTAACTTTACTTGGAGCTATATTTTTATTCACCACATGATATGTGTTTTGCTTGGAGCGACTTTTATGATTTGAGTCTTTGCTTATTATTTTACCACAATAATCCTTGATGTACACACCTTTTGAGATAGCCATACATGATTTGGAATTTGATAGAATACTCTATGTACTTCACTTATATCTTTTGAGCTTTATAGTTTTGCTCTAGTGCTTCACTAATATCTTTTAGAGAACGGTGGTGGATTAGTTTTATAGAAACTATTGATCTCTCATGCTTCACTTAGATTATTTTGAGAGTCTTAATAGAATGGTAATTTTCCTAAAATCCTAATATGCTTGGTATGCAAGATTAATAATAAAACTTTCGTATGAGTGTGTTGAATACTAAGAAGAAATTGATGCTTGATAATTGTTTTGAGATATGAGGATAGTGATATTAGAGTCATGCTAGTTGAGTAGTTGTGAATTTGAGAAATGCTTGTGTTAAAGTTTGTGATTCCCGTAGCATGCACGTATGGTGAACCGTTATCTGATGAAGTCGGAGCATGATTTATTTATTGATTGCCTTCCTTATGAATGGCGGTCGGGGACGAGCGATGGTCTTTTCCTACCAATCTATCCCCCTAGGAGCATGCGCGTAATACTTTGCTTTGATAACTTCTAGATTTTTGCAATAAGTATATGAGTTCTTTACGACTAATGTTGAGTCCATGGATTATATGCACTTTCCTTCCTTCCACCATTGCTATCCTCTCTAATACGACGCACTTTTCGCCGGTATCATACACCCACCAAATACCTTCCTCAAAACAGCCACCATACCTACCTATCATGGCATTTCCATAGCCATTCTGAGATATATTGCCATGCAACTTTCCACCATTCCTTTCATTATGACACGCTCCATCATTGTCATATTGCTAGCATGATCATGTAGTTGACATCGTATTTGTGGAAAAGCCACCATTCATAATTCTTTCATACATGTCACTCTTGATTCATTGCATATCCCGGTACACCGCTGGAGGCATTCATATAGAGTCATATTTTGTTCTAAGAATCGAGTTGTAATTCATGAGTTGTAAGTAAATAAAAGTGTGATGATCATCATTATTAGAGCATTGTCCCAGTGAGGAAAGGATGATGGAGACTATGATTCCCCCACAAGTCGGGATGAGACTCCAGACAAAAAAAGAGGCCATAAAAAAAGAGAGAAAGGCCCAAATAAAAAATATGAGAGAAAAAGAGAGAAGGGACAATGTTACTATCCTTTTACCACACTTGTGCTTCAAAGTAGCACCATGATCTTCATGATAGAGAGTCTTTCATTATGTCACTTTCATATACTAGTGGGAATTTTTCATTATAGAACTTGGCTTGTATATTCCAATGATGGGCTTCCTCAAAATGCCCTAGGTCTTCGTGAGAAAGCGAGTTGGATGCACACCCACTTAGTTTCTTTTGAGCTTTCATATACTTATAGCTCTAGTGCATCCGTTGCATGGCAATCCCTACTCACTCACGTTGATATCTATTGATGGGCATCTCCATAGCCCGTTGATACGCCTAGTTGATGTGAGACTATCTTCTCCCTTTTTGTCTTCTCCACAACCACCATTCTATTCCACCTATAGTGCTATATCCATGGCTCACACTCATGTATTGCGTGAAGATCGAAAAAGTTTTGAAAATGTCAAAAGTATGAAACAATTGCTTGGCTTGTCATAGGGGTTGTGCATGATTTAAATACTTTGTGTGGTGAAGATAGAGCATATCCAGACTATATGATTTTGTAGGGATAGCTTTCTTTGGCCATGATATTTTGAGAAGACATAATTGCTTTGTTAGTATGCTTGAAGTATTATTATTTTTATATCAATATGAACTTTTTTCTTCAATCTTTCGAATCTGGAAATTCATACCACAATTAAGAAGATTCACATTGAAATTACGCCAAGTAGCACTCTGCATCAAAAATTCTGTTTTTGTCATTTACCTACTCGAGGACGAGCAGGAATTAAGCTTGGGGATGCTTGATACGTCTCCAACGTATCTATAATTTTTGATTGCTCCATGCTATATTATCTACTGTTTTAGACATTATTGGGCTTTATTATCCACTTTTATATTATTTTTGGGACTAACCTATTAACCAGAGGCCCAGCGCAGAATTGCTGTTTTTTGCCAGTTTTAGGGTTTCGAAGAAAAGGAATATCAAACGGAGTCCAAACAGAATGAAACCTTCGGAAACGTGATTTTCTCATCAGATAAGATCCAGGAGACTTGGACCCTCCGTCAAGAAAGCCACGAGGTGGTCACGAGGGTAGGGGGTGCCCCCCCTAGGGTGCGTCCCCTGCCTCGTGGGCACCTCGAAGCTCCACCGACATACTTCTTCCTCCTATATATATATATCCATGTACCCCCAAACGATCGGGGACGGAGCCAAAACCTAATTCCACCGCCGCAACTTTCTGTATCCACGAGATCACATCTTGGGGCCTGTTCCGGAGCTCCACCTAAGGGGGCATCGATCACGGAGGGCTTCTACATCATCATCTAAGCCCCTCCGATGAAGTGTGAGTAGTTTACTTCAGACATACGGGTCCATAGCTAGTAGCTAGACGGCCTCTTCTCTCTTTTTGGATCTCAATACAATGTTCTCCCCCTCTCTCGTGGAGAACTATTCGATGTAATCTTCTTTTTGCGGTGTGTTTATTGAGACCGATGAATTGTGGGTTTATGATCAAGTCTATCTATGAATAATATTTGAATCTTCTATGAATTCTTTTATGTATGATTGGTTATCGTTGCAAGTCTCTTCGAATTATCAGTTTGGTTTGGCCTACTAGATTGGTTGTTCTTGCTATGGGAGAAGTGCTTAGCTTTGGGTTCGATCTTGCGGTGTCCTTTCCCAGTGACAGAAGGGGCAGCAAGGCACGTATTGTATCGTTGCCATCGAGGATAACAAGATGTTTTTTTATCATATTGCATGAAATATCCCTCTACATCATGTCATCTTGCTTAAGGCGTTACTCTGTTTTTAACTTAATACTCTAGATGCATGCTGGATAGCGGTCGATGAGTGGAGTAATAGTAGTAGATGTAGAATCGTTTCGGTCTACTTATCTTGGACGTGATGCTTATATACATGATCATGCCTAGATATTCTCATAACTATGCTCAATTCTGTCAATTGCTCAACAGTAATTTGTTCACCCACCGTAGAATACTTATGTTCTTGAGAGAAACCACTAGTGAAACCTATGGCCCCCAGGTCTCTTTCGCATCATATCAACCTCCATCGCTTTATTATTGCTTTGCTTTTACTTTGCTTTTACTTTATTTACTTTGCATCTCTATACCAAAAATACCAAAAATATTATTTATCGTCTCTATCAAATCTCACTTTCGTAAGTGACCGTGAAGGGATAGACAACCCCTAAGTGCGTTGATTGCGTTGAGCTATTGTTTTTGTGTTGGTACGAGGTACTCGAGCGTAGCCTCCTACTGGATTGATACCTTGGTTCTCAAAAACTGAGGGAAATACTTACGCTACTTTGCTGCATCATCCCTTCCTCTTCGGGGAAATCCAACACTGTGCTCGAGAGGTAGCACTTACCAATTTCCTTCCGCTTTATTGATTGAGGTCAAACCGACAGAAAAGGGAATAAAATTCGCTCTTCATAACTCATTCATGCATGATACTGACAAACACTCCTCCGATGAAAGGCAAAGTCATGATACGAGGATGGAATATGTACGAAAAACTAGACGGCTTGACATATTCACACCTATGATGTGGTAATTAAGCAGAAGGCACTTCAACAAATTAGAATCACTACAAGCTAGACACCACATGGAAGGTGCAATCAATATCACTCTTCCATGTTAAAATTGTCTCGTCATAGGTGGCGTTCATCAAACTAGAAGCACTACATGCTAGAAATCATATTCAAGACGCAAATCAATATTACACTGCCAACTTAAAGGTGTCCCATCATATGTGACTGATGCAAGATACACAAGAAGAGTAGTTTCATGTAAGAACATGGTGTGATAGACATATATTGTATGTAGCAAAAACAGGAAAGTGTGTCATATTCACACTTATCATGTGTAAGCTAAGCAGATGCACTTACACTAATTAGGAGAAATACAAGCTAGACACCATATGCAACATGCAACCAGATATCACACTGCCAAGTTAGAGCAAGAACCTTGGATGGTGGAGTAGGGGAGCGGAGACTTGGAACTTGTAATGCACTAGCAGTATAAGGAGAATCCATACAGATGCTCCGTTTATGTTGCTGCAGAGGACCACCATCATCGCCTTCCTTACTCTTTTCCTTCCTCTTTTTTGGTTTTTCCTTGTCAAGTCAAAGCCACAAGAAAAAGGAATAAAATTTGCTCTTCAGAACTCATTGATGCATGATACTGACGAACACTACTTTCTTGTAAGGCAACCGCATGATAGGAGGATGGAATATGTATGAAAAACATGACGACATGACATATTTGAAGGAAATATGCCCTAGAGGCAATAATAAAGTTGTTATTTATATTTCCTTATATCATGATAAATGTTTATTATTCATGCTAGAATTATATTAACCGGAAACTTAGTACATGTGTGAATACATAGACAAAGTCACTAGTTTGCCTCTACCTGACTAGCTCATTGAATCAATGATGGTTATGTTTCCTAACCATAAAAATGAGTTGTAATTTGATTAATGGGTTCACATCATTAGAGAATGATGTGATTGACTTGACCCATCCGTTAGCTTAGCACGATGATTGTTTAGTTTATTGCTATTAATTTCTCCATAACTTATACATGTTCCTACAACTATGAGATCATGCAACTCCCGTACACCGGAGGAACACTTTGTGTGCTACCAAACATCACAACATAACTGGGTGATTATAAAGGTGCTCTACAGGTGTCTCCGATGGTGTTTGTTGAGTTGGCATAGATCGAGATTAGGATTTGTTATTCCGATTGTCGGAGAGGTATCTTTGGGCCCTCTCGGTAATGCACATCAATATAAGCCTTGCAAGCAATGTAGCTAATGAGTTAGTTATGGGATGTAGAATTACGGAATGAGTAAAGAGACTTGCTGGTAACGAGATTGAACTAGGTATTGAGATACCGACAATCGAATATCGGGCAAGTAACATACCAATGTCAAAGGGAACAACGTATATCGTTACGCGGTTTGACCGATAAAGATCTTCGTAGAATATGTGGGAGCCAATATGAACATCCAGGTTCCTCTATTGGTTATTGACCGGAGACATGTCTCAGTCATGTCTACATAGTTCTCGAACCCGTAGGGTCCGCACGCTTAACGTTCAGTGACGATCGATATTATGAGTTTATGTGTTTTGATGAACCGAAGGTTGTTAGAAGTCCTGGATGTGATCACGCGCATAATGAGGTGTCTTGAAATGGTCGAGACATAAAGATCGATATATTGGATGACTATGTTTGGACATCGGAATAGTTCCGAGTGAGTTCGGACATTAACCGGAGTACCGGGGGGTTATCGGAACCCCCCGGGGAGTATATGGGCCCTAATGGGATTTAGGGGAGAGAGGGAGGGGCTACCTAGGGCAGGCCACACGCCCCCAAGGCCTAGTCCGAATTGGACTAGGGGGAGGGGCGGCGCCCCCTCCTTCTCTTCTCTTCTCTCTTCCCTTTCCTACTCTCCTACCCCTACTACATGGAAAGGGGGAGTCCTACTCCCGATGGGAGTAGGACTCTCCAGGGCGCTCCATAGTAGAGGGCCGGCCCTCCCCCTCCTCCACTCCTTTATATATGGGGAGGGGGCACCCCATAGACACACTAGTTGATTATTGATCCCTTAGCCGTGTGCGCCCCCCCCCCCCGTCCATCATAATCCACCTCGGTCATATCATCGTAGTGCTTAGGCGAGGCCCTGCGATGGTAGCATCATCATCACCGTCATCATGCCGTCCTGTTGACGAAGCTCTCCCTCGACACTCAGCTAGATCGAGAGTTCATGGGACGTCACCGAGCCGAACGTGTAAAGATCGCGGAGGTGCCGTACTTTTGGTAGTAGGATCGGTCAATCGTGAAGACGTACGATTACATCAACCGCATTGTCATAATGCTTCCACTTATGGTCTAAAAGGGTACATGGACAACACTCTCCACTCTCATTGCTATGCATCACCATGATCTAGCGTGTGCGTAGGAAATTTTTTGAAATTACTGCGTTCCCCGACAGTGGCATCAGAGCCAGGTTTATGCATAGATGTTATATGCACGAGTAGAACACAAAGGAGTTGTGGGCGTGGGTATATACATATTGCTTGCCGTCACTAGTTGATTCTTGATTCGGCGGTAATTTTGGATGAGGCGGCCCAGACCGACATTACGCGTATGCTTACACGAGACTGGTTCTACAGACGTGCTTCGCACACAGGTGGCTGGTGGGTGTCATTTTCTCCAGCTTTAGTTGAATCGGATTCAATGAACAGGGTTCTTTCTGAAGATCAAAAAGCAATCACTATACCACATTGTGGTTTTTGATGTGTAGGTAAGAACGGTTCTTGCTCATCCTGTAGCAGCCACATAAAACTTGCAACAACAAAGTAGAGGACGTCTAACTTGTTTTCGCAGGGCATGTTGTGATGTGATATGGTCAAGACATGATGCTAAATTTTATTGTATGAGATGATCATGTTTTGTAACACAGTTATCGGCAACTGGTAGGAGCCATATGGTTGTCACTTTATTGTATGAAATGCAACCGCCATGTAATTGCTTTACTTTATCACTAAGCGGTAGCGATAGTCGTAGAAGCAATAGTTGATGAGACGACAGTGATGCTTCGATGGAGATTAAGGTGTCAAGCCGGTGACGATGGTGATCATGATGGTGCTTTGGAGATGGAGATCAAAAGCACAAGATGATGATGTCCATATCATATCACCTATATTGATTGCATGTGATGTTTGTCCTTTATGCATCTTATTTTTCTTAGTTCGACGGTAGCATTATAAGATGATCTCTCACTAAATTTCAAGGTATAAGTGTTCTCCCTGATTATGCACCGTTGCTACAGTTCGTCATGCCGAGAGACCATGTGATGATCGGGTGTGATCAGCTCTACGTTCACATACAACGGGTGCAAGCCAGTTTTGCACACGCAGAATACTCAGGTTAAACTTGACAAGCCTAGCATATACAGATATGGCCTCGGAACACTGAGACCGAAAGGTCGAGCGTGAATCATATAGTAGATATGATCAACATAGTGATGTTCACCATTGAAAACTACTCCATCTCACGTGATGATCGGACATGGTTTAGTTGATATGGATCACGTGATCACTTAGATGATTAGAGAGATGTCTATCTAAGTGGGAGTTCTTAAGTAATTTGATTAATTGAACTTTAATTTATCATGAACTTAGTACTTGATAGTATTTTACATGTCTATGTTGTTGTAGATAGATGGCCCGTGTTGTTGTTCCGTTGAATTTTAATTCCTTCCTAGAGAAAGCTAAGTTGAAAGATGATGGTAGCAACTACACGGACTGGGTCCGTATCTTGAGGATTATCCTCATTGCTGCACAGAAGAATTACGTCCTGGAAGCACCGCTAGGTGACAAACCCACTGCAGGAGCAACACCAGATGTTGTGAACACCTGGCAGAGCAAAGTTGATGACTACTCGATAGTTCAGTGTGTCATGCTTTACGCCTTAGAACCGGGACTTCAACGACATTTTGAACGTCATGGGGCATATGAGATGTTCCAGGAGTTGAAGTTAATATTTCAAGCAAATGCCCTGATTGAGAGATATGAAGTCTCCAATAAGTTCTACAGCTGCAATATGGAGAAGAATAGTTCTGTGAGTGAACATATACTCAGAATGTCTGGGTAGCACAACCACTGGACTCAACTAGGAGTTAATCTTCCTGATGATAGTGTCATTGACAGAGTTCTTCAATCACTGCCACCAAGCTACTAGAGCTTGGTGATGAACTATAATATGCAAGGGATGGATAAGACGATTCCTGAGCTCTTCGCAATGCTAAAGGCTGCGGAGGTAGAAATCAAGAAGGTGCATTTGATGGTCAACAAGACCACCAGTTTCAAGAAAAAGGGTAAAGGGAAGAACGGGAACTTCAAGAAGAATAGCAAGCCAGTTGCTGCTCAAGTGAAGAAACCCATGTTTGGACCTAAGCCTGAGACTGGGTGCTTCTACTGCAAAGGAACTGGTCACTAGAAGCGGAACTGCCCCAAGTATTTGGTGGAGAAGAAGGATGGCAAAGTGAAAGGTATATTTGATATACATGTTATTGATGTGTACCTTACTAATGCTCGCAGTACTGCCTGGGTATTTGATACTGGTTCAGTTGCTAACATTTGCAACTCAAAACATGGGCTACAGATTAAGCAAAGATTGGCTAAGGGCGAGGTGATGATGCGCGTGGGAAATGGTTCCAAAGTCGATGTGATCGCCGTCGGCACGCTACCTCTACATCTAGCTTCGGGATTAGTTTTAGACCTAAATAATTGTTATTTGGTGCCAGCGTTGAGCATGAACATTATATCTGTATCTTGTTTGATGCAAGATGTTATTCATTTAAATCAAAGAATAATGGTTGTTCTATTTATATGAGTAATATCTTTTATGGTCATGCACCCTTGATGAGTGGTCTATTTTTACTAAATCTTGATAGTAGTAATACGCATGTTCATAGTATTGAAGCCAAAAGATGCAGAGTTGATAATGATAGTGCAACTTATTTGTGGCACTGCCGCTTAGGTCATATTAGTATAAAGCGCATGGAGAAACTCCATTCTGATGGACTTCTGGAATCACTTGATTATGAATCACTTGGTACATGTGAACCATGCCTCATGGGCAAGATGACTAAAACTCTGTTCTCCGGAATAATGGAACGAGCAATAGAGTTATTGGAAATCATACATACTGATGTATGTGGTCCAATGAACATTGAAGCTCGTGGCGAATATCATTATTTTCACACCTTCACAGATGATTTAAGCACATATGGGTATATCTACTTAATGAAACATAAGTCTGAAACATTTGAAAAGTTCAAAGAATTTCAGAGTAAAGTGGAAAATCATCGTAACAAGAAAATAAAGTTTCTACGATCTGATCGTCGAGGAGAATATTTGAGTTACGAGTTTGGTCTTCATCTAAAACAATGAGGAATAGTTTCGCAACTCACGCCACCTGGAACACCACAACGTAATGGTGTGTCTGAACATCGTAATCACACTTTATTAGATATGGTGTGATCTATGATGTCTCTCACTGATTTACGCTATCATTTTGGGGTTATGCTTTAGAGACGGCTACATTCACATTAAATAGGGCACCATCTAAATCCGTTGAGACGACACCTTATGAATTGTGGCTTGGCAAGAAACCCAAGTTGTCGTTTCTTAAAGTTTGGGGTTGCAATAGCAGAGTTTCACCAGTGGGCCCATTTGGAGCCGTCGGGATTCCAGAAAGGTCCTGGAGTCGTTTTGGCGCCTGCCCATACATAGCAAATCTAAGAAATGTCAACCATTAGATCTCTTGGGCAAGGTACTGATGAGCGGTGGATATTCATTTTATGGACCAAATCAATGACTTGTATTTGCTCTGGAGTCTGGGGCTCTGGGTGGACTGCTAATCCAAATTCAAAAAATTATGTACTATAGTAGTAGGGAAATGTAGCGCTCTATAAAGTTTTTGGTGCCACCATATGGAAGAGCTAAATTTATAGACATAAGTGTGGATTTGATATTAAAATTTTCTCTACAAAAGTAGCTACTTTTCCTGCCCTGATTTGCCATCTAGCTACTTGTTTCATAGGAGTTCAATACTGAGGTAACATGTTTTTCTCTCAACTTGTGCTTGAATGTACCAATGAAGATGCTCTTCACAACTCTAATTCTTGGTGCCAATGGGTATTCTTCCATTTACTATGATTAAGTGCTCTTTGTGCTAATTCTGGATGTTAAAAGAAAATGAACTTTGACTAATGAACATGTAGTTGGAATGAACAAGTACCCTTGTTTATCTCCATTGATTGATTGATGTCAGATCATTTAGTTCACTCGTCATCACGCACATATACTTGTACATGTAAGAAAAAAATCATATAGAGAATCTCTTTCTGTCTCTTCTCTGTTTGCTACAAATATAGACTGAAAGTGTAGTACTGCTTCTAGAGTTTAAAGATTTGAACTTGCAAAAGTGTTAGTTTTCTGATATGAAGTTTATTATTTATGTTCTATGAAAGTTGTTGTCTGAATGTGATATACCCATATATTATATAAAGAACAAGTTCACATCGGTACCAAAAATTATGCTTAAACTTTCATGCCATCTAATAGATAATAGTTTGTGTATACTTTTCAACTTCACATGCATTGCAGTAACTACATTGTCACAGGAAATTACATATTTTGAGAAGCTTCTACAAGATCTTGATATCATTTGTGTTCTATCCCTTGATCCTGTGCTGGAGAAGGTGCTTCCCTAAATTGCACAACTCCAAAAACTTGTACGTGATTTGATTTTCTTCTGATGGTCACACTTACATCCTTCAAGGATCATCCTTATCAGTTATTACAGTAAGTTTGTCGATTTAGCGTTGTACTCCCTCGGTTCCAAAATAAATGACCCAACTTTGTACTAACTTTATACAAAGTTGGTTCATCTATTTTGGAACGGAGGGAATAATTGCTATTTGCACTATTAGGAGTATCTCCTAGAAACAAATCTTCTATAGAGAAACGTGAATAATGTATGTGTGTTGTGTTAGATACCGATTTGGTTATGAGTTACTGCTTTTTGTGGTCATGGGGAAATTAATCATTCCATGGTGTCAACATTGTAGTATTTTGCGCAAAATTGTGAAGTTCAACTCCTTAGTGTCATGGCTCAGGACTAAATGTTCTTCAGTTATCACATCAAAACTTGAGATGTGAAAATCAAACTACTTTTGCTTACTTGATTCTTTTGAGCGCGCATATGAAACAATGGTTATCTATGTCGCTTGCCTGTGCTATCAGCTACTGTGATCTATCTTTCATACTTATATACACATTATGCTTGGACATGTGTTGTTTGTGCGAAAGGAAACATCTAGTATTTTGTAATGCTTGAACTCAGGGTAGTCACTCCTTAAATATTTCTCCATTTAATCGAGTAAGAATAGTTCTTCAGAACATTTTATCATTTTCATCTTCAGACATCTTGATAGGAAGCACCAGGGAATGTTTGCAGTTTCAATTTATATTGTACGTAAAGGACTGTAGATATGCTCTCTACTAGTGAAAACTTCTAAATGATCTATGCACTATGGCAGTGCCGCACTGGATACTTCTAAATGACCGCTCACATGTTTTATTAAGTCTTATCAGTATAGGGAGTTCAATAATCTTTTGGTGCTAAACAAGTTGATGCTTCAACTGAATACTAAATCATTAAAACACTGTAGGAGTTTTACAAGCAAGCTTTGGGTAAAAAGATTTTTGTATTGTGCTGTTTATTCCCATTGGTCGATCGATGTGAGATCATCTAGTTCAACTGTCATCATGCACATATACTGTTACATGGAAGAAAAATAACTAGCTAGAGAACTTATTTATGTCTCCTTTCATTTTGCTGCTAAGACAGACTGAAAGTGGAGTACTCTTCTAGAGTTTAATTGTTATTACTTGCTGATTTTATAAGGTTCAGGTCTTCAATCTAGTTTTTACTCAATAAGTTACTGTTTCTTAAGAATAACATGAAGCATGGATTCTTATACGTTCCATGTATTATGTCAGGGCGAGTAATTATCAGCTGAGCAAAGGCTACAAGATGCTAGGAGAAGTTTGAATGGAGGCAGAGAGTACACTAAGTAAGTCATATATCCAACCTGAACTTATTTACTCATTTTTTATTTTTGTTCTAGTCTGAGTCCAAAAAGATGGTTTGACAAATGGGGGTGACATTCTGTACACATGTGTGCATCTACCATTCATGCTTGTGAAGCATTTTTTTAAAATAAAATTGAATATGGCCAAGTTTGGGTTCCAAGTTTTGCCATGCTGTCATGACTTCGTATTAGTTTGCCCCCTTCAACATGTAAAACTATGAACCTGACCATATTTTATTTGGAACATTTAGATGATGTGTCATAATGAAAACAAAAGGCAACGATGAGAAGGAAAACAAACAGCAATCTACTTACATCTGACGTGTAAATTCTAATGTGCCGAAAATTTCTCTTTTCAGGAAATAGAATGGAAAAAGGAAGAGAAGGCAATGTTGAAGCACAAGAGCGAGATGCTAGCGGAAGTTAAAGCAATAAACTATAAGCATTTTGAATGATTAGGGCCTCGTGTTGTTGGGAACATTAGAACCATGGGGAAAGCTAGTTTTTGGTTGCTAGTTTAGCATAGAAGCCACTATAAGCTCATTTTGGTCGTGTGTCGCATCCAAAAACATATGTAATTTTCCTTTTGTTGCACAACACCCTTATATATGGGTGTTTCTAGAAACATATGTATTTGGTCGTTAATTTTATTGAATGAAGTTAAGTTTTACGATGAGGTCCATATGTGAATTATGAAATAGTGTCATTTGTCTTGATTGCCTGGAAAAATGAATGCATATTAAATTAGCGATTCGTTGCCCAGATCAATTTGATTTTGCTAGTGAAATCAATGTGATGGCATATTAACTGCCGGGTAAACAAGCTTGCGCCGGCAGTTACATTGCCACTAATGTAGTTTATATGCCATGGCAAATCTGCCGGGAGAAAATAAACCGCCGCTAAATAAATGTGTGGGGGCAGTATAACTCCCGGGAGAAGTTTATCTGCCGGGAGAAGTAATTCTCGGCAGCTGTTCTCGTGGCAGTTCTATCTGCCGGGAGAATTGCTCTCCCGACAGTTTATCTGCCCTCTTAAGGGGTTTCTCCCGGCAGATTACATGCCATTGCATTGGTGTTGTGGTGTAGTGACATCTCTCTATCTAACGCATAAGTGCACACACTTTATATACATCGGCATTTATCTTTTCCACATGCTCACAATCTCTCCTGGGGTGTTGGGGTGTCTCACACACACTCTCTCTCTATATATATATCTCTCTCTCTTTCTGACTACTATGTACCACTCTTTTCACTAATCTCAGTTGGAAAACACTATTTCTCTCGCATGCATATATACACACGCACGGTCTCTACTAGCCCTCTATAAGCACATATATGTGCCTACGTGTCTCCCGCATGCACATTATATTTAGGCCTCTCTCGCACACATTGCCCACCCCCCCACAGAAACACCTCTCTCTTAGTAGTTGGCAGATATGATTCCATAAGATCATTTGGTAGGATATCCCTGACTGTTAGGCTGGATGGTTGCTACCTCTTGAGCACTGTGTTGGATTTCCTTGAAGAGGAAAGGATGATGCAGCAAAGTAGCGTAAGTATTTCCCTCAGTTTTTGAGAACCAAGGTATCAATCCAGTAGGAGGCTATGCGCGAGTCCCTCGTACTTGCACAAAACAAATAACTCCTCGCAACCAACACGATAAAGGGTTGTCAATCCCTTCACGGTCACTTACGAGAGTGAGATCTGATAGATATCATAGGATAATATTTTTGGTATTTTTGTGATAAAGATGCAAAGTAAAATAAAAGCAAAGTAAAAAAGCAAAGGAAATAACTAAGTATTGGAAGATTAATATGATGAAGATAGACCCGGGGGCCATAGTTTCACTAGTGGCTTCTCTCAAGAGCATAAGTATTTTACGGTGGGTGAACAAATTACTGTTGAGCAATTGACAGAATTGAGCATAGTTATGAGAATATCTAGGTATGATCTTGTATATAGGCATCACGTCCGAGACAAGTAGACCGACTCCTGTCTGCATCTACTACTATTACTCCACTCATCGACCACTATCCAGCATGCATCTAGAGTATTAAGTTCATGAAAACAGAGTAACGCCTTCAGCAAGATGACATGATGTAGAGGGATAAATTCATGCAATATGATAAAAACCCCATCTTGTTATCCTCGATGGCAACAATACAATACGTGCCTTGCTGCCCCTACTGTCACTGGGAAAGGACACCGCAAGATTGAACCCAAAGCAAAGCACTTCTCCCATTGCAAGAATGATCAATCTAGTAGGCCAAACCAAACTGATAATTCGAAGAGACTTGCAAAGATAACCAATTATACATAAAAGAATTCAGAGAAGATTCAAATATTGTTCATAGATAATCTTGATCATAAACCCAAAATTCATCGATCTCAACAAACACACCGCAAAAAGAAGATTACATCGAATAGATCTCCACAAGAGAGGGGGAGAACAATGTATTGAGATCCAAAAAGAGAGAAGAAGACATTTAGCTAATAACTATGGACTCGAAGGTCTGAGGTAAACTACTCACACTTCATCAAAGAGGCCATGGTGTTGATGTAGAAGCCCTCCGTGATGGATGCCCCCTCCAGCGGAGCTCCGGAACAGGCCCCAAGATGGGATCTCGTGGATACAGAAGGTTGCGGCGGTGGAATTAGGTTTTTGGCTCCGTCTCTGATCGTTTGGGGGTACGTAGGTATATATAGATGGAAGGAGTACGTCGATGGAGCAACAGGGGGCCCACGAGGGTGGAGGGCGTGCCTGGGGGGTAGGTGTGCCCCCTACCTCGTGGCTTCCTCCTTTATTTCTTGATGTAGGGTCCAAGTCTCCTGGATCATGTTTGTTCCGAAAATCATGTTCCCGAAGGTTTCATTCCATTTGGACTCTGTTTGATATTCCTTTTCTGCGGAACTCTAAAATAGGCAAAAAACAACAATTCTGGGCTGGGCCTCCGGTGAATAGGTTAGCCCCAAAAATAATATAAAAGTGGATAATAAAGCCCAATAATGTCCAAAACAGTAGATAATCTAGCATGGACCAATCAAAAATTATAGATACATTGAAGACGTATCAATGGTAATACGAGGCAAAGTTTTACCCAAGTTTGGACCCTTGCAGTTGAGGAAAAACCCTACTCCTGGTACTGTATATTAGTGATAGGGGTGTGTACAAAGTACACGTGAATACCAGGTGTCGGTGTCAAAACCGGTGGATCTCGGGTAGGGGGTCCCGAACTGTGCGTCTAAGGTGGATGGTAACAGGAGGCAGGGGACACGATGTTTTACCCAGGTTCGGGCCCTCTTGATGGAGGTAAAACCCTACGTCCTGCTTGATTAATATTGATGATATGGGTAATACAAGAGTAGATTTACCACGAGATCAAGGAGGCTAAACCCTAGAAGCTAGCCTATGGTATGATTGTTGTATATATTGTGTATCTATCGACTAGCCTGGCCTCGGTTTATATAATGCACCGGAGGCCTAGGATAACAAGAGTCCTAGCTGAATACGCCAGTGGGGAGATGTCCTTGTCTTGATCGCCAAGTCTTGTGGAATCTTCCTTGTATGCGGTAGCCGTCCGAACTGGCCCATGAGTATACGGCCACGGGGGTCCTCGGCCCAATCTAATAGATCGGGAGACGACGTGGTGAGTACCCCCTAGTCTAGGACACCGTCAGTAGCCCCCTGAACCGGTCTTCAAGTTAGGGACGCTCCTCGATTATTCTGAACTATTCTTCATCTTCGGTTGCCAGTCTTGAAAACTGGTTCAACAAATCTTCTTTATCTTCGATCTTGAGGATCGCCGAAATGCATTCGACGAGTTTACACGTCGGGTATCCGAGGAGCCCCTTTAAGTTTCCGGCCTTTATCAATGCCTTGTTTATTTTTATGCCACACCTCGGATTTGAAGTTGTTCCCAGGAGGCAGGGTCCTCTTGCCTCCGAGCTCTAATGCCGGACTGTATTCGAGGTATCTTTTGCAGCCGAGCACCAATGCCGGACCGCTTCCTAGCTCTAACGCCGGAATGTATCCGAGCTCCACAGCCGGACTATGTATCCGAGCTCCAACGCCGGACTGTATCCGAGCTCCAACGCCGGACTATATCCGAGGTGTCATATCACCTTGGTTCAAAAAAGTTTGAAGGAGTTTAACCGAGCTTAATGCCGGAAATGCCCTCTATGGAGCCAGCTGCTAGCGCTCGAGCTTTATGCCGGACTGCTTCCGAGGTGGTGCACCACCCCGAATATGGGCCGATTTTTGTGAATATTTTTTATTGGTGCAATTTATTCTCCGCCGAGATATATAGCCAGTAGCCCTCAAGGTGTGTATCGGTCTAAAACCCGAGATGCACCTGAAGGATGACGTAAGACCGCTGATCCCAGTAGCCGCTGAGACTCAGGTTGATTTGCAAAATCGGCCTGAGGATCAAGTCCTAGCTCGACAGAATACTTCGGGACACGAAAAGCGGCGTGCTCAGTCCTCAAGACTCAGGTTGGGTGCGGCCGGCCAACTTGAGGATCAAAATGTCCTCGGAAACTATATTGCACATAAAATTTTCTGCATTGGACAAGCAATGCAGTAGCCCCCGAGACACTGGTCGGGTGGCAACACCAGATCAGGGGATTGATGTGCCCCTTTAATATTTGTAAATAATAAGCCCGAAGCCTAGTAGCCCCCGAGCCTTAATGTGGGCACGGGTGGCCGAATTAAGGATCAATATCCATAGTAAAATCACAAATTATGTGTAATGACTCTATGTATCCAAGTACTTTACGTCATTAATGCTCGGATCCGCATTGTACTAAACTTTGTTGACCGACCATCAGCTTCCACCTCCTTGGACAGTAGCCGAGGAGTGTTTGTCCTACTTTATAAAGCCTTTATGAGGGCAAAGATTTACGACAAACAAGGCAATCTGGCCACACGGTTTTATAAACAAAGGTACATAGAGAGATATGTTATATTACTGTTTAACAGAAGAAATGTATTCCAAAGAAAATAGTCCCGCTATCGGTTCCTTTCTTTGGGTTGTCATGCTAAGCATGATCATGAAACCTCAGCTCGAATGTAAGAGCAAAATATCGAGGATTTAGTTTGGGAGGCCAGTTAATATCCCCAGGTAGTGTTCGGCGACAGTCCAGGTCAAGCCGTAAACACTTCGGCCAATGTTATGAATGGCTCGTCATAGTCATCGGATCGCTGACCAGTTTACGCTTATTGTGACAGTCAGTTTTCGGCTTTCTCCACTAAGGTGCTTAACCATGTGAGCTGGAAGCACAATCGCAGTGGTTCTCCCTTTGCATGCCTAGCCGAACAAAACGGAACGTAGGAAGCAAGTGCAGGAGCAGGGCAACCCAACTATTGACCGAAGACACAATTCGAAACCGATGCATATATAGCAATATCTGAGAATGTTTTTGCCGAATCCCTAAAGGTGTCCGGCGTTGCACTGCGAGACTAACGCTGGAAAAGCACAAATAGTTTAAAGTGCCAAAAAGCTTGGAAAACCAAGAAACATCAGTAAAAACATGACGTCCGAACAAGATCAAGTGTTCGCTGCCAATCCGAAAATTGGTCTTAGAAAAAAGAAGTGCTTCTGTCGTCCTTTAACATGACACATCCTATCTCAAGACTTCGAGCGGGTCAGCCTACGACTTCAACCTCCTATCCCGAGGGCGGAGTACTTCTCATTAGGCCAATTTAGCAAACTAAACTCTAGCGGCTTTGAGAGAGAAATTAGGCTCCCCGGTTAGTGACCGCACACTCGCGTCGAAAAAAGGAGTGATAAATAATAATAATAGAACTTTGCAATGACTGAGAAGAAGAACACTTATTATAAAACGACTCAAATAAACTTAAGAGCCCCCAAGTGACTTGGGTAGAAGAATGATTGCATGTACCGAAGTACTTATATCATATCTATGTTCAACCTAACTTTAAACACGTCTTAACCGACCGTCGGCTTCTCACTCTTCGGTTAAGGACCGAAAAGTGTTATGTACTCCATCGGTCGAGAATATCGACGGTGTTTCCAATAACCAGGCAATCAGGCCATAAGGCTGTAACAGACAAAGCGCGCTCAGGGAACTTATGCTATATTACTACGAAGAGTAAGAAGCATCTTCGAAGAAAATAGTACCCCCACCGATACCTTTCTTCGCTGCTCATTGTTATTATGAGACTTGTGCAATAGATTCTTTGTACTCATGAGTTCCGTTGTGTGCCGACCATCATTGAATAACTATAAGAGCGCTAGCTTTCGGCTTCACCCAGTCTGAGGTCCGGCTCGGGTGACCCGATCGTGACAATCGCAGAGGTGCTCCCTTTACTCCCTAGCTGAACAATCGGGAACGCAGGGGTAAACACAGGAGCGAGGCAACCCAGCTTGCAAATCGCTTAAATCAATATGGTGCATATTGTGGCGTAATACACGAACAAGGAACGAAGCCGTACAAGTATAATCATATGCAAGAGGAAAAAGCTTCATGAAGGAATCCCCCAAATGAATTGGGTATTTGAATTTGTGCGTCACAAACAAAGTTTGGACAAGGAAAAAATTTTGCAAGCAACTTTTTTCCAAAAAAGTATAATGCTTGGTCGAGTCGAACACAAGTTAAAAATTTAAAACTTTGAGCATGAAGGCAACTTGGCTGGTTAATGTGTTCGGTATTGACTATGCGGTCCGAGCTTGATGCGGGACAAGGTGCCATCCCCCAAGCTGGTCCCGAGGTGGCGGAGCGAAGAGCTCGACACTCCGAAGTGGTGACATAGCACAGTCAATGCAGGCCGGCAGAGTGATGCCGAAGTCCTCGGCATGGGGTAATGAAGTGTTGACGAAGACCCCCGTCCAGCCGAGGTGACGCCAAAGGATATAGTCCGGCTGGATCATTTTCCTGTGCCACGTAAAATAGTGCAAACCGGAGATAATAGTAATAATAAAAAAATCGTTGCATAATCAATAATTTATGCAAAGTTAGTAATAAAGAAATATGGCCTGGCGCCAAAGTCAATGTCGATGCAGGGCGTCGGTGTGATGCGGTAAGGGCGTGGCAAAGCCTGAATTCACAGGTCGGTCCGAGTTCCGGATGCGGCATTCGCCGGACTATGTACGGAGACTGACCGGACCACCATGCGACCGTCGTTAATGCGGCCACCATTTGATAGACCTGTGTACATATGATGGACAAACCAGAGTAATAATTCCTTGGGAAAAATTGAACCCAAACAAGCAAAAAATACTAGGATTAATAGCACCTGGTTTATTTGTTGTAGCAATCCGAAGGAAGGTGATTCCCAAAATTGGGACTCGCTCCGTACACCCATTGCCTGATGGGTGATAAAACGACGGCATGACAATGCTGGTAAAGGTTGACTCGCCGAGGCAAAGCCCTCAGCCCAGCTAACGCGACGGAGCTGGTCGGCTAGTGACGCTGAAGCGTCCGGAGTAGGTTGATGAAGAGATAGCGAAGCCCCCGGTCCAGCCGAGATGTCGAAGTAGGTCGGCGTGATGGACACCAGCTTGAAGAAGCAATAGTGCGGCCCTGTCGATGCAGGTCGTGACGTGGTCGATGCCGGCTTGATGAAGCGACTGTGCGGCGATGTCGGTATGCCCGCTCCGTGTAATCCGTGGGGCGGCGATGTTGGTGATGATTTATCCTTCGCGATGCCGGGCTCTTGTTCGGCTTGCCGAGATGATGATCCGAAGAAGTTGAGCTCGGCTCAACAAAGTGACGCCGTGTCTAGCGCAGGTCGGCAGCCGTGGAGTAATATTGCCGGACTGGTTTGACACCAGCATGATGTTAAAGATCATGTTCAAAAGATCTTAAAGTTAGTGGGATGTGTTCGGGAACAAAACACAATACCCCATACAAAACTTCCTTCAAAAGGGATGTCCGAAATCCTGTTCATAAAAAAGATGAACTCGGGTTGGATTCGTTTTCGCGCAGAAAACAGATCCGAAAAGTGATGCACTAATCGGAAGGTTCCCGGAGTTTGGACGGTCGGATCAAGCCGAAATTTTGAGAGGTGGTAGATATAGGAATTCCACAGCCGATCATCGGTTGGATCTTCCAAAGGAAGTCCGAGCTAGAAGCTGGACACCACGCCCTAAACTCATCCAAATTCCCGTTCAGATTTGACAGGGCTCCGGTATATCGTGGATTGCCAGAGATTCCTCCATCGGAACTCGACGAAATTTTCCAGGGTTGTTGTAGACTCAATTCCGCACAATTCCACCAAAGCGATAGTCAAAGCGATACTCGAGGTGGTGGTGGTGGCAGATACAAGTTCGCTGTCCAGAAAAACAGCACGGTAGCTTGAGGGCAATGTTGACGTCGAGCCCCCGAGCTCCATAGATGATTCCTCCGTGATCTTGATAGATATTGGAGTTGATGTTTTATGAAGGCCCTCGTCCGAACATGGTGATCCGAACACGGGGCGCAATTCTTGGTCGAACCAAGGTGACCAGTCGAGCTGGTGACGAAGATGCCGAAGTCGCAGTTGATCTGCAGGCGAGCCATCGATCCTTTTGTCGATCACACAGCGGAACTCTCAATGAAAGCACCAATGTCGATGTCAAAACCGGCGGATCTCGGGTAGGGGGTCCCGAACTGTGCGTCTAAGGTGGATGGTAACATGAGGCAGGGGACACGATGTTTTACCCAGGTTCGGGCCCTCTTGATGGAGGTAAAACCCTACGTCCTGCTTGATTAATATTGATGATATGGGTAGTACAAGAGTAGATCTACCACGAGATCAAGAAGGCTAAACCCTAGAAGCTAGCCTATGGTATGATTGTTGTATATATTGTGTATCTATCGACTAGCCTGGCCTCGGTTTATATAATGCACTTGAGGCCTAGGATAACAAGAATCCTAGCCGAATATGCCGGTGGGGAGAAGTCCTTGTCTTGATCGCCAAGTCTTGTGGAATCTTCCTTGTATGCGGTAGCCGTCTGAACTGGCCCATGAGTATACGACCACGGGGGTCCTCGGCCCAATCTAATAGATCGGGAGACGACGTGGTGAGTACCCCCTAGTCCAGGACGCCGTCGCCAGGCGTTGTGCGCGTGTGTATACTATCGATGAACTAGCCCCTAGGCTTCTATAACATACTCTGGGCCTAGCATTACAAATCATATATAGCCGGCTTATCGCCAGTGGGGATAGAGTCCTCCACGACTCTAGTAGCTTCGTGCTGTATGCTGAGTCCTCCACATTGGTCTTCGTATAATGCATCTCGGTCCAACCTATGTGGCGCAGGATGGAACCGACCCATGAGTCCTCATGTTGACCCACCACAACTAGAAATGATGTGCCCACCATGCCACACATGCAATCGGCCACTAAGAAAATAAGCATATACAATAGTACAATGTTATACATGAAAGTTAATTGCATGGTGCATCCAAAAATATTTGTTCTGCATTGTGAATGCTTATATTTTCTCCTAAAATATTAGTCATGGGAAAGAGAAACGAAGGGCATATCTCTCCTTGTCTCCACCGGACACCCCTTCTTTCTACACCACTTTCTCATACGCACACAAACTATCTCTTGTCCCTCTAAAATTATGCATGCCCATGACACATTCACGCATGATGGTCACTGTATTTCAAGAGAAAGCACTATACGGTCACTAGACTTCAAAATATGCTCATTACGGACACCGTATACATTCTCATGGTGATCATACGGTATCTAGCTCACGATACGTATCCGTATTTTGTTGATGACATTGATGGACATTGTGTTTGATGTGTGCTCCGTATTTTGTTGATGACAGTTTTGGTCATTGTATTTGAAGCGAAAGCACAATATGGTCACTGGACTTCAGAATAAGCTCATCATGGGCACCGCATACATTTTGTGGTGCTAACGAACCTGTGGTTGGATGGTTAGGAGGACAGTGGTTTCTCGAGCCCACCAGGGTTACAGTCCTAGTGCTCACATTTATCCTGGGTTAATTTCAGTATTTTCCGGCGATGTGCATTTAGTGGGAGGAGATGTTCCACTCGACTACGAGGCACCTATGGTGACTTCATAAAATCTCAAGACCATATGCTGGCTCACTCTCTCGAAGGTGCTCATAGGGGTAGGGTGTGCGTGTGTGCGCTTATAGCGGTGAGTGCTTGCGTGTATATATGAGCGCTTGCGTCTGTACCATGTTAAAAAATACATGTCATGATTATACGGTCACTGGCTCACCCGTACAACTTCGTATTTTGTTCATGACACAATCAATTGACCAGTCAAACGATCCACATGGCGCAACTAGTGTTGCACCATTAGGGCGTGTAACCGTGGGGCCTACCTGTCAGCGCATATATGAATGAAAGAAATGGTAGTTTGAGGATGTACTGTGTTAATCAAATACATTTTAGCGTGATCATACGGTCACTGGCTCACCATACAGCAACGTAATTTGTTGTTGACACGATCAATTGATCAGTCAAACAGTCCACATTCAGCAGCGCACATTACCATAGGGCCCACCCGTTAGCGCATATATGAAGGACATAAATGGTAATAAATTAGTGCTAGGCGGGGATTCAAAGTCGTGAGACCTTTGGTTGGCAGTCGCCGGTGGTGGGGGGCGCCGTGATTGGGTGGTGTCGTGGGGATCGCTGGAGAAAAAGCTCGGTACGGG